>NW_012114400.1:7665466-7693656 GCF_000951035.1 Colobus angolensis palliatus | reverse complement strand
CAGCCAACAGACACATGAAAAAATGCTCATCATCACTGGCCATCAGAGAAATGCAAATCAAAACCACAATGAGATACCATCTCACACCAGTTAGAATGACAATCGTTAAAAAGTCAGGAAACTACAGGTACTGGAGAGGATGTGGAGAAATACGAACACTTTTACACTGTTGGTGCGACTGTAAACTAGTTCAACCATTGTGGAAGACAGTGTGGCGATTCCTCAAGGATCTGTAGAAAAGGTAGAAATACCATTTGACCCAGCCATCCCATTACTAGATATATGCCCAAAGGATTATAAATCATGCTGCTAATAAAGACACATGCACACGTGTGTTTATTGCAACACTATTCACAATAGCAAAGAATTGGAATCAACCCAAACATCCATCACTGACAGACTGGATTAAGAAAATGTGGCACATATACACCATGGAATACTATGCAGCCTTTAAAAAGTATGAGTTCATGTCCTTTGTAGGGACTTGGATGCAACTGGAAACCATCATTCTCAGCAAACTATTGCAACAACAGAAAACCAAACACCGTATGTTCTCACTCATAGGTGGGAATTGAACAATGAGATCACTTGGACACAGGAAGGGGGACATCACACACTGGGGTCTATTGTGGGGAGGGGGAGGGGGAGGGATAGCATTAGGAGATATACCTAATGTAAATGATGAGTTAATGGGTGTATCATACCAACATGGCACATGTATACATATGTAACAAACCTGCATGTTGTGCACATGTACACTAGAACATGAAGTATGTATATATACTTTCTTGACTTAATGTAAAATACATTGAGAAGATTATCAAAGATGCATGGATATCTAAGCTTTACTGGCAATTTAGTCTAAAGAAATATTCCCCTACCATGGAGGCAAAATTTCTTACAAAAGTTGAAAATATTATTTGCATCTATAACAAAATGAAAGAGTGACATTTAGCCAAAACAAAAAAAAATGTTCTTAATGTGTAAATATTCACATTAGATAAAATTATAGTTGCTAATAAATAATAATAAAATATCTTTTAAGATATGTTCCTATATATGGAAGGCAGAGAACTCTAATATGGCCCCTGTGAGTCCATCCCCTAGAGTACATACCTTTTATGACTCCCTCACTGCCTTGAGGGTGAATGTGTGATGGGTTATCATTTTTATAAATAGGAATTTCTCATATTAAATTAAAGTATCAAATCAGTTAACTTACTTAAGAGTAGTCTCTAGGTAGTAAGACTGATTTCTAGCCACAAGACAAGAAAAAACATTAAGTGTTCACAATTTCAGAGACCTTGGAAGCAGACTTTTGCCTGTTTGTACCTCAATGAAGACAGTCAGCCAACACTTTGATAGAGATCTTATGAGAACTGGAACTGAGAACTCATTCACATGTGTTGAACTGCTGAAGACAGTCAGTCAACAACTTGATATAGATTTTATGAGAACTGGAACTGAGAACTCATTCACGTGTGTTGAGCTGCTGACCCAAAGAAACTCTGAGATAATAAATTTGGGTCCTTTTAGGTTACTAAGTTTGTAGTGATATTTTTGGTTTTGCAGAAACAGAAAGCTAGTAGGACATAGCATGTTTGTGGCAAAACGAAAGATAACATAAACCATTATCTGTACTATAATGTTCTACATTCCTCTTCTTCCCTTCAAACTGACACAAAATATATATGTTTTGTGATATTTAAGAGACACGTGGAAATTTCTGGATATTTTTCTAAACTAGAAATTATAGCTTGCTCTTTGAGACGGCTCTCTATTTTAAATAATGTCACAAATTACAAATACTACTTTAATATAAAACATTCTACTTTAATAATATACTTTAAAATATTCAGAAATTTTAGATATGATGGTATTACTAAGTTCAACAAGTGGTATGTTGTCTTATGTACACATAAATGTGATAAAATTTTTATAAAAACATAATTTTAGTATGTATTATATTGATTTGTAATCAACTAGAAAATCATATGCAAAAAGTAAGATAACCATAATGCGATTTCTTATGTTTGATAGTTGAAAAATTTCAACTGCCATTTTATTCTGATGAGTAAGGGACAAGGTTTATGAGTGAATGTACAGCTGCATAGTAGTGCAAGGAAAAGGAAAGGGTTCTAGCTTGATACCAAACAAAGTTATATGATATGAAACTGTGCACTTAATTTGGCAAATGGTAAATACTGATTATAAGTACATTTTCTCATCATATATGCCAGTTTAAAAATAACTATTTTTGTTATCTTTTTACTCAGCACTATATGTTTTCCTCAGACTTCTAAGTGTCAGTACCTTTATATATATGGGAAAGTATTTAAATGCAGAGAACCACCAAGAGAAAGAGGTGTTGTAGAGACAGTATCTAGAAGAGACAGGAAGTGTAGATAGGCAGACTATTTTGAGGCCCTCTTTTTCTCTATTTTTTTTTTCCAAATCTTTTAGAGGTTTCTGAGAAACTGAGAAGTTAATAGGATTTTGGTAAATTAATGAGGCTGTTGGGGATAAGAATAGGCGTTCAGGGCTTACAAAGGAGAATAATCTCTGTTAAGCAAAGCTGATTTTAGAGTGATATACCAAAGAGTCACATCTTAAAATCAACTCAAACCTTGGCTAGACACAGGTAATTTGCGAAACCGTGTGCCCCTTCCATGACTATGTTTAACTGTGTTGTGCAATATTGCAGCCAATAATTGTATGTGGCTATATTACTTTAAATTAATTAAAATAAATGTGTCCATTTTTTAAAACTTAGTTTAAAATACAGCATCTAAGCTTATTGATTATATTTTTTTATTGTCACTAGCCTAGAAATATCAAGTAATTCAAAACAGAGTTCAGTAGTTGGCTTTCATAGCTTGGGCTTACTTTCTATGTCCTCAGGAATTCACAGAAAATTCTGATTATTTTCCCCCGAAGGAGGCTGATGTAGCTTCTGTTAAATTACTGTAATCGTAACTACTAGAATAAATCAGTTGTTGCACAAAATATTGTTGCAAGTTCTTACCTAATGCCCCTTGTCTGTTCCAGGATGCCATCCATGGCACCACATGACATTTAGATACCACATCTCCTTAGGATCCTTTGGCTGTGACAGCTCCATCTTCTCTTTTCAGGAGCCTTAGAGTTGAATGGAAAAGGGATTGGATACAGAGTCTAACTCTGAATCCTTTAAATCTTTGTTGGTGTCACTAAATTTATACATTTTCTCAGGATATGGCACTGTATTTAATTTTTTAATCCTGATCAAGTATTTGAGGATGTTTAAGGGGTTGCCACTTGGGCCTCTCTGTCAGTTGGTATATGCCTACTTTAAGTAAAATCCTTTGAGAATTTGTTCCTGCCCTTACTTTATCTGATCTATGGCCAACCTTTTTCTCACATTTTTTCTAATTAAAGAATACATGAAAAAAGAGTTGATGGTTTAACATTGCTTGAAACATAGTAATTGCAGTAATATCTATTGAATCAGAAAACACCTACTATAAAATATAAATATATTAAATCTTTTAAAAGTTGGTTGTCTATGTTCTGTTTCCACGTCATAATAGACTGCATTGAAGCATATATCTTTCCTAAATGATAAGCTAGCAATCTACATAAAATATTGTATTTACATCAGTATGTAACAAATTGTTCATGCACATGATAATAATATTGCAGTATTCATAAAAGGTCATATTCATTGTTCTATTATGGTTGAGGAAAAATGTTAAACAAACTTAAATTGGTTTCTTTACCTCAGAAATGTTTATAATATTTAATATGACAATATGAATATAAGTGTTTAAGTGGAGCATATATTAGGCAGAAAATTTTAAAACTACTTGGTGATGGTACCTTGTTGTTGTAGTTTTAATTTATAAATACCCTTTTACAACCACTAAATTAGAAAAAAATTTGGAGTTTGGTACCCATTTTTAGCATTTAATTAGGTGTCAAAATGAATATTAGTTCTTTTGAATAGTACTGAGCATTGCTTTAAAATTGTGCTGTTCTATTTTAAGTTTGTATACATAATGAAATCTAGTTTAGCTTTGTTATGCTTAATTTGGTCTATAAATATTGTCCTCTACTTGATAATTGTTTTCATCACTTTATTCATTAAGGTAATTATTTAATTAGAAGTCATTGAAATCAACAACCATGATTCTCTTACAAGATTAAGAATGATTCTCTCCACATTTTTGGTTCAAAACTTTTAGAGTGATTTATAAGAATTTTATTATACCTAATTATAGATTATGGATATTTAGGAAGTTTACTAAGAAACAAGTCTACTGGGAGAACTCAAGTAATGTAAAATAAACACTTTTTAAACAACATCACTATCAGATAAGTATTAATGTTAGTAACATAGGAAAATGTCATTGACAATTTAATATGAAATAGACACAAAATAAACATGAGTATATATTTTTAAACACACGGTTAATATGAATCTTAGCCTTATACTTTAGAAATACTGAAAATATATCTATTGTTATTTTCAAGTTTTTAATTTTGATTTTAACTCATATTCTACCTTAATAAGAAAAAACATCAGTCACTTAATTTGATTAAGAGCACAAGCTGAGGATAGTACTCAGTTATGATTATCTGTGTGATCTGTGCACATTAGTATTTCTGTCCTACGGTTTCTCATTTGTAACATAGATCAAATTCCAGTTGTTGTGAGATGTAAATAAAACTATACATGTTAAGCTTTTAAAAAGTGATTGGTTCATATTAAGTTTTCACCTATAATTGTTTCTGTTGTCATTATTATTGTCATTTCTAAATATTAATAAGGACTTCCTCCCATTTTTAAGTAAAACATGGCAGGATACCTACTGCATATTTTATGGACTTCAGAATATTTGGAAAGTTTGAGAACCCACATCCTAAGATTCAATCCCTCTAGAAAAATCAAGCAACCATTCTAAGATATTACCTCTGCCCAAAGCACTGCCACTGATGGAGCTGCAGGCCACAGATCTTTCAAGAAGATCAGTGATGTTCAGTACCCTTGAAGTCTATTACCATCATTTGTTTCTCACTGGAAGCTCCTGCATACCTTTTATTCTTCTCTGTCTTATTTTTTCTTGGAATTTTTTAAATTGAAGAACTGGTTTGCTTTGTTATAGAGTTGCTCAGAGTCTGGACGTTTCAGATTATATCACTATGGTTTCTCTTAAGATAGTATTTTATATTTATATTTATATTTACAAATTGGACTTTGATCTAGAGCACTCTTGTCCAACATGTTTACCAGTAGCTAAATGGGACCATGTAAATCTAATGTTGGATTATTTAACATTAAATAATATTAAATTTTCAAATTCTCAGTTATACTAGCTGTCGTTAAGTATTCAATAGCCACATGTGGCTAATGGCTTCTATAGTGGAAAGGGCAGATATAAAATATTTCTATAATCACAGAGAGTTCTACTGGACAGTTTAAATCTAGACGTTTGAACTGCTTCATGTTGGTTTCCTTTATTTCATAAAATTACTGCTTAAGTAGTAATTCAAATGTCCATTAGACCAACGGGTGCATAATATATGTATGTTTACTTTTTGTGATATTATTAGCCATTGGTTATCATTGCCTAGGTCAATCAGTTCTTTAAGGGTTGATGAAAAATAGAGACATAATAACATTTTTATTTTATTATTATATGGATTTATTTTATAATGAAAACCTTCTATTTATCTTCAAATATCAGTTACTCAGATCAGATAATCAGAGAGAAGAAGGTATAAATTCTGTATTATTTCCTTTAGTATGTTCAAAATAATATTTTTAGTTCTTAGCATTTACCAGTTTAACCAATGCGAAGCTATTTGTATTATTATGAAAACAAGAATGTAAGCATATGTGATGTATTTTAATGAATGTAGGTACTATTTGGTTTAATTATTGCAACTTTTTGTCTTTGGTTGCTGAGAGCCTCTTCAAATTGACTGCTGAGTGTTTTCACAGGATGATAGAATATTGTGGAAGTATCTTATCATCAAAATTGCTCATCCCACATTAAAATTTGAAATTATTTCTATAAACCTTGTCTTCTTTTAATGGAAATTGTTTCAAAAGATAATATCTCTAATAGCATTTTCTGCTGGCCTTATAAAAATCCCTGAGAATTATAAACATATGTTTGATTTCAGTATCAGGGGCTTAGGAACACAGAGAAAACCAAAATAGATACTGAACTGTATTGATTCATAACAATAGTTACATCTGAAAAAACTGGAATTGCAAAAGTCATGGAGGATTATACTCTACCTTTATCTACAGTGTTTAATTTTTTTTACAGAGATAAAATATTTAAATATTGAATTATGTAAATAAATATGTCTACAATTAAATATTTGGATAAATCTTCTATTTAACAAAGCCATAATAAATTATTATATCAGATGTTTGGGGATTATTTATAATCAAATTACAGCTTTATACATATAAACTTTTACAATTCTATTGCATTATACAACTAATATAACATATGCCAGATTATAATATTTGGAAAATAAAAAAATGGATGAATAAACAGAACTGGCTACAGAGAGACATGGTTAAGTTAAATGTGTCTGATGTCTGACAAGATTTGGCCTGGTCGTCAACTTCTCCACATGCTTACTATGAGAGCCAGAATCAATTTCACTGTCATTCAAATGACAATGATAACTGAAGTCATCTTGTAGTGTTAAGATTATCTGACATAATTAATCTAAAACATATACCACAGGGTCTTTCATGCAAAAAGTACAAAACAATTTATGACCATTGATATTCATATCAGTCTGTTTTTAATACATACACTATGAAAATTGTCTCTAATTTAAATTGAAAATGATCAAATAAAAAGGAATATGTACATGAAAAAATATACTTTTGATAAAATTGTGGCATCTTTATAACTTTTTTTGTACACAGATCTTTTAATTTAGTTTTAATTAAGATTACTTATGGCTGAGGAAAAGGCATGAAAACAGGAGGTATGGCAATTTCCAATGACCAGCTTAAAATACCTCACAATCTGGCATGTCAAGCAGGTTTTGCCTTCCGCAGTATTATGTTATGAAAAAAAATTATGTGAACTTAATGGGTTCTCCCTCTGTGTCAGGTGAATCAATGTCAACATTATCCCTAGATAGAAAGCACTGCTACGTTGTTGTAATTCTGCTGCTGAAATGGAGCAGACTCCTCTTTTTTTTTTTTTTTTCATTTGCATGTTACAGGAATGGACACAACTCTAATACAGAAGAAAATATAATGAATAGGAGTAGTTTTATAAGCTTGAAAAATACAATTGATGTTTAAGTAACATTTTTTATAAATCTTCTTTGGTAACTGATAAATGTAAGTGGAATGGAAACTAGAAAGGGATGCTGATATTCAGCACTCCACCTTTAAGTGGCTAAAGACAAGTCATAAAGAACAATTTATTAAAAATAGAACATATCTCAAATACCGGTTTCATGGTAGGCAATCACTAAGGTGATTGGTGTTAAAGTGAGTGGGTGAGAGAAAAGGAGTGAGGTTTAGTAATTGGTTAATGGCCACAGTACCAAGGTATAGGGCCCGATTCATTAAGTCTTATGGAGAGAAAATGTTTTGATGGATACTATAACAATCATCCAATCTCAAAGTATGAGACATTTAATCTCTTATATCATTTTTAGATCCTAAAAGAATGCATTAAATTGTGCTCAGAGCTCTTCAATAAAGTGATGTAATGTGTAATTTGACATCAGAAGCATATCACCAAAAGGTATTATGGTCCATTATCACCAAATGGTATTATTCTCTTTAAATTCTGACATATTGTATGAAAGTAGTGGTTTCTAACCTTTTAAACTACAGTTTAAAACTCAGAAATAGGAAGTTTTTCAATTGAACTCCTGGACATAGAAAGTGGAAAAATGGTTGCCAGAGGTTGGGAAGGGTAGTGGGGGTAGGATGGGGATGGTTAATGGGTACTAAAAAATAGAAAGAAAAAGAACAACCGTATAATAGCACAATAAGGTGATTATAATCAGTAATAACTTAATTGTACCTTTTAAAATAGTGAAAAGTGTATAAGTGGATTGTAACACAAAAGATAAATGCTTGAGGGAATGGATACCTCATTCTCCACGCTGTGATTATTACACTTTGTATGCCTGTATTATAACTTTTTATAAGGCTGGGAGTGGTGGCTCACACCTGAAATCCCAGTACTTTGGGAGGCCGAGGCAGGTGGATCACGAGGTCAAGAGATTGAGACCATCCTGGCTAGCACAGTGAAACCCCATCTCTACTGAAAATACAAAAAAAGAAATTAGCTGGGCATGGTGGCATGGGCCTGTAGTCCCAGTTACTCGGGAGGCTCAGGCAGGAGAATCGTTTGAACCTGGGAGGTGGAAGTTGCAGTGAGCTCAGATTGCGCCACTACAGTCCAGCCTGGGCAACAGAGGGAGACTCATGTACCCCATAAATGTATACATGTACTATGTACCTTTACAAATTAAAAATTAAAATTAAAAAAGATACAAATATATATGAAGTTCTAAGGAAATCCTGTTTCTTCAATGAGCTAATTTTTGAAATTAATTACAATTTAAGAAGGATCATTTTCTACATTGTTCTATCATGCTCAGTGCCAGAAATGGGGCTGTCCTTCCACAATGCCACTGTCTATCTTGGGAAGAAAGACTTCAGTGTCTGGAAGAGTTTACTTACAAGAGTACTGGACAAGAAGAAGGCAGATGGATACAGGATAACAAACTTGAACATAGGTGATAAGAAGAGATTGGCTGACGTGGCATGCTGGCTCACTTTGTTGAATTTTCTGCTTCTATGTGATGTGTTGCCTCTATGTGTGGAAATTGTGTTACAGTCTTTCAGTTCTTTTATGGGCTGCATTGTGCTGCCCTGTGCTCCCATCCAGGTTTATCTGATGAAATCCTAATCCCCAGTACCCTAATTGAATATAGGGTCTCTAACAAGGTAATTAAAGTTAAGTGAGGTTATATGGTTTGGTTTTAATCCAAGATGACTGGTGTTCTTATAAGAATAGATTAGAGCACAAGCATACAAAGAGAGAACCCATGTGGAGGACGCTGGAGCAAGAGGACTATCTAAAAGCCAAGAAGAGAGGTCTTAGAAGAGACCAACCCTGTTAACACCCTGCTCATCAGAATTGTGAGAAAATGAATATTTGTTGTCTCCACCATCCAGTCTGCGGTACTTTGTTACGGCAATCCTACCAAACTAATACAGTCTCTGATTCCTTTCTCTCATGGTGATCTCCCCAAATCAAGAGACTTTTTCTTTCATCAAAATCAGGGTCTCAGATTCTTATTTTTTTTTTTTATTAGCAGCAATCTAGTCCTATCCATTGTTTTCAGGAGAGGATCTTTCTCTCCCACTGTCCTCCTGATCTTCTTGATTTTTTAGACACTCCTATTCTGCTTCTTTAAAACTTTCTGCTTTAATTCTCAGCATAATATAGAAACAAAAAGCATGAATTTTAGCAAATCTAATTATTATTTAGACAATGTGGATGCCCTAATGTGACTAGAAAAAGAATGAAAAGTATTGAGGGAGACAAAAAATAATACTTCAAGATCTTAAGCTCATTACAAAATAGCTATTTAAAATTACTTCTGTAACAGATCTGGCACGATGGCTCATGCCTGTAATCCCGGCACTTTGGGAGGCCAATGGAGTCAGAACACTTGAGGCCAGGAGTACAAGACCAGCCTGATCAACTTGATGAAACTTGTCTCTACTAAAAACACAAAAAGCAGTTGGGACTGGTGGCACACGCCTGTAATCCCAGCTTCTTGGAAGGCTGAGGCAGGAGAAGCACTTGAACCCAGGAGGCAGAGGCTGCAATAAGCCAAGATCATACCAATGCATTCTAGCCTGGAAGACAGAGTGAGACTCCATCTCAAAAATATAAAATAAAATAAAATAAGTTAAATTATTTCTGTAACTAATTTACTCTAAAACTACATGATGCTTTCACATGCCTTTACACAATTTTCAGACAGACATTATATACAAACAATGGTTTTGGTAGCTATTATTTGATAATAGGTTTGGTAGCTATTACTTGATAAAAGATGTTGAAGATAGGTACAAATTCATGAAGAGAAATTGAGTATGATACTTTACAAAACAGAGAGATTTGCAACAGGCTGATTCTATGAACAAGACATATTGCATCTCATTGTAGCACATTTGTAATATTAGTTTAATTATTTTCTCTTGGCTGTAAGAGATAGTTGTAAATGGTAGTGTTTCCTATATACTTCACATTATGAATTGTTGAGTCACATTCTATCTGACATTTCTTTTGCCCTAGAAACATATTTTGGTGGCATTGCACTTTCTCTGTGTTTTCTTCAATAAAAATCATATACATCGAATGTTTCATCAATGTAAATGTTATGGTTTTACTTCATTGGATAATACTAAGATAGGGAAATGAGAACTGGGGCTGTATGTAAAACAATGATTCTAGAAATTATACATCTGAAACACTGTAATAAGTAGGAACTAAATGTTCACTCACAGCATAGAATCTAATAATACTTACTTCAGTGTCGGTCATGACGCTAAGGACCCTTGGTTTTTCTTAGACTTTAATAATTTCCATGACTCACTCACAATGTAAAAGCCTGAGAAAAATGCGTAATTGTTTCCATTTACAAACACTTTATTCCATACATTTCACTAAGATAAAGAAAAAACAAGAGCAATAACAAAGCAAATAGTAAATCAAATGTTTCCTGAAATTTAAAATGTTAAATAATGAGAATTCTGTAACTCACTTATAGACAACGGGAATGATTTTACCTTTTCTAAAGATCTAATATATACTGCAACTACAGCTTGGGACATTTGGCTCATTTAACCCTATCTGAAATATAATTATTTTTAACTTTTCTTTCTATTTATATTGCCTTTATGGATTTTCCCCTAATTCTTGTTGATATAATTGTATTATTTAAAATGTATTTAATACGAATAAAGCTCCAAAAGTGAAAGCAATAACAAAAATGTGGATAGAAAGATCAATGAAACAAAGTAGGTGGGCCAGTAACAGATCCACACAGATGTATTCAGTGTAAGTTTGACAAAGTAAATAGAATGACAAGGCATTCTAAAAAGAAAATGAAAGATTCCTGAACAAACAATATTGAGCATACTGGAGAAATGTATGATAAAGCACTAAAATAAATGCTTATCACAAATTACACATAAAAATGCATTAGAAATAAAACATATTTACACACATATAAGCTAAACAGTGAAGTTTCCAGAAAGAGACACAGGATAATACATTTGTAGAATTGAGACAGCAAAAATTTCCTAGGACACAACAAAGCACTAATCATAAAAAACATAAATGGATTTTTTCAAATTATAACCATAAGTTTATATATATGTATATTTGTGTGTATATTTGCGCTCAATGATGCATCAGTATCTAGAATATATAAAGGACTTCTACAAACAGATGTTTTTTAAAAAGAAAGGTACAATAAAATTGAGCAAGAGACTTGAACAGATACTTTTCAACAAAAGATTTAGGAATAGCCAATAATCATGTAGAAAGGTGCTGAGCATCACTAGTCAGCAGGGAAATGCAAATTAAAACCAAAGTGATACACACCACACATGTACTGGAATAGCTAAAATTTAAGAAGACAAACAATACTGTTTGTGAGGATGTGGAACAATGGGAATCATCACTTATTGCAGGTGGGTAAATAAAATTGTCCGACCGCTTCTGTAAATAAACATTTCAGCAGTTTCTCACAAACACTTAAACATTTAGCCACCTAGCCAAGAAGGAGATAAAGCAGCTGAGGGAACGCCTCCAGGATAAGAAGAAAAGGAAAGCGATCTTCCCTAAATTACTTTCAACATACCTGTACCACATGGCTTTATTTATGTCAATTTATCCTAGGTGTATGCTCCTTATCCATACATTTTTTTTCTTTTCTTTTCTTTTCTTTGAAACGCAGTCTCACTCTGTCGCTAGGCTGGAGTGCAGTGGCACGATCTCGGCTCACTGCAAGCTCCGCCTCCCGAGTTCACGCCATTCTCCTGCCTCAGCCTCCCCAGTAGCTGGGACTACCCTACCGGCGCCCGCCACCACGCCGGGCTAATTTTTTGAATTTTTAGTACAGACGGGGTTTCACCGTGTTAGCCAGGATGGTCTCTCTCTATCTCCCACACATTGTTATTAATAGAGTATTCTTATTTAAAGTGGACTTGTGAATATGCCCAGAATCTACGGAGTTTTGAAGGCATGACATCCTGAAAATGTCATGAAAGCCAAGGTATAAAATAGAGATGTTTCAAAAAGTAAAATATTTCCTACTTGAGTGAGGTAAATCTGCAAATCTCACTTGGAGTCCTTATCTACTTTTTTGCCCCTGTTTTTAACATTTTTTGGGGGGGGGTTATAAGCATATAACTGACAAATAAAAGTTATATGTATTTATAGTCCGCAATATGGTGTTTTGGTGTGTGTAAATTGTGGAATGCTTAAATAAAGCTAATTCACATAGCCATCCCCTCACATCCCTTTTGTTTTTTTTTTGTTGTTTTTTTTTTTTAATGGAGAGAACATTTTAGAACTTTGCTAACTCTGTCAGGAATTTTCAAGTACACAGTACAGTATTCATAACTAGAGTCACTATTACTTGTCTATTTTTTGGGGCAGAGATTACATGTCCCCTGTAATAAGAAATGTCTCAGTGAGCTGCCATTGGTGTATTAAGCCCTTTCCTACAGATTTGTCTGCATCTTTGAAATGATTAGCAAAATTAGATAATAGACAAGATTTCCGATTTATTGAAATTTGATTTGGCTATCTAATCATTTGATCCTTTATACTGGATAAGTAACTAAAAGTAGCAATTTCACTCCAAGTTTAAACAAAATGTTAAATATTAAACAAGATAAATAAAAACATGTTAACAATAACAGCAAAACCGAAACCAAAAATTGTACAAGAATGTTTATAGCAGCTCTAATCAAGAGTATGAAACTGAAAACAATTATCGATAGGATTACAATAAAAAAGCTTTGGTATGTTCATACAGTTGAATACTATTCAGAAAAAAATGATAAACTAAAAATAAGTACAACAACTTGGATGAATTTTAAAATATGTACATTAAGCAAGAGAGGCCAGAAACAAGAACATATAAATAAAAGCATATATATGTTCCGTGATTTCATTTTACATATGGTTTTAGAAACGCCTATGTTAATAAAAATCAGATCACTGGTTACTTGGAGAAGAGGGAAGGTTTTGGCACCATGGTAGTGCTCTACATCTTTCTTCAATGGAAGATTGTTCCATGATTGTATACATTTATCAAAAAATATTGACCTGTCAATAGCTGTGCATTTTATTGTATATAAGGAATACCTCAATACATTTCAGTAAATTTTAATATGTACCAACATGTGTATTCAGGGAAGCATCATTCTCTTCTTTGCCATCTCACCCCTTGTAATAGGTGGCTTTAAAGAAAAATTTCTAGTTTTTCTTTAGTGTTATTCTTATTCTAAAACAACATCAGCAGCAACAACAACAACAACAACAAAAAACCAGATTATTGATTACTCATGGTGAGGGTTGGTAGTAGTAATTTACAAGACAAGAAAAACTGCATTGAGTATGCTTGAAGAACAACTATCACTGTACAAAATACAGCATTTTACTCTCGCCTGGCTAGATTGAAGTCCTACATTTTAAAAACGACTCATTTCCAATTCCCTTACTTTAAGCTTCTGTCAGTACACCTGAAGAAAAACAAACAAAATTAAGATACACCTTTATGAAAGGAGGTTTTTTAATCTAATTGTACATAATGTTGGCACAAAATTTCTATTGTAATAAAATAATATGTACCTAACAAAAGCTGTAGAGTTCCTTAACCCACAGCTTCTTAAATATGTCAAATATTTATTGAAAATAGGAAAGCAAAATTTTGGAATAAGATGCATACATAAAAATGTATCCATGCTTACATATACTGTCTGAAAATAAAGTTGAGTTGCATTGTGGCTGTCAAAGTGGTGATGGTAAGGCCCTCTCCTTGGGTTGCTGACAGAATGACATCTGATCTGGTTCTCGGTGCCTCCACCTGTCCTTGTGTAGTTTGTTCTGCAGATACTTCTGTTTACTGTGTCCTTCCTCCCATCTGCCATATTTTGGGCCATATGTGTTTGTTTGTATACCTTATTTTGGTTTCTATTTTGCATTTACAATTGCTCATATTTCACCTTAAGTGTGATTTTATTTACAAATTGCATCCTGTACTACACATTTTGTAAAATGTTTTCCCATTTAGCATCATAACAATAAGTTGTCTTTTATCTTCATATTTGATGCTATAATTCTCTGTCTTTTCAGCTTGTGTTCTTTAGATCCCCATCACTGTTTAGTGCTTACTATGCATATAAAAATAAATTATAAGCTTTTCAGGGAGGATGAATTAATCACCTTAAAAAGGATTTCTCTATATTGCAATGCCATTCCTCTTATACTTGAATGATCTATCATTCAGAGTCCTTGACTCTGCTATTTTCCAGTGAATCCATGACTAACATTATGTCAGGCATAAAAGTTTTTATTGTATTTGAAGTTATGCATTTGCACTGCTGTGTCTCTATTTTGAATATGCAACCATGGAGGACAAGGATTATGCTTCATTAATCTCTCTCCTTTTATCCAGAGTCCTTAAATGGTTGTTTATGCGGTAGAGGGCATTTGACTTTTTGAAAATCACCCCTCCCCATCACGTAGCCTATGCTCTCCCTTGCTACTTGTTCCTGATTTAGGCCTAGCCAGTCAGAACATTCCACATCCATAGTCACAATGACTGGTTCAGTGTTGATTGCCTGATCCAACCCAGGCCAATAAGATTAGTTGTTCTGCATATCATCTTTTCTGAAAGGAGTAAAAACAAGATTTCTGCTGTTTTATGAAGCTTTCAATTAATTAATTTATTTTGTTTCATTTAATGTGATTGTTTTTCCGCAACTTGAAAATGAAAGAGTGTCATGTAAGCCGTATTTATATGTTAACAAGTCTTTTCCACTTTCTATTCGAATGTTTTAATACAAAAGATAGATTTTTATTCATCATGAAGCAACATAAACATCTCTCCTACTACCCACAATTCCTTTGAAAAGTTGTCAACATGTTGACAGCAACTTTCTACTGTAAAGATAAAATAATTTGGTAACTGACTTTATTTCAAAAAGATTCAATGTTGATTTTATTCTTAATAATAAAACAATGTATCTAAATGAAATCAGCCACATGTGGAAATCTACATACCTAGTTTAGAATCTCAATATAAAGAGAATGAAAATATTGTGTTGAATCTCTATTGTGTTTCAGCAGAAATTGTTTTAGAAAAATAGAGAAAACATTACATGCAAACTTGAATATGTATGTCACCAATTAACCTACTTCATGGTAAAACATTATTATTTGCTGACGTGCAGGGGAAATACATTTAGGTTGTTTTTTTTCTTGCTTTTCTCTTCTTTTCTTCAGTAGTAATTGTGCAGAGAACTTCTGTTGCATAGCATTTAAGTAACCATGCAGAAAATAACAGCTTTATTTTATTAACCTGCTATTTATTTTAATAAGAAAATTTTAATAAGAGTGAATGCATATTTTCTCCACATTGCCTATAGTTTTATTTTTAACCTGAGAAACTTACATCACTTAGAAATGTTTAAAGGTTTTGATTATTGAAAGAAATCAGTGCGATTCAGTGTAACTAATTTATGTTTGCAAACTAAAATCATGTTTGATCCTTCATTTCTTGGTTAAAATACATTTTAAAATTTTTAAGTGAGTTATTTGGAGGCTTGATAGCCAAATATATTCTTCATCTATGTTATAAAGAAATATAGCCCTCAAACATAATAAAATGTGTTATGTATCTGGATCTAAACTTTAGCAATACCCATGATAACTTTCTTCACATATATATATTCCAGTTTTCCAATAGGCATAGCATCCCTTAAAATTTGTGGAAGATTTGGTACTGACATTGATTGAATAAAAAGTGAAATATGTAATGTGTACTCTATCACAAAGATAGGTCAAGGGAGAGAAAAGTCAGAGATTTGTGATTTTTAGCACTGTACATATAAGGCAAAGAGGCTTACAGATTAATCCTTTCAGAGATGTGATTATTCTTTTTGGAAGATCTAAATCAAAGGTATTAGACAAGTCAATAATAGATGACATATACCAAAGACTACAGCATTTTCAGGCTGATGAACGGAGAGATTTTCTGGCTTATTTTTCAATTTTACGGCTGGTATATTGTAAAGAGTATAGTACCTGTTGTCACAAAGTAATTAACCTTAAAGTACAGGTGGTCTCATTCAAGAGAAAAAACGCTGACCTTTGCCATCCTAAAGCCCTGTATGCTATTCCAAATACGGGAAGGGTTCATTCTTTTATGTGATTTCACTTCAAGAAAACAATCTTAAACTTTTTTACTAAAAGACCCTTTCAGATTCTAGTTGAGAAACAAAACAAAACAGAAAAAAAAGTAGAGCTAATGAAACATACTCTATATAAATATGATTAGATGGAAAAAATAATTGCCTTTGATAAAATAAACAATATCATTATTCTAAAAGAATCTGTGGAAAAGAAATATTTGAATGCTGATTGTAGTTCTAGTAAAAATTTACTAGAACTTAAGCATGGAATAACTACGAGACAATTGGCAACCGTTTTTCCTCTTTTTTAGAGTTACAGAGATTGAGGCAATAAAATATCCATTTTTATATAAGGCAAGATGTCTAAAGTAGTGCAACAAATTTTATCACCTGTAGAGTCAGACTCCACAATTATTTGTGGAGTCAAATTCTGATTAACACTATGGACTATCATTCCCAGATGGAAATGTGTGCATGTCCAAATTTCCCAGAGAAGAAATCCACTTACTTATTTTCATTTTACTGATTTTGGTCTAAGCAACTGTAGCTTCAATAGTCAAGAAAGATTGTGTTTCAGGTTCTATTTTTAAATAAAGTTAAATCAGTAAGTACTTCATACTATCTGCTACCATCTCAGTTTAATTTGTCCACATGCACTTTCTAATCAGATTGCAGTTTGCATATCTATTATTTCTTATGGCACTGTGGAGGTTTGAAAGGTAAGTCATTTTATTTTTCTCCACAATTTGCTTATCCAAAATCATTCAACTATATTTTATAAAAAAGCTTATTAAAAGTTATTTCTTTTTCAGACTGGTTGCTAGATTCTTTAATTCTTGGGAAAACATTGCAACTACTGATTTTAATTGATTAAGTTAATGAAATATGGAATAATCTTTTCTCACTGAAACTTCCTCTGCCTACTCTATGTTATTCTAATTTCTTGATCAAATCTGCATTTAAGCCTGGCCTGAGTACTGTCAGAGCTGGAAACCCCAGGCAGCCATCTCTGCTTTCATCTTATTGAACTACAAGAATTTTATTCATCTAAAATTTTTAAGATTCCGAGACCTATAACTGGTAAGCAGCAAGACTGGTGCTTGCTAATACGAATGGACATCTGGTCCACTGGTAGAAAGTGGGCACATTAACAGGTTAGGTAAAACTACCCCAGGAAATAAATATAAAGACACATATCTTGTCATCTTTATCCACAGTTTTTTCCCACTTTATCTCTGAAATTGTTCCTAGCTAGGTTTTCTAGCCAGCGATTAGTGATTTGTCAAAGGCTACCAATTGCAAATTATTTTCTATTCAGATTCTGGATTACTATTTTTAATGCATAAATTGGGTAAAGGAAAGGGAGAAATGTTGAGGCAGGAGAGAGCAGATTTCAAGTGCAGGACAAGTTCAACAGTGAATATGATGGAAATGTGAGATTGCATGGGGGCTATGACCACACAGGAGTAAGGCAAGTCTATGTTGTTCATTTAATAAAGAGCAAACTTATCTGAAAAAAGCATTTGGCTGTTATTGGTATTTTATTTTTTCTTGGATTTCCTAATTCATTTCCTTGGGAAATAATCATTGACATCCAACTCTGCCTCTTTTCCAAGTTCTTGTCTCATTTAAGTTACATTAGAAAAATTATCACTTTCCAATGATTTAATATGTGCTTAAATTTTTAAAATGTTACTCATTTTCATATAATCATTTATTGAACACTATCTGCATAGAAGATCACAAAATTAGTTCATTCTCAATTTCCATAATCCAGTAGTGTTTTTAGGCTAATTTCTTCTGGATATAATAAGTTGATAGTTGGCTGATTTTTGAGTTTTCCTTCAACTCTGCTGAATTTTGTACTCAGTTTAAAGTAAGTATAAAATTTATGTGCTCATAAATTCAAATGTAAACTTCAAATGTACTCAATTTCAGATCAACTCAGTTTATAAAACAGTTTACTTTCAAATTCTTTAGTCTTAATAACTTAGATTAGAGAGATCATACTTTCAAAATTTATTACAAAGCTACAAGAGTAAGGACAGTGTGATCCTGGCATAAGTATAGGCATGTTGATGCTATATATATATATACACACACACACACACACACATATACATAGAAACTATATTTCAGGCTCTATTTTTTAATAAAGTTAAACCAGTAAGTACTTCATACTACCTGCTACCATCTCTCAGTTTAATTTTTCCACATGCACATTCTAATCAGATTGCCCTTTGCATATCTATTACTTCTTATGGCACTGTGGAGGTTTGAAAGGTAAGTCATTTTATTTTTTATTATATTATATATACTATTTCCTTACTATATAAGTTAATAGAACAAAATTGAGAATCTAGAAATAAACCTTCTCTTTTACAGTAAATTAATTTTCCATGATGCCAAGACTACTCAACGAAAAATGTTTTTCAATAAATAGTGATAGGGCAACTGCGACAAAGAGTAAAGCTGGGCTCTTGATGCAACATATATGCAAAAATTAACACAAAACGGATTAAAGAACTTAATGTAAGGGATAAAATTGTAAAACTACAGGGAAAAAAAAAAAAAAAGAAAACCTTAAATCTTTCTGACCTTTGGTTCGGCAATGGTTTCTTAGGTATTACATCAGATGCATAAGAATAAAAGGAAAAAAAAATAGATATATTTTACCGAAATTTAAAATGTTTGTGTTTCAAGGGGCACCATTTAAAAAGTAAAGCATTAGCTAGGTGTGGTGGTGCACACCTGTAATCCCAGCTACTGGGGAGGCTGAGGCAGGAGAATCATTTGAACCCGGGAGGCGAGGTTTCAGTTAGCAGAGATAGCGCCTTTGCACTCCAGCCTGGGCAACAGAGTGAGACTCCGTCTCAAAAATAAATATGTAGATATAAATATAAATAAATAAAAATTTAAAAGTAAAACATGATTTACAGAGCGGAAGAAAATATTTTTAAACCATATTATCTGATCAGAACTTCTATCCAGAATATAAAATGAATGCTACAACCCAATTTATTATTTTTATTTATGTTTGTTTTTATACCTTTGAGCTAGCAAAAGTCAATGGTTTTGAAGGGTATTTGCATATAAACATTAAATGGTAAATTTAGTCAAAATAATTTACTGCTACTCATCACAGTTTTATAAGTAGTCTGAGTCACATGTGGGGACATTGTGATGGTTAACATTAAGTGTCAAATTTATTGGATTGAAGGGCGCAAGGTATTGTTTCTGGGCATATCTGGGAGTTGCATGGTATTGCCAGAAGAGACTAACATTTCCGTCAGTGGCCTGGGAGAGGAAGACACATTCTCAGGAAGACCCACCCACACCATGGGTGCACATCATCCAAGCTGCTGCCAGCGTGACTCAAAAACAGCAGACAGAAGAAGGTGGAATGAGCAGACTTGCTGAGTCTTACTGCCTTCATTTTTCTCCTGTACTGGATGCATCCTGCCCTCGAATATCAAACTCCAAGTTCTTCAGCTTTTGGACTCTTGGACTTACACCAGTGGTTTGCCAGGGGCTCTCAGGCCTTTGGCCACAGAGCACTGTTGGCTCCCCTACTTTTGAGGTTTGGGGACTCGGACTGGCTTCTTTGCTCCTCAGCTTGTTGATGGCCTATGGTGGGACTTTATTTTGTGATCGTGTGAGTCAATTCTCCTAATAAACTCCCCTTCATATATAAATGTACCCTATTAGTTATGCCGTTCTAGGGAACCCTGACTAATACAGACATAATCTAGATACACTCTAGATTATTATGGATTAGAAACTTAGGTAACTCTTAAATTACTATACATTATAATATATAGACATATGCTACAGATAGATTCAATCACTCTATTTAAGACATAACCATATGCTATCATTAATAGTAGTGAAAGAAACAGAATTAATTTGATTTAGGACTCTTTAGATTGTAATTGGTTATAATTCTTAAGTAGATTACTACATTGATACAATATGTTTTGGAAAGGAAAGTTTAATGATTAGCAAGTACAGAAAATTTCAGACAAGACATAACTCCATTAACAATTATTCAACAAAACTGATAGAGTTATAAACATTAATATATGTATTTATTAGTAATAATTGCATAGGCTGGTTTGAGTGCATTCATATTTATAGCTATTTGATCAAAACCCTGTTAATTTCTTTGTTCCTTCTTGACTCCCACTGCTTCACTTGGCTAACCTTAAAAAAGTAATAATAACAGGATAAAGGCTTAAAGTGAATTCGTGTGGAATTAAAACCAAAATACATTGTGTATATTAACAAGATATTTAATAGAACCCCAAAACACTGTCAGCAAACAAAGAAATTTTTGATAAATAGCCATTATTTTGGTACAGAGATGTGTTAGTGACCTCAACCTTAGGTACAAATATTGTTATTATTTCAGTCAAATTTTATTAAAGGTTATAAAGTGTTTTTAGAAAGCCATACAAAACGCATTTATTCTATTTAAGATTACTAAATATAATAAATTATAAACAATAAGCATGAACATTAAACTTGGTAATGAGAGGTGAAGCCAGCTGGACTTTCTGGGTTGAGCGGGGACTTGGAGAACTTTTCTGTCTAGCTAGAGGATTGTAAGTGCACCAATCAGCACTCTGTAAAAACACACCAATCAGCACTCTGTGTCTAGCTAAAGGTTTGTAAATGCACCAATCAGCACTCTGTGTCTAGCTAAAGGTTTGCAAATGGACCAATCAGCACTCTGTAAAAACACACCAATCAGCACTCTGTGTCTAGCTAAAGGTTTGTAAATGCACCAATCAGCACCCTGTAGAAACACATTAATCAGCACTCTGTGTCTAGCTGAAAGATTGTAAATGCACCAATCAGCACTCTGCAAAAATGCACCAATCAGCACTCTTTGTCAAACAAAAGGTTCACAATCAGCACTCTGTGAAATGGATCAATCAGCAGGATGTGGGCGGGGCCAAATAAGGGAATAAAAGCTGGCCACCTGAGCCAGCAGCAGCAACCCACATGGGTCCTCTTCCCATCTGTAGAAGCTTTGTTGTTTCACTCTTCATAATAAATCTTGCTCCTGCTCACTCTTTGTGTTCGCACTACTTTGTGAGCTGTAACACTGCCAGAATCTGCAGCTTCATTCCTGAAGTCAGCGAGACCACTAACCCACCAGAAGGAAGAATCTCCAGAGACATCTGAACAACTGAAGGAACGAACTCTGGACACACCATCTTTAAGAGCTGTAACACTCACTGTGGGGATCCGTGGCTTCATTCTTGAAGTCAACAAGACCAAGAAACCACCGGAGGGAATAAATTCCAGACACAGTAATATTCACTATGATGTTCAAGTTGAAACAAACAGGATATTCTTTAATGACTACTGAAATATATAAATATACATGTCTTCCACATCCAAACATCCTTCTCTAAGTAGCGGACTTCACTTCTACAAATTACATACTTATATTCACGTTTATACTATGTGTGCCCATTCTTCTTGTCATAATAGCTATTTTGATAAAATTAAAAAAATATGTATTCAGTTTTCTATTTTTAACAAATGAATTCCTAAGAAGTTAATGAAGAAGGCATAATAAAAAACCTAGTAAATGTATTTATTTAACTAAAAGTTCAAAATAGACCAATATCTTATCACTGCATTTGAATCTAATATTTTCCTAGATTAACCAGAAAAGAAAATATCCAAATCCAGATTCTGGAATGGCCCCACCATCATCATATCTTATTGAGAACATTTTGTCTATGTTTTAAAATAGTGTTTTAAGAGTTAAATAAAAGAGTCTAAATTACATTGAATATCTTTTAAAAATCATTGCATGGAGAATAAATGGAATGTGTGGAAATCTAAAATTATTATCCAGCTCTACTGGGGAATTAAGCCCAGGGATTTTCATCCATTATTTTCATTTAGCTGATACAATTCTGGACTTGAAATCAATATTGTAATTGCATAAGACAAATTCAGGGAAAGAGTTGGTTTATTTTGCACAAAGAATGATGAGAAATGCTTGTCATATGCTTGTCTGTATACTTCTGTATAGAAGTGGACTCTATTATTTTTACCTTTAAATCTAGACTGGATTGTGATGTGCTTGTACTGCTGAATGTGGAAAATGCGACATTGTGCTAGTTTGTTCTTAAGCACTTAATAGGCCTTCCCAAAAAGTAGAATAAAATATGGAGAGCAACAAGACAGTAAAGAGGAGAAAAAAGAACAGAGCCCCAGTGAAGGCCAAATCAAAACAATGGCTGAAAGAACATCTGATAAATAAGACAAAAAGGTAAGATCAGAAATCAAAAAAGCAAAGTTTAAAATAGAATAAAATATGCAGTGGTATCGGGGAAGAAATAATTAATGTAAAAATCAGGATTATAAAATTGCTATTAAATGTGGCAGTTAATTTATTCATTCAATATATACGTATTGACCACTCTATATAGAACTCACTGTTCTAGATTTGGAGTAAAAAGAGACTAAAATAGACTTGTTGATTTCAAATCATTTGGTAAGAAATAAGAAAGGATATTTATCACCTCAACAAAAAACCTGTTACCTGAGTGTCAGGAGAGAAGGTGTTACATCAGTAGGTGGAAAAAATGAAATTACTTAGGAAGACTGTAAATGCAGATCTTTCATTCATGGTGATTGATGGTTGACTATCAGGAGATTGAACTACAAAGTAGTTAGAAGGTGATTGAAATTTTAAATGAAATGTATTTTCTATCATTTTGTTTGAAGAAATTTGAACATGAGAATACAATGTGGGGGATGGGGGAGAAGAAGATTAAAGATTAAGGTGAAAGATGGTTAATTGATGGAGTACGATCCCAAAGATTGTGTTACATGCTATTTGGAGGGATAAAGCATCACTGCTTGAAGCATCAAATAATATAAAATTTATTTAAATGTGATTTGATTAATTTAGTCATTATTTCTGGCTAGAGCAATAAGGACAAATTTACAGAGTAGGTAATACACATTGCCTTAAAATTGGTTAAGATTTGAATAAATAAACAAAAAATTACAACTTGGCTATTCAAACCAAAAGAAAAATGTTAATCTATTTAATAAATGCTGCTGCCTCAGTTGGTTAACTATCTCAAAGAAAACCAAGTTAGGCTCTTATGTTACTCATCACACACACAAAACAGATTAAAGCTTTATACTCACAATGTAAAAATAAGTCTGTAAAGGATAATAAATGTATAAATGAGGTGAGTGAGGAAATTGTAAGAGAGAACGATAACAAAAAGTAATAGAAAATGTATTAAAACTGGGTGATAAAATAATTGTAAACAATGTGTGTGTTTTTGTGTGTTTGTAGGTATTCACTCACACAAACACACACATATTTAATAAAAGACATTGGGAAAACATATATGCAAGGCATACGACCAAAAATTCAGTGATAATAAGTAATATTATTTAGGAGATACTGTGTTTTTGAGAGCATATAAAAAAAGTATGAAGGAATCAGACCAGATTATTTATTATGATCAATTTAAAAAGAAAAGGTGAGATTATTAACTTTTATGAAATGTATATTTACATTAGTTTTCTAATTTGAATGACTATAAGTTACTCTGGTAAGTTTGAATATTGATAGAATTTTTAAATAAGACAAAATACATAGCAGTTCCATTTAATGGAACTGTATAAGGAAATATATAGTATTACAAGGATGAGAATGAGCATGGAGGAAACAGTGACTATGTCAGTTTCCCTGGAGAAAAAGGCCAATTTAAACAAAAAGTGAATGGTAAGTCTAGAAGCTCAGACCAAATGAAAGACAGAATTCAATTTCATGAAAATTAATCTTTTTTTTCTTTGTAGGCTTTTGATAACCCATAGAAGTATTTGATCAGAGATTTGAAATAATCAATGAAATTATTTAAGAAGATCATCTGGCAGTGGTGTACAGATATATTTAAGTAAGATAATACACACCAGTGAGATGAAGTGGGAAGCAAGAACAATTGCCCCCACATAGGAGGTGACAAAGAGCATTAATTTTCTGTAATATTTAGTGTATTGTATCAACTGAAATTGTTTACCTTACTAAATTGTGAATGGCTTTTTAATTTCTTCCCAAATTTACTTTTAGTAACAGAACAATGAATGCCATATTGATCCATGATTTATTCAAGTCTTCTAACTCAACTAGAGCCTGAATTTTCATACTACGTTTGGCAGGGAAGACTGTCATCATAATTTTGCAAAATAATGCTTAAAAATGAAAATCCAAAACCTAGCTACAATTGTTTTTGAAGTTTGTCAGTACTGCTTTGTGATAATTCTGTGAAAGAAGATAAACTCAGTCTAAGAAAAAAGAAGAAAGGAACTGAGCTATTTAATCTTCTTATACTGATAATTTCAAGCTGTGATAATTATTTACATTGTGTGCACCTACTACTTTCACATGACTAGGCTTAGACATACTTGAGTATTTCAGTAAAAATGAAGTTCATATCATAATAGGTGTCTGTTTTGTGACCAAGATTATACTTTTATTTTACCTTTCAATACATATTGTTTATCTTCCATATTTAGACTATCAGATGGTTATTTTAGCACAATATACACTTGGAATGTTCATGTATCTATTTTTCATACCTTATGTCTAGGTTATGTTCACAGACAAATGCATTAACAGTGGAAGCTGCTGAAAAGATTTTCCATTCATAGATTTTAATGAGAAAGGATGAAAAATCAAAGTAATTTTAAGGATTAAGCAGAGGATTGGGTATGTATTGTATTAGAAAATCTTACTGATTTGCATATAAATTATAGGATTTAGTTTGGTATACATATATATATAATAAATATATATAATAAAGAATAACAGAAAATGTTTCCACTCTTATAAATACAAAAATAGAGAACATCTGGTAGAGATAATAATTATATTAGTAATCATCACATTATAATATTTATAATAAAGAATAAAGTGTGCATTCTAACAATTTATTTCATTCTAAAAACCTACATTTGTTAGTGACAGGAATTATACAGCAAGAAAATTAGTATATTTTAGATAGTGAGTTTTTTTGCTATACTTCAGGATGTGAAGGAGTCTTTTGTGATTTACCACAGACTTTATGGAAGAACAGGAAACTTAAATTTGAGCCTCTTCTCCTTTTCTTTCTTTCTTTTTTTTTTTTTTTTTTGAGATGGAGTCTCGTTCTGTTGCCCAGACTGGAGTGCAATGGCATGATCTCAGCTCACTGCAACCTTCGCCTCCTGGGACCGAGCAATTCTTTTGCCTTAATCTCCCAAGTAGCTGGGATTACAGGTGTGTGCCACCACACTCAGCTAATTCTTTTTTCAGTAGAGATGGAGTTTCACCATGTTGGTCAGGCTGGTGTTTAAACCTCTGACCTCAAGCGGTCCTCCTGCCTTGGCCTCCCAAAGTCCCAGGATTCTTTCCCAGATGTCTACTCACTGTAAATAACAATATATACTATACTCATACAGAAATTCTTACATGTCATATCAATAAAATACTTGAATATCATGGTGCTTTTTCTGCACTCTTTGGACAAATACCTTGGAAAGGTTAATATTTCTCATTATGGGAGCAAATATAGACTGTACATTTAATAGCCTTTAAGATGAATGGAAAGGTTTTGCTCTTATACATCATTTTTATATAGAAACCCAAAATTGATTTACAATCTTATTTTCATTGTCCTAAAGATACTAAATTGAATAGTTACCATGCATCTATACCTAAAATGTTAAACATGAGAATTAATGGACTTGAGAGGAGATTGGTACAAGAATAAATTGATATTTAATCATGTATATGTAATGAAAAACAGTTATATTTCAGTCACTTATTTTCACTAATACTCTCATAATCTCAACTCCAGGTTCCGTTTGTGAAGTTCAAGGAGTTAGCGTCAAAGCACTTGTTATTGCATAAAACCCTGTCCCCAGGGAAAGGGTGGAATGTATATCCAGTAAAACATTATTTAAGTACTCTGCTAGCTACTTTAAATGCAAGTTCTCATTCACTTTTCATAACAACACTGAAAAACAGAAGATTTACTTTATATTTTATATATGAGGAACTGAGATTTAAAGAATTAATTCCCCAAGGACATATGATTAGAAAGTATTGAAATCTTATTTTAAATCTTGTCATTCTTCTATTAAAATATATTCTCTGAATTTCACCTAAAAGCAATGGAGCTTAAACATTTTTAGCTATGTAACCTATGTGAAAAATACAAAAACTATTAATGGTCATAGAAAAGAAGGTAAAGTGATTCTGTAAAATGCATGTGTAATCATATTTGATCTTCCTAATTGTAGCAGCTAAATACAATTTATTAGTGTTTAATGTGTTCTAAACATTTATTAAAATATAAACTATTTTAATATTTCGAATGGTAACTTGTATTATAGAAACCTTTTGAATATAGTAGCAAGTATTACCTTTAAATTTGTAGCTAAGCTCACAATAAAGAGGTTGAAATTTATAGGTACAATAAGGAACAAGGAAATTGAAGAAGAACAGTTGAGTTTAACACATACAGAGACAAGTGTCTAGACTTTGGCCTTCGTGAGGTCAGAGCTGGTGCTGAGATACTCACAGTAGTCTGAAATCCTTGATGGGATATAGAGTTATGAAACAAGCAACTATAAAATAAATCTAGTCCATGAAAAGGAAAGAACACATAAAATTTTGATTGCCCTGCCTAGACAATAAATGTGGGGGGGGGGGGGGAAAAAAAAGAAAAAGAATAAGGAAGCAATGGAATTATAACTATGATTCCTTTGAAGGCGTGTCTAAAGTGGAATTGTAATTCAAATTTAAAACTAAGCTAACATTTTAGGAAAAGAACTAATGCTAAGTTATAATTATCTAAGACGATAAGCTGCCAAAAAGAAGCACACTAACTCCAAGAAGGTAGAAACATGGGGTAGGCCAGTCTATTGATGGAGTCACCCATAAGAAGGTCCACTTGAAGATGAACTTACAATTAAAATTTATAAAAATGTGATGAAAAATCACTCAAGCAAAAGTTGGCTGAAGATTATAAATACATTAATATAAATATATTAATAATATAAATGTTATCATAAATATAAGACAATACCTGAAGATTGTAAAAGATTATCATACATATGTGAAAAGAAAAAATAACTTTTTATAATATGATATAACAACAGAAATGAAATTATCAATGAGTAGTAAAGAGGCATTTCTAGATGAAGAATACTTTATCATGATAAAATGTTCAATTGACTAGCATAAAATAATAATTATAAATTTGTATGTACAACTTCAAAAGCATAAATCAAAATTGAAAAATACAAATCTATAGTATTGGTGGGAAATTTTGAACTCTATTCTCAGTAATAAAAGAAAATTCACAGGATTTTCAAAAACTGATAATCTACAACAATGAAACTTCAGCAAAGTCTCAGGATACAAAATTAATGTGCAAAAATCGCAAGCATTCTTATACACCAGTGACAGACAAACAGAAAGCCAAATCATGAATGAACTTCCATTCACAATTGCTTCAAAGAGAATAAAATACCTCGAAATCCAACTTGCAAGGGATGTAAAGGACCTCTTCAAGGAGAACTACAATCCACTGCTCAGTGAAATAAAAGAGGACACAAACAAATGAAAGAGCATACCATGCTCATGGATAGGAAGAATCAATAT
>NW_012114400.1:7629482-7664635 GCF_000951035.1 Colobus angolensis palliatus | reverse complement strand
TTGGAATCAACCCAAATGTCCATCAGTGACAGACTGGATTAAGAAAATGTGGCACATATACACCATGGAATACTATGCAATCATAAAAAAGGATGAGTTTGTGTCCTTTGTAGGGACATGGAAGCAGCTGGAAACCATCATTCTTAGCAAACTATCACAAGAACAGAAAATGAGTTTCCAAAATGTTTACATAATTAATGGTAATATTAATTACATACACTTGTTTCAACTGGAAAATTTTATTGAAACTGATTAGAAGCCCAGACGTGATGGCTCATGCCTGTAATCCCAGCACTTTGGGAGACAGAGGCAGGCGGATCACTTAAGGTCAGGAGTTTGAGACCAGCCTGGCCAACATGGCAAAACCTCATCTCTACTAAAAATACAAAAAAAAATATCTGGACGTGGTGTCAGGTGCCTATAATCCCAGCTACTTGGGAGGCTGAGGCAGGAGAATCACTTGAACCTGGGAGGCAGAGATTGTAGTGAGTCGAGGTTGTACCACTACACTACAGCCTAGGTGACAGAGCAGGACCCCATCTCAAAACAAAACAAAACAAAAACCGTTAGAGAACTAACAAAATTCTGCATGCAAAAATTATTACTGTGTCTGTGAAGGAAAAACTAATACTTTTAGGTTGACTTTTTGTTTCCTCAGTAAAATTTAATTCAAAATGAATGAGAAACATTGCAAATTTCTGAATAATATTAAAGTTAATTTAATATAATTATTGATACTTAATATTAATATGATTATATTAATATTGATAATAATAGCCAGAATGTTCCTAGACTGCTTCTTGTCTTGCAGCTTAGCAAACTAAACAATATATATATTTTAAGGTATAGTTTTTCTAATATTTTAAATTAGTCATGTATTTGGTAAATCACATACCTTTAGCCTTGATTTTTTTTTTTTTTATGATTCTGAACACATTTTTCACCATTTGAATAAAACTTAGCTCTTCCTCAAATTTACATTTGCCTGAATGATTTCTTTCAATTAGAGAATTGCATGTAGTTCTCTCAGTTTCATTCCAATGGGTTTACCACCACACTTAACAAACTTCACCTTGGCAACAGTTTAGAATTTGGTTTATATTGACAGAAAGATATATGATCTTGGGTGAAGAAATCTGCTGCCTTGCATAGTAGTATAACTAGCTATTAAAAAGATGTATACCAAAAGATGTCAATGACTTAATCAAAATGGTGCTCACTCTTGATAAACTGTATGTGTAAATTTAAATACACATACAAATATATTTATTGAAGTTGTATGCAGTGTCATTCAATATTGTTATTTTAAATATCTGATGAGTTTCTCATGCAGCAGGAAAAAAATATTCTTATAGGATGTCTAATATATTGAAATTCAGAAAGATAAATTTATTTTCATAAAACATTACATGAATGAAAACTTTATCTGTATGTAACACCTCATACTTTTCATAGAAGTGTTTACTAGACCACGATGTGCTCGTGGGTATTAGCATTAGAAAACTTTCCTTACTTCTCCTACTATATTATACAAAAGCAGTTTCCAGAAAATTGATGGATATTTAGCACTTTATATATTGTTTTAATATCTGTTTTCTAGAGCAACTTGTTCTTCTAATTTATTTTAGGCCTAATGAGCAAAGGCTAGAGGTATAGCACATGATACAGAGCAATGGCTTAAAAAATTTTTGTCTACAACTCATAGTAAGAAAATGTATTTTACATTACGACCCAAAGTACACACCATTAGATATGTATACAATAGATATTCATGCATACCTAAACCAAGAAAACAAACTGAGATGGATTAGATGTGATACATTCTGATTTGAATTGTACTCTATTTCACACCATCATTTTCTATTCTATTTTATTTCACTTTATAATGTTGGCTGAGGCCCAATAAATAGATTTTGCAAGGAACAGTTTGTAAAACACTAAAACCATTTATCTAGAGGTCTAGATACTGCAACCTCACTCCCTCTAGTGAGTATTTAATACTGATTTCAGTTTATCTTCTATCATGAGTTGTTAAAATTTCAAGAAGAGAAAGAAATACATAAACTTACTATTTGTGGAGAAGACTGTCATCCATACAATGGTCTAGAATATTGTGAGTCTGTTATTTGAAAGGTAATTTATCAAATCATTAGAGATTTTAGAGACTTGATCCAATCAACCTAAAATGTTGACAAAGCTATGCTCCTCCAAGGAAAAGATGAGTAGAATTTTTCAGGAGTAGAATTTTTGGCATAGCTCATCTCTAAAGCAGATACAACTCAGAGAAAATCTGTTACTCCCATTCAACTATGAAGAATACAAATTTTAATAGGAATTGAAATTTCACAGTCAAAAATGAGGGGGAGTGTAGTAAGAAGGATATTACTAATTTATTAGACCTGTCACTTACATTTCCACTCAAACTATGACATCGTTTTAAGTCTCAGTGAAGTATGAAGATGAAAGACTTTTGAAGTCATATCAAAGAAAAGTAAGTTCTTTGACGTAGAATACAGGTACCTGAATTTAATGTCTTCTCAGTTTTCACTTTCAATACTCATTCATAATTTACCAGTATAAACTAGTACAATTAATAATAATTGTAGGAGCACTTTCAGGAAAACAATTTTAATTAATGAACCATTCATGATTCGGTTACTGAATGCAGAAACAGTCTATTTAACAAATTAAATAGATAATTTTAATGTTAAAAGTATATAATCATTCAATAAAATATACATATTAAATTGAAAGTATTTTGATGTCTATAGATAGTTAAGATATATAAAATTGCAATCTCTGGACATACTAAATTTCTATAAAATTATATGTTATTTAGAAAAAATCATATATATATAATTATTATGCCTTACTTTTTAATCATTCTTTGAATTTTATTTGTTGCAAAGAAAAACATGTATCCCAAAGTTCGTACCCTTCTAAATGACTATATGAAATGGTAGATGGATATTATTTTAATATCCACTTTTTTCCTCCCTATATTTGCTTCAATAATTATCTATAATACATAATGCTGTATAATTATGATATGTTTATTTTAATGTTACTGAGAAAAAAATTTAGTTTAGGATTCTTGACTATTATTTGTTTCAAGGATTTTTCCCAAAAAAACTGCTTTTGTTGAATATCTTTACTGAATATTATTTCCTGTTTAATTTGTTAATTTCTGACAGAGAAGTGTTGATGTTGCTCACTATAGTAGCGGTTACATCTCTTTTTACAATTCTAGTGTTTTTTCTCATGTATGTTCATGTTACTTTGTTAGATGCATGTATTTTTACAATTGTTATATCTTGTTCGATAATTGTACCGTTCATCATTATCTTAGGTAGGTGCAAAAGTAATTGCAGTTTTTGCTATTATTTTTAATATAACATCCCCCCTTTTTCTGAAATTAATATTGTTATTTTAGGGTTTTTAAATTTAAGGTTATCATAGTATATCTTTCACCATTCCTTTATTTTAATTTATCTGAATGTTTATATTTCAATTTGACTTATTTTAGACAACATGTATTTGGGTCTCTTTTATTAATCCACAATTATAATCTATCTTTTAGCTGATATATTTCGACTAGACACATTCAAAGTAATTGTTGATATAGCTGGATAAATAATTATCATGTTTGTGACTGTTTGCTATTGTTTGCTTTAATTCCTTGTTTCTTATTTTTCTCTCCTATTTTTTGACTTCTATGATTTTAATTGAAGATTTTATATAATTTCATTGTATCTCCTCTTAGCCTACCAATCATACTTAAAAATGATCATGGTTGCCCTAGCGTTTACAATATCCATTTTTTTAAGTAACAAATTCCTTGTTCAAATAACACTGTACCACTTCACATAGAGTATAGATATCTTATAACAGAACATCCCAAAGTGCTACTTTCTGTCCCTTGTGAAATTCCTATCATTCACTTCATGTATTCATATACTGGAATCATTCAGTGTATCATTTCCATTATAATTTTTAATAAACAATTATCATTAGACAAATAAAGAGCCAGAAAAGTACTTTTTAAACCTATTCTGTCTTTGATGCTCTGCAATCCTATATTGCAGATTCATTTATGGCCACTCTTATTTGTCTTCAGCTGAAAAAACTTTGTTAACATTTATTGTGTGGCAGGTCTGCTAGTGGTAAAGTTTCTTGTTTTGTGTGTCTAAGTAATGCTTTATTTCTACTTCACTTTTGAAGAATAATTTTTTGGCTATATAATTCTGTGGGTTTTATTCAAAATATTAAATATTTTCTGTGTATTTTTGTAATTTTTGACAATAAATGTCCTGTAATTCTTATATTTGTTCTCTTGTAGTAAAGTATCCTCCCACCCCTGGCTTGTTACAAGATTTTTCTCTTTGTCTTTGGTTTCTTTCAATTTGAATATGGTAGGTAGTTATAGGTTAAATTGCCCCCCACCTTCCAAGTTTATATGTTTAACCTGTAAACCCCAGTACCTCTGGATATGACTTTATTTGAAGAAAAAAAATTTACAGAGCTAATTAAGTTCGAATGAGGTGATTAGGGAGGATTGTAATCCAATATAATTGGTGTTCTAATAAGAAGGGGGGATTTTAAAAGACATCAATAAAGAAAAGATAATGTGAAGGCACAAGGAGAAGCAAACTGTCTGTAAGCCCAAAAGAAAGGACTGGAACAGATCCTTCCATCAAGGTCATCAGAAGGAACCAATCTTGCCTTTATTTCAGAGTTCTATTTCCAGAACTCTGAGAAAACAAATTTCTCTTGTTTAAGCCCCACAGTCTATGGTACTTTGTTATGCCAGCCCTCCAAACTAATACATACACCAGGTTTTTATGTTTCACATTCATTTTGCTGTTTATCCTGCTTGTTTTAGAGACAGCTTTCTGTATCCCAATTTGGAAAGCTTTTAGCCATTATGAATCAAACATTAATTCTGACTTATTTTCTCTTTCTGACATTCCAGTTACACCTTTTGGAACTGATCAATAGTTCTTGGAGATTCCATTCTTTCCCTCTCCGCACTATAATTTTTAATTTTGGGAATTTTCTATTTAATTAATTTTGGGAATTTTCTATTTGAACCTCACTGATGCTCTCCTCAGCCATATTAATTCTACTGATGAACTCATCAAAGATATTTCTTCATTTCATTTCTGTTGCAGTGTGTTGGTTGCTAGTACTTCTTTTTGATATTTTCCTTAGAATATTCACCTGTCTGCTTACCTTCCCCATCTGTTATTTTTATGTTGTTTATTTTTCCATTAGTTATTTTCAATTTCTTATTTAATACCAAATTATGTCTTTTACAGTAGTCTGATTCTGATGTTTGGTATATTTCTACACTGTTGGTTTTCTTGCCCGTTGGCATTCTTATAACATCTTGTTGTAAATGACACATATGTGTAACGTGAACTGAAATTAATTGGCCTTTTGTGTGACAACAACGCTAATACGGCTATCGGTGATCTCTGTCTAATGTTTCCGATAGCTATAGCTGTCACAGACTTCAAATTCTTTCAGTACTTTTATTTTTGTCTTACCTGTTGACTTTGGGAACCCCTAAATACTCCTCCTTGGAAAAACTATTGCAGGTGCTTCCACCATAATCCACTGTTATTGTAATGGAGCCCTGTTTCTGTAATGATAGGGTAAGGAGAAATGAGTACCTTCGGTAAACTTCCAATTAAAGCATCATTTTTTTCATAAACTCATTTTTGGAATTGTGATCTTCAATGGTGTTTTGAGAATTTTTGGAGCAATGAGACTTTTCTTTATGGTACTACAATTGTAGTTAAAGATCACTATACATTTGTCAAAAACCACAGAATGTACAACTCTAAAAGTGAACCTGAATGTAAACAATGGACTTTGGGTGATAATGATATTAATACAGCTTTATCAGTTATAACACATATATCACTGCAATGCAAGATGTTAATAATTGAAGAGTTGTGTATGTGTAGGAGCAGGAAGTATATGGGAACTCTGCTCCATTTAACCATAAACTTTAAAATGCTCTAAAAATAAAGACTTTTAAATATTTGTAAACCTTTACTTCAGTATTATATTTGTTGGTTTTTCCTTCTAACCTCTGCCTTTTCCCAATATATTTATTTGGCCATATTCCCAATATATTTATTTGAAACTATGACCCTTGTTGATTATTTTCTACCTTTTAGTTAATATAGGAAGGCTGGAAGGTTTTAATAGGAGGGCTTTTCTTCTCCCTAACTGGGAGAAAGCACTGCAAATTCTTTTCTCCAGAATAGTAGGCCTTTGCTAAAAAGAAGTATATATGGTATTTTGCAATGATTTCTCCTCCCCTTCTCCTGCCAGAGTTGTAAGAGAGGTCTTCAGATTCGAACTACAGGGACCAGGTGATGTTCCAGGAAACACAGTCTGAAAAATCTTGCCCTTCCCTAAGACTATGACTTTCGGGAGTATTTTTGTTTTGTTTTCATTGTTTTAATTCTCATGCTAGTATGCACTCAAACTCCACAAATGTGTCAAAATTTCAATTTTACTCTTTTTACCAGTATGTAGCTTAAGGTACTTTGTCCCAGGTAAGATTATCTTGGTTGTGACTCTAAGGAATCTAGTGTGCCCTGTAGCCTCAGTTCTCTAAGTGGTCCAAGAAAAGTCATTGATTTTAGTTTGTCCAATTTTCTCTTGTAAGAGTGGGAGTGATGAATTCTAAGCTCTTCATATGTTGCAGCTAAAATTATAAATCTCCACTTCTGTAGAATATATAAATACGATCATCTCAGAAAAAATATTTTTTTAAATTGCTAGATTTTTTTAATCTCCTTCAACCCTCTACTCTCAAACTCACCCTAAGCTGGGCACATGGTAAATATTTGAAAAATGTATGAAATTGGATGAATGAATTAGTAAATAATTAAATAACACATTTCAAAATAAAAAAATACAGTAGAAAAGAAAGACTTAAAAATACCAATCTATTGGGTTTGGGGATTTCACTTGCTTAAAGTTCAAACTCAAAGAAGGGCCCTTTCTGTCAGCCCATATCTTGAATTCAGTACACCACATTTTACCAGTTTAACTTGTAACAGGAAGTATGGGAGAGACAACTAAGTTAAAGAAAAGCCTTTATAATAAGAGACTCAACTTGAGATTCATTTAAGCTGCCCACACAATGGCTACTAATTCTGCTGCAATGAGTTCCAAAGATTTTAGTAATTCTCAAGTTAGTCAAGTCCTCTCAAAGAGTGTGGCAGCCCATGATGAAAAGCACATCACCTACAAAGAGGTAGAGTGATTCAAAACAAGACGGTATGTCGAATTTTATCTCTGTAGAAGCTCATCATTTGTAGCATCACAATTTAATTACATGTTCTTTATTATCCCTTTATGCCCTTGACTCATGTATGAGAACAATTTTTGTGTTAAAACCTGTAAAAAAAATGCAGCGTCAGTCAAGTGTGTCCAGCCAACATCCTGTGCCTTCCAAACAATATTACATGCAGGTATCAGGGAGAATAGGTTCTTCAGGAATAATCAGATTCAGGAATTCCTTTGCCATACTTTTTCATTGTTTTTCACACATGACAAGAATTCCCTCACCCCAAGTCCTTTTAATTGTCTGCTTCCTCTTGTTAGTATGGTATTCCCTGTATATAAATATGGCTTACTTCTTTGCTGTCTTAATATCAACTATTATAACGGACATTCTCAATCACTTTATAAATAATAGTATCATGCTTACATAAATCATTAATATACTTCAATGCTTTCCCCATTCATGATACCTTTTTCATTATAATGTTATCATCATCTGGCAAACTACATATTCATTTTTTCATATTTGCTATATCTCCCTCAACTAAAATATGCATCTCAAGGAAAAGGCTTCATTTTGTTTTTCACTGATGTATTTGTATTACCTAAAACAAACCACATATGTTGATTAAAAAAAAAAAAAAAAACACGACTAAGAATTGTAAAACTTAAGTGCTACCTATTTTTCATACCAATAAAAGATGAAGAATGATTCAATGTATATGGGCCTCTAAGGCTAGGGTAACTAGAAAGAATATGATTTTTCATTTTGGATGAAAAATACATTCACTTTTATGGCAATATTGCTTGGGATATTTTCAAAAATCAAGGGCATATTCCACCTGGTAACCCTCATTTTTATCTGTCTCTTTGTTTATAAAGATTACTGCTTCTGGACGGGTTTTCTATGTTGCCTAGGGAAGACAACACAACGTATTCTTTCTATTTGTCTCTCATTTGTAAATAAATAATATAGTTAACTCAAAAGTCAGAAGCTATGTTTACAGATATTGATCTAATAAGGTTCACAAAAATATAGGTATGTTAATTTTGTTTGAGAATTTTGCAAATAAGGATGCTTTTACAAATATTCTTTCGTGATGTTCTTTGCTGTCGTCATCCAGTGGAGTCCAAGTAAGATATAGGACAATATATTTTTATATTTACATATAAAAATTTTTATATTTACATATAATTTTTGGTATAATTTTTTTACTAATAAGTGCCTATTTTAATATATGGTATATACCCTTGGTATAATCATTTATACCATATTCTTATTGTTCCTTTCCTATGTTTAGACAACGTTTATGTATACAAGTACTTACCATTGTGTTACAATGGTGTACATAATTTATTACAGTAACATGCTGGACAGGCTAGTAGCCTAGAAGCAATAGGGTATCCCATATAGCCCACTTATATACTAGGCTATATCATCCAGATTTGTGTAAGTAAACACTATGTTATTTGCACAATAATGAAATGGAAATTGCCTAATGATGCATTTCTCAGCATATATCCCCATTGTTAAGTACACATGACTGTTATTTCCTTTGGAGATTTTTAGCATCCTTGCATAGTATCTACCTAACAGATAAATATATTTTGATGAAATACTCAATGCCACAGTTTTATTTTTCCTTTAGAAATAAAAAAGTTTTTGAAATATTTACAATTTTCAAAACTATAAACTACACCAAAGAGCTCAAGGTGTCATCTACTCATTCAAGAAAGTTTCTTTGAAGAAGTTTTGAACTGCCCCAATACGAGTTGTACCATAGAAGATGCTCTGCTTCTAAAATTGGTAACAAAATCAAATAGTCATTTCTCAAGACACATATAGGCAGCAAAATATACTTTAATGTAAACCTCTCCCTAGAAACACATTGCTGGCATGGCAAAGTTTAAACTCAATACTAATTTCAAGCTCCATCTGATTTTTAATAGCTTAGTTTTATGTTTAAAGTATGGATTAACTCTGACCCTCTTAAAACAATCCAGGGTACCCCTAATAAGTATTCTGTGTGAATAAATAAGCTACTAGGGAAACTATTTCAATCAGGTCGACTTTTTGTTGAAGTAACATTTTCCATTCCGCTAAAGTTCAACTGATGTTGACTTCACTGAATGGCTGTTGGGAAATTGCCCTCAGAGTTTTATTTGAAACTGCTACAGTCTTAGTAATGAAATGTTGTATTGTGAAAGTCACGCTCATCGTGTTGATTCTGTTCCTAAGTGACATTGTTGGAGCATAACATCCATTTAGTTACCTACCTGACAAGTTGTCTATTTAACAGAGAAAAAATGATCTGACTATGATTGATGGTACAGCTGTCCCTTCTCAGTGATGGGGAAAATAAGCTGAGTCAAAATAGATCTAGCTACACCAGGGCCTGTCTGCAGTGCTGTTCCCTCATTTCTCTTCATTTGGATACGAAGGCTTTCCTTTGAGTGTATATTCCCACAGTCTCCAATCTACCAACCACTGTGCTTATCGCTTTCTTCTTTTCACTTTGAAACTGCTTTAGAGGCATTATTCTGCTCTGGTCAGCATTAGAGTAAAGCTTTTCATACATTTTTAGCTACGTGCTCTGTAGGTCAAGGACAACAACATTGAAAATTAGAGTTTTTGGTAAGGAGTACTTAGTGAACTATTTACATTTGGGCTACAAGTTTCTTCTGATCTCTGACACTCTGACTTGGGTTCTTTTTTTTTTTTTTTCATGTCACTGAAGTAAACATTCCTTTGCATGCTGGCTTTATAATTGTCGTGACATATGATAAAATTGGAATCTCTAATGATATAAAAACTTGTCCTAAAGCCAGGGTTCAAGCTCCCAAAACTAATAATGTTTGACCATGTAGTCCAGCCTCAGGATCTTTTTTTTTTCTCTTCTTTCTTTCTTTTATTTTATTCTTTTTTCTATTTGGGTAGATAGGTCAGCATGTCCTTCAGTAACAAAGGCTAAAAGGGAAAAAGCGTAGTAAAAAATAGCGAGTTGATGCATTTACACTTATTTCTCATTGAGGACAGTGTTCAAGGGATAGGGATCACTATGGTAATGAGTACAAAATTTCATGGAGATCAAAAAATGTAATCCAAATAGCCACAAAGAGTATAATACCATATATTAAAATAGGCACTTATTAGTAAAAAACAAAATACCAAAAGGTTATATGTAACATAGTTGTGCTTCTTTTTGACTTTAATTCTTTTAAATTCAAGAGCAGCAATCAGAAGACCCAGGATTTATTTCAGAGTTCATGGAAGTGTGCATTGTATTCGAACGCACACACATAAAACTAGCCTGTGAGGATCCTGGTGCAGTAAAATAAAAGTTATTCCATCATACACAGAATTTGAAAACAATTTTGAAAATATAGCACCATACTGAAGAAAATGAATCAGAAAATAAAAATTAGAAAAGGAGCAGTAAGAATATGGTATAAATGAGTCACTGAGGGAATGTGAAAGCCTAGAACATTGCTATATATTATTGTAGATTTTATATGAACATTGTACACTTATACTACCCTACATTTATTTATTAAAAATATTTCCCTTTCATAATAAATTAACCTTGGTTTACTGTAACTTTTTACTTTATAAACTACTTAATAATTGTGACTTTTTGGCTGTTTTATAATAACACTTAGGTTAAAACACAAACATGTTGTTCAGCCATACAAAAGTATTTTTTTCATATATCCTTATTCTATATACTATTTTCTACTTTTAGATTTTTATTTTGTTTTACTTTTTTACTTTGTAAACTTTTCTGCTAAAAACTAACACACACACACACTAGGCTTACATAAAAAACAAAGCTCGGTTTACACAAGCAATAAGAATCATCAATATCACTGTCTTCTATCTCCATATCTTGTCCCACTGAAAGGTCTTCAGGAGTAGTAATGCACATGGAACCATCACCTTCTATCATAAGAATACCTTCTTCTGAAATACCTCATGAAGGACCTACTTGAGGCTGGCATACACTTCATTTTTTATATAAGTAGAAGTACACTCTAACAATAAAAATTATAGTATAGTAAATACATAAAACAGTAACAGCCATTTATTATCATTACCAAGTATTAGCTATTGTTCATAATTGCATGTGCTGTGCTTTTATATGACTGATACCTAGTAGGTCTGTTTATACAGCGTCACCACAGACACATGAATAATACATTGCACTACAACATTATAGCATTTATTATATCACTAGGAATTTTTAAAATATAAAATTTTCAGCTATACTTAAAAATTTTTTAAGTTCCTATGTTTAAACTTTTTTTAATTTCTATTTTAAAATAGAAAATATTCAACTGTATTGAAATTTAATGGGATCGCTGTCGTATATGCAGTTTGTTGCTGACTGAAATGTTTTGTGGCGCATGACTGTATATGTTATAATCAAGGCATCTGCCAACCTTTTAAAAACGATACATTACCAGCCCTACTACTTCAGTTAATTAAACAATAATAATGACCTAAGATTCTCAATAACTAGATGTTCCGTCAATTGATACAAATATGACAGTATTCTTAAACGTTGTTTTGTGAGATTTTAAGGAGCAAATTTGATTCTGACTAATAAGCACAAGCTTAGCATAAGGAACATGTTTAGATCACTTGATATTTAGATAACATTCTTTCTCTCGCCCTCGCTCTAGAGACATTGAGAGAGGAGACAGGATTTTGTAGACAATGATGTAATCAACACATGCTTCTTATCAGAATTTCAATGTTTTAGTATATGTATGTGTATGTCCATCCTTTGATTCATCTACCTATCAGGTAATCTATCCTTCTAACTACCTTCTTATTTGTCATCTGTCTGCTTAAAACCATGTGTCTCTCGAGACCATTCTGGCTAACACGGTGAAATCCGTCTCCACTAAAAATACAAAAAAATTAGCCAGGCGTGGTGGCGGGCGCCTGTAGTCCCAGCTACTCGGGAGGCTGAGGCAGGAGAATGGCGTGAACCCGGGAGGTGGAGCTTGCAGTGAGCCGAGATTCAGCCACTGCACTCCAGCCTGGGCGACAGAGCGAGACTCTGTCTCAACAACAATAACAACAACAACAACAAAAAGCATGTGTCTCCTTTCTTCTATGTTTAAGTTGTAGATGACTTTACCAACCAATTGTTCAATTAAAAATATCTACAGCACTCTTTTGGTTTATATTTATTATCTCCCGAATGCTTATTTCCTAATGATGATATACAGTCAACAATGAAATGGACATATTTTAATTTATATAGAATTGTTTTATTTAATGTGTATGTAAACATTGTTTATATTAATTAAATCATATACTGAGTACAATAAGTCAGTTCTTGAAAAAATCTTTGCTACAGTCTGAACATTTGTGTTCCCCAAAATTGCTATGTTAAAATCTTCACCTCTCCACATGATAATATTAGGAGGTGAGGGCTTTGGGAGGTGATTGGGTTATGAAGAAGGAGTCCTTATGCATGGGAGTAGTGCCATTATAAAGGACGCTTAGGAGAGCTCCCCTGCCCTACCATGTGAGGATGAAGTCAGTATCATCTATGAGAAAGTAGGCACTCATCAAACACTGAATCTGCTGACACCTTAATCTTGGACTTCCCAACCTCTAGAACTGTGAGAAATAAATGATCACTGTTTATAAGCCACAGAGTTTATGTTAGTTATAGCAGCCCAAGCTGACTAAGTTGCTCTCTATGGAATTTTTTAATAAGGATAAAAAGGTCTTAATATTTGTGATCAATTCATGCTTCCATAATTTGGAATATTTAAATCTTCATTTTTAATATGGTGGGTTATTTAATTAGTCATAAAATACAAAGTATAGATTGAGCTTCTGCTACTAAAAAATTATATTGCACACTTGAGATAAACAATAAATAAAATAATAATATATGGATACTGTCCTTACATTTATAATGTAGCTATGAAGAAAGAAACCAAACATACAAATATTAGCATGAATTCATATTAAACAAATTTTAAAATTCAGACCCTTTTAATAATCATCTAGACTTTAATTATTTCTCCATGATTTTGCACAAATATTTTGTGACCACTATAGACAAAGCTGCCCATTGTCTAAGATAATATCTTCCATTTAGCATGGTACACAAAACCTTTCACACACTTGAGTTTCCTTAATTATAGCTTGAGTGTATTTTCAATTCCTATTTCACTTTAAAGGAGACAAACTAAAGCACTTTTTATTTCTGCAAAGTATTATGGCTTTGAAAGTGTCCTTGACTTGAAATACCCATTCATATATCTCTCTTACTTGTCCTTATATACTAATCTCTTTGTAAGGAGACAGTTCCCCGACTTCCTCAGGCAAATCTAGAGACTCCTTTGTGGGTTTTCTGCCTCTCTTATCTGTATCCTACATCATAGCATTACAGTGTAATTTGCATCTCTAGTCAATAAACTGGATGTTTCTTGTTGGCAAAGACCACGTCTAATTTGTTCACTGCCCTTCTATTTACCACACATTTCATGCATAGTACATATTTAATAAATATTATTGAATAAATCATTGTACAGACCATTTTGGCCAGTAAAATGCCAATTGAGAGAGGAACTTACAGATTTTTTTACATTTCAGTAAGATACTGAAGTACTATATATAGCAGAGGGCACATTCAGCAATCCAGAGAGCTGATACTTTGTAAAGTTAAACTAGTCATTTCTAAAAAGTTTATGTAGGGGCATTTTCATAGTGATCTATCATTATACCATTCCTAATGCTCAATGTGATTCAGCACAAGAGAGGACCTGATTCTCACAAGGGTTCTTATTTTATGAAAGCTCAGAATAGTAATGTATAAAATTATCATATCATTTTTTTGCTTTGTCTTGGGAAATGTAATTATTTCAACAGACCAGAAAACTAAGCAGTATGATTAGCATATTATTTTAAAGTCAGAAACACTAGGAAGTCAAATAATAAGCAAAAAGTGACTTGACGAGTGTGGAATCAGTATCATGTGTGAATGTTGAATTGCATCAAGCTAATCCATGCTATATTCATTGCCATAATAGAGTTATGAATGTAAATGGCACTATAATACCCAACGATTGGCTGAAACTCCTTCTGACCTCACATGTGCTTGGATGGTCAACATGTATATTTGTTCTGTAAATATTTGTGTCTCACCAAATTTTCTTCTGATGATCTCAACTTTCTTTAGTTAATGAAAATCAATCAGATTTTAATTAAGTATAATCCACCTGAGAAGATTGCTAACATTGATACAATATGTTCCACTTTTTCTCTCAAGGTATAAACAAGGATGGAAGTTCAAAATCTGCCTTGGTTCTTTGCCTTGCCTACTCTCAAACTTCATTTTTAATTTCTTAAAGCAAAAAGATGTTTTTAACAATTAACAGAAAGCAATAAAAGTAGTCAGTAATGTATATGGATATGTAAAATGCACATATTTAAAATATCACAGTATCTCCAATGTTTTTTCTTCTATGTAAATACCAATAGGGCCAGGCACAGTGGCTCACCCCCGTAATCCCAGCATTTTGGGAGGGAGAGGTGGAGTGGATCACTTGCTCCCAGAAGTTCGAGACCAGCCTAGACAACAAGCGAGACCCTGTCTCTACAAAAAATAAAAATATTAGCCAGGCACGGTGGGACGCCCCTAGTTCCAGCTACTTGTGACGCTGAGGATCACTTGAGCCCAGTAGGTCAGGGATGCCGTGAGCCATAATTGAGTGACTACACTCCAAACTGGATGACAGAGCAAGACTCTGTTTCAAAAACAAACAAAATAATAATAAATAAATAAACAAATAAGTAAATACTGCTAACTCATTCACAATGAAACAGAACAGAGAGGCCCAGAATAAACCATGAATGCACAATGAATTAATCTTTGATAAGGGTGCCAAAAATACACTATAGGGAGAAGGTGATTTCTTTAAGAAATTATATTGAGAAAACTGGATATCTACATGCAAAAATAAACAAAAATGAACCTGCATACCACATACATAATTAAATCAAAATTAATTGAAGACTTACTTAAATATAAAACCTGAAACTATACAACTTCTAGAGGAAAAGTTTCTTGTCATTGGCCTTGGCAATGATATTTTGAATGTGTTACCAGAAGCAAAGGTAACAAAAGCAAAAACAGTCAAGTGGTGCTACAACTAACTAAAAAGCAAGAGAAAAATCAACCTCAAGAAATTAATCAACAAAATGAAAAAGTAACCTATAAAGTAGAAAAACAAATTTGGAAATTATATGTTGTTAAGTAGTTAATTTGCGAAATATATAAAAAATGACTAGAATAGCAAAAACAACAAATAGCTACATAAAAACTCCTATGCTGAATAGCAAAAATAATAAAAAGCAACAACAAATCTAATAACCTAATTAAAAAAATGACCAAAGGGTTTGAACAGAAACTTCCTCATACAAATGGCCAAAAGGTACATAAAAGCATGCTCTAGGCCAGGTGTGGTGGCTCACACCTGTAATCCCAGCACTTTGGGAGGCCGAGGCAGGTGGATCACCTGAGGTTGGGAGCTCGAGAGCAGCCTGGCCAACAGGGAGAAACCCCATCTCAACTAAAAATACAAAATTAGCTGGACATGATGGCACATGCCTGTAATCCCAGCTATTTGAGAGGCTGAGGCAGGAGAATCGCTTGAATCCGGGAGGCGAAGGTTGCGGTGAGCAGAGATCGGACCAACCTGGCCTGGCCAAGATGGTGAAACCCCATCTCTACTAAAACTACAAAAATTAGCTGGGTGTGGTGGAGGGTGCCTGTAGTCCCAGTTACTCAAGAAGCTAAGGCAGAGAATTGCTTGAATCCAGGAGGCGGATGTTGCAGTGAGCCGAGATCACGCCACTGCACTCCAGCCTGGAGGACACAGTAAGACCCCGTCTCAAAGCAAACAAACAAAACAAACAAACAAAAATAAATAAATAAATTTAGAAAAAGCTCCACATTATTAATTATCAGGAAGATGCAAATCAAAACTGCAATGAGATACCACCATACTCCTGTTTGGATGATTATTATCAAAAAAGTAAAAGATAAGCTGAGAATGTGGGAAAAACAGAACTCTTATATACTATTGGTGATAAAGTATAATAATGCAGCCAGTATGGAAAACACTGTTAACGTTGCTCATTTTTATTTATTTTTTAAATAAAAAAATGCTTATTTAAAATAAGGGTTTTAAATGAATTATCATACAATCCAGCCATTTCTCTTTTGAGTGTGTATATCCAAAATAATTCAAATCAGAATCTAGAAGTATCTGCACTCCCATATTTGTTGCCACATTATTCACAATAGCCAAGATACAGGAAACAAAGAAGTGTCCATCAACAGATGAATGGATAAAAAAAAAAAAATGTGAAACATGCAGTCAATGAGAATGTATAATAGAATATCATTAAGCCTTAAAAAGGAAGAAAATTAGCCTTTTGTAGCAGCAAAGATTAACTTGAAAGGCATTATGCTAAGTGAAATAAGCCAGTCACAGAAGTATAAATAGCATATGATTCCATTTTATATAAGGCATCTAAAATAGTCAAACTCATAGAAGCAGAAAATATAATAGTGACTTCCAGTGACTGGGAAGTGAGAGAAATGGCCAGTTGTGGTTCAATAAATATATAATTTCAGTTATCCAAGATAAATAAGTTCTAGAGATCTGTTGTACAACCTAGCACCTATAGTTAAAAATATAGTATTGTGTACTTCAAAATTGTAAGGAGAATAAATATCATGTTAAATATTCTTGCCACATATAGACACACACAGAAAACGAGAAAAGAAAAAGGAACACCAAGAAAATATGGAAGGTGTTGGATATGTCTACTGCCTTGATTGTGGTGATAGTATCACAGGTGCTTGCATATGTCCAAACTCATCTTTAGCATAAATGCATTAAGTATGTGCATTTCTTTTTACATCAATTATATGTTAATAGCAAGTATACATAAGCTTAACATATGTTGCATTGGATTATTAATAGACATGAGTGCCTTTATGGAAATTTTATCCCTATTCATGTTTTCTCAAATAACAGTTAATATTCAGCTACTATTTCATAAATGACCTCACACGCCTGATATGTAAGTGAAGTGGCAAACCAAGATAGAGAATAACTCAATGTGCTAAATGAAGTGTGAGCAGACAGAAAAATGATAAACAGGTTTAATAGGAGGTGCAGAATATGTAGGAGGAAAGACTTTCTATTTTTTTTAAAGCACTGCAGCCTTTGAAAATACATTATATGTTCAACTTACATACATAATTTTATATCAATTTCTGTCTGAAAATTTTGGGAATAATTTTTATTTCTTTTTGACATTAAAAAAATCAAGTTTTACAAATTTATCCGATTGTGATCATAGTCTATTCTGTTATGTTTTCTAAACAATTCATTTATGCACTCTTAAATAGTAAGCACATTTATGCCATTTTTTCTATCAGCAATTACCATCTATGAAATTCAATTCTCAACCTGTTCAGAATATACCTTATTGTCGCTGCCTTTCTATTACTGCTTCTCAATTTCCTCCTTAAAAGTTATGTCTTAGATTATGAAAAATTGCACGATATAGGTGATTCTGTGTAACAGATTGGAATCTAAGGGAAATCAAGAATGCAAGACAATACCTCAGATCCAGCTTTCCATTCAGAAAAAACTTGACCTGAGCCAGGATTCATCAGTATAGCATTTTCCCTTCCCAGCTACACCAGGAAGTTCTTGTAACCTCTGTAAGACTGCAATTAGCATAGAAATTCCAGGCTATAATATGGTACCCAAATGAGTTTTTGAAAAGATTAAGTAAAAACACAATAAGTTACAAGCATAATTAACACCCAATGCTAATGGGACTGCTATTTGCTCTCATAATACTTATTCATTTGTTTATTATATGTTTATACCATTACATAGATGACTTATTAAGAGACTATCAACAGAATTATTATTTTTCTTAATGACTTTTTAAAGGAGAAAAAATAAAATTTGCCTAAGTTCTTAACTATACCTGCAGTCACAGAGTAAAATTATTTTAGAAATATTTTCAATGTACAAGTGATCAGTTTTCCCGATTTTAACTGTGCCTTAAAACTAATAAAAAATACTCACCACATTTTTTAAATGTACATATTTTATTTGTTAATAAACTTCATATCATATGCACTATATGCATATAAATAAGCACTTAACATGAGATCCACGCTCTTAACAAAATTTTAAGTGTACAGCACAGCATTATGAACAATAGGTACAATATTGCACAACAGTTCTCTAGAATTTTTTCACCTCACTTGTCTGAAACTTTATTTTATTGAATAATAACTCCCCCATTTCCCACTCCTTACTGCCACTGGCAACCACCATTTAACTCTTTGATCAAATGTATTTGACTATTTTAGATACCTCATCTCAGTGGAATAACACAATATTTGTACTATTTGACTGTGTTATCTCATTGAGCATAATGTCCTCAAGGTTGATTCATGTTACTGTACGTTTCAGAATTTCTTTCTATTTTAAGGCTAAATAGTATTTGTGTGTATATACTACATTTTCTTTATCCATTCATCTGTTGATGGACATGTATGTTGTTTTCATATCTTGACTGCTGTGAATAGTGCTGCAATCAACATGGGAGTGCTATGTTTTCAAGACTTTATTTTTAATTATTTTGGTTAAATACTCAAGAGTGGAATTGTTGAGTCATATGTAAATCCTATTTTTAATTTTTTGAGAAATTCCCATATTGTTTTCTATAGTGGCTGGTACATTTTGCATTCCCAATAGGGTGGAAGGGTTTTCATTTCTCCACATCCTTCTCAATATTTGTAGTCTTGCGTGTGTTTGTGTGTGTTTCAGAATAATAACCATTCTGATAGGCATGAGGTGATATCTCATTGCGATTTTCATTTACATTTCCTTCATGATTAATCACATTGAACATTTTTCATATAAACTAGTTCGTCATTTGTATGTCTTTCGAGAAATGTCTTTTCAAGTTATTAGTTCATCTTTAAAAATTGGAGTTACTAGATTTTTCTGATTTTGCTATTGAATTGTAAAAGTTCTTTTATAATTCGAAGAGTAATACAAAGTTATAGTATTGTTATAATGACAGTTATACATAGACCAATGGAACAGAAGAGTGAGACCAGAAATAAGTCTATGCATACCCAGTCAACTGATCTTTGACAAGAATGCCAACAACACATAATAAGGTAAGGGAAGTCTCTTCGAGAAATGGTTGTGGGAAAACTGGATATCCATGTGTAAAAACATAAAACTGGAACCTTAACACCATACACAAATATCAAATTAACGTAGATTAAAGACTTAAGCATAAGATCTAAAACTGTAAGCTCCTAGAAGAAAACACAGGGGGAAAAGTTTCTTGTTATTACCACGGGTCATAATTTATTATATATGACTCCAAAAGCACAGACAGAAGCAAAAGTAAACAAATGAGATTGCAGCAACCTAAATATTTTCTGCACCGAAAAGGAAACCATTAACAGAGTGAAAAGGCACCTCATGCCTATATAAATGGGAAAAATTTGCAAATTGTATACTCACCTTATTAAAAGCTTAAAGTCAACCTTTAATATACACAGGCTTTCAAAGAAAGTTGAAGTCTTCACTTAGTATGATACACCACTGAAGCAGAAATGAATGTTGTGCGCTAAAGCAACTGCTAGTCCTAACACAACTAAAGAGTTTGCGTGCACACTTACATACCTATCGTTTTCAATGTGGATGCCACTAACAATCCTAGGAAGAAAATGAATCCTCATACAAATCTGTGTGGAAACACCTTGAAGCCTGCTGTACTGATTGCAAGGCTGCCTTGCCAAAAGCAAACACTGCTGTGAGAAGGGGAGCAAGCTCTCTATCATTTCTTTCAGTTTGTTTTCATAAATTTTAAATTACTCCTTCTCAAAGAATCATTAAGTTTTGTTTGTCAATTGTTGAAACTTATGTTGGAGAAAGCTGTTATGCCCCCAAATCTTTCTCTCCAAATGTACAATGTTGTGCTTAACAGATGGGATAAAGCAATTTGAAAATAACTCCAAATTACACTGTGTTTGCATGGTACTTAAGTGAGACATTTCACAAAAATAAAATGCTGCATTTTGATTAGAATCTAACCTATTCAAGATATTTTATGAATAGCTATATTGAGAGGATCAATATGTTCATTTTGGAGGAGTATAAGTTTATATTAGACAAATTTTTAATGGTAATGCAAAATTATTTTTTATCTTATAGCTGTGAGAACCAATCATCATGATATATTTGATTATTTTAAGCATTGTTCTGAAAAACTTATCTCTCATCTCATATTATAGATTTATTTCTGTCAATAAATGAAGTAGTCTGGACCCATATTGCAGTATAGTGTGATACTGGCAGCTTCCAATTGCATGTTTCCTCAAGAACCTGTGGCCTTTGAGAACTTATTAATCTTTTATTTCTCATTACATTTTATTAAAGATTGTTGCTGATTTTAATATTTTATTCAGCATTTCAATGATATATATGCGATGTCAATCAAAATGGGCCAGTATCATTTTTTACTGATTGATATGAACAAAAATGTGCTCTACTTTTTAAAGTCTTTAAGGCAGAACTTCTATTAAACTTCACATGTGTTCCCTCTATCATCCAGTACATCTTTTACAATAGTAGCTTCAATAAAAATTCATTGAAGGTATTCAACTGGCCATATAAAATAATGATATGAAAGTAATAATTATAATTAATCCCTTGTACGTTTGTGACTTAGTAATACTAAACTGAGCATTAATAATTTTCAAGGCACTGCATATGAAGTGCCTTGTTTAATTATGTGAAAATCCTATAGAGTTGCTATATGTTAGTTTTTGTTGTTGTTGTTGTTGTTTTTAAGATGGAGTTTCACTCTTGTTGTCTAGGCTGGAGAGCAATGGCACTATCTCGATTCACTGCAACCTCCACCTCCTGGATTCAAGCTATTCTCCTGCATCAGCCTCCCAAGTAGCTGGGATTACAGGCATGCACCACTATGCCTGGCTAATTTTGTACTTTCAGTAGAGACGGGGTTTCTCCAGGTTGGTCAGGCTGGTCTTGAACTCCTGACCTCAGTTGATCTACCTGCCTCAGCGTCCCGAAGTGCTGGGATTACGTGCGTGAGCCCCCACGCCTGGCCTTGTTAATATTTTAATATTGATTTTTACAGGCAAAATATATCAATTTAGAGAGACTAGATTTAGAGTTTTTGTGATAAAAAATATATAAATCTTTTTGAGCTGCTGTTTCTTTATTCTCTGTAATTCTTTTTCTATAAAATAACTTCCTCTTCTCTCCACTTCCCATTTTATGAATAGCTATATTGAGAGGATCAATATGTTCATTTTGGAGGAGTATAAGTTTATATTAGACAAATTTTTAATGGTAATGCAAAATTATTTTTTATCTTATAGCTGTGAGAACCAATCATCATGATATACTTGATTATTTTAAGCATTGTTCTGAAAAACTTATCTCTCATCTCATATTATAGATTTATTTCTGTTAATAAATGAAGTAGTCTGGACCCATATTGCAGTATAGTGTGATACTGGCAGCTTCCAATTGCATGTTTCCTCAAGAACCTGTGGCCTTTGAGAACTTATTAATCTTCTATTAAATGCATCTTTTAAAAAATACAGCTACTTTTAAAGGATATATTTCCACAATATAGTTAGTTCATTATGCAGAGTTTTTTATTCAGCGTTAACCTCATGTTTTCAGAGCTGAGGTCTAATCGGCTCATTAGCATAGCTTTGCTCCTGTGCCAATAAACTATAGTGTATGTATATGCTTGTGTGTCTGTGTTTTAGGGAGAAGAGGGCCTTACTGAATTAACAAAGCAGGTAAGAGACCACTCTTGTTCAATAGGGTGATACTATGGCAGTAAGTCTAAATGTCAAGAATTTTTCAATAATGAGTAGAATTGAGTTGTTACAGACTCTAAGACTTTCATTTTTTATTGAGATACAATTTAAATATAACAAAATGTAAAGATCTGAAGAGTTTGATTTGATAAGTTTTGATAGCAGCATATACCTATGTACCCCAAACCCAAGTGAAGTAAAGATATGTGGTGAAAATACATAACATTTCCACAAACGAGAAACTTTTTGGCTGTGCCCCTTGCAGTCGTTTTCTCCCCAGGCCTTGAACCAAGCATTTTCTTACTTTTATCACCATAAACTCTCAGTTCTAATACTTCATATAAATGGAATCATACAGTTCTATTTCTGGTTTCTCATATCCAAATTAATATTTTTGAGATTCATTCATATTGTGTCATTTAGAACTAGTTCATTTATTTCTATTGCTAGTAGTATTCCACTGTATGACTGTTACATAAATTGTTTATGTATTGTTTGTGAACATTTTGGTTGTTCCCAGGATTATCTATTATGAATAAAGCTGTTATGATTTTCTTTTACACCTCCTTTTGTAGACACAGATTTTCATCACACTTAGAACAACTGCATGATTCTCATTGCAGAATAGGAGTAATGAGTACAAACCATTAAAGTTTTTAGCTAAATATATGAACAATCTTGGGAAATAGCTACAGTTATTCAAAAATGTAATAAATTATTCCATGATCCAGCTATTTCTACATGATTTAAAATGTTCAAGGAGAAGCTGAAAAAATATCTTAAGTGTTAGGAGGAATTTTTTGCATTTCTGGAAATTAGGGTAGTTACCTTCTCTGTACTTTTTCAAATCCAGTATTCTTTTTTTTTTCTTTACAATAGTGTATTTCATATTGTTTATTGTTTTGCTGTATATGGATTTTACATACAGTGAGTATGGCCTTTTAAAATATCTAACATCCCACACACACCCAGGGAAAATGACAATTAAACAAAACTCAGTAATAGAAAAATGTCAATTCTATTTGTTTTTTGAATAAACAGCTTCTGGAGGAAAGAAGGTGACCTGGTAAATTTGTTTAATGGAAATAATATTTTTTTTTTTACTTTCACATGTGCTGATTAGAATGGGGATATTGTTGAATACTCCAATATATTACTTAGTCATTATTATTTTTTATTATTACTCATTCATTCTACAAACATTTTGTTTTTATATATGCACTACCAGACACTCTGTCTCCCTTGTCTTAAAAAACACATGACTCACATTAAATAAATTACTTGTTTTAAAACATCAAGTAAATGTACTAGATATACTCAACCTACTAAATGTACTAAATACCATAATCAAGTCATTTAGAATACTCCATAATCAAGTCATTTAGAATACTGGATTTGGTCCATGGGCCAAATTTGGACCAAATCCAGTGTTCTAAATGACTTGATTATGGTATTTAGTACATGCAGTAGATTGAGTATATCTAGTACATTTACTTGATGTTTTAAAACAAGTGATTTATTTAATGTGAATCATGTGTTTTTTAAGGCAAGGGAGACAAAAATAGTTAAAGAATGTAAGTTTAATGTTAACCATACTGAGAGGAAATTTATACTTGCATCATTGCATTTGGGGAAAAATAGTGATTGCTACGTTGAAATTAACTTATACAAGATTTTGCACAGAGAAAAATTTTTGCAATATTCAGATTTTTTTACATATGGAAATGCAATTATTTTTTAATGTTAATAGATACACAGCATCAGTGAAAAATGCTGTATAGTCGTTAGAGATTGCCAAAAATTTAATCTTGAAAAGAACATTTTACAAGGCTGACCACATCTGCATATATGCAATTCCTCAGGGCATTTTTGCACACAACTGCTAGTATGCACATATAAAGATCTTATACTTGTGTTTCATAGTAAGAAAAAAAGTATTCCCTGATGACTATAAATCACATAAGTAAATTTAAAATTTATGAAGCTGTTGAACCGCGATTTACTACACTTGAAGTTTTTATTTTTTCTCATTGTACCAAATTTTAAAGAGTGTTATTTAACAAAGTGACTTTAGTTTGTGTGAGTGTCCTTTCAAAATATTCTGATAATGTGACTTAGCAGCAGGGCTTTTGGCACCCACTCGAACTACTGCAAAAAAAGAGAAACTCTAAGAAATGCAATTGTTCTGTGAGAGTCCTCTGTGGGAAGTAGAAATGAACAATGTGTTGAAATGTAAATTTCCTTCAGATTCTTACAAATGCTGCTCTACAGGGATTTCACTTTTCAAAAGAATCTTCTATATTTACTACTCTACTTGTTAAATTGTAACTCCCTGGGCCAGGATTTGTCAAATGATCAGAGAACTGTCACCACGGGCCTAATTCAGGCATGTTCCCACACTTGTTACGTTGCATCCATTTCTGTCTACTAAAAGACTGTGTCTGGAGAGTGGTGTGGAAGAGATTTTAAAAATGCAGCTTTTAAAATATTTCCAATGCCTTAATATTATAAAAAGTTAATAAATGGGGCCATTCTTGAGACTTAAAGTAAAAGTCATGGATGCATCCTATTGTATGTCATTCTTATCCCCATCCATACCTTAATCTAGTATGTTTATAAAAATTAATTAAATACATGAAGGAATTTTGAATTTGAAAATAACTGGGCAAGTTCTTTAAAAGATTCTTAACTTGTTCTCAGCTGCAATGTCGTTGTAGAGGTAATTCATAGACTGCTGCTAGGAACTGTATGAACTTCAGAAACATTTCTTTTTGAGCATCAGATTCTGTAGATAATTTTATCCCCTACAGGATATATTCACTATATGTTACGTATACTCATGACACTTTAGATTAGTAGATTTCTTCAAGTGTCTTCCGCATCAGAAGCTTTTGGTGATAAGAAGGAGGATTTTCTGCCTTGCCAATACCATTTCCTCCTATCAACCAGAACATCTTGTTAATCTGCTTTGATCTGATTCCTTATAGTATTTCCACATAAAAAGATAATTGTATAGTGAATATATACATTTATACTACACAGGCACAAGTGTGCACGTGCACCCACCCACACACCCCAATTGTATATGAGTTTGCCATTGATATCCCAACTACAAACTTGTGTGAGCCAATCTCTCTGATATTTCATTATACAAATAAGAAGGTCTCCAATTATAGGGAAAAATGTCTATATCTTTATTGATGCGTACATATGTGAATCTAGCTACAAATGCAGCTTAGATTTAGCTTAATAATTATAGAAACTGTAATTTCTGGGCCGGTGGTTCACGCTTGTAATCCCAGCACTTTGGGAGGCTGAGACAGGCCGATCATGAAGTCAGGAGATCGAGACTATCCTGGCTAACACAGTGAAATACCGTGTCTACTAAAAATATAAAAAAATTAGCCGGAGGAGGTGGCGGGCGCCTGTAGTCCCAGCTACTTGCGAGGCTGAAGCAGGAGAATGGCGGGAACCCAGGAGGCAGAGCTTGCAGTGAGCCGAGATCGCGTCAGTGTATTCCAGCTGGGCGACAGAGCGAGACTCTGCCAAAAAAAAAAAGAAAAAAAGAAAGAAAGAAAAAAGAAACTGTCATTTCCTTTTGTTGTAATGAATATGCTTCTCTTGTTATCTATATCTGGTATCTGCTGCACACAATATGGGAAACCATGTAGCATTTTGAGAAGCTGACATAATCTGATTTGTAGTTCAAAGTTATTATTCTTGGCCACTGTGCTATAAATATAATATAGAGTGCCAATTGTAGAAACATGGAAAACTATTGCCCAACTAACTCATCAGTATAGGTAGGAATGACAGTAGATTGAATTGGCAGTTATAATCAGTAGTTAGGTGATGCCAATATTTTAAAAGAAATATTGACTAACTAGATTTCCAAAAGATTAAATATAGCAAGTAGCAGCACTGAAGATACCATTAGTTAAAACTGTATGGTACATACATTGGACATAGAATAAATGGAGTTTGTAGGTATGATAGTTGCAGAATGGGAGGGAAAGCAACAGAGGAGAGAGTCTCTGTGGAGGATAGTCACATTAACTGAGACTGTATAAACTAGAAAAAGAGTTTTGAAGGAGAAAGTTGTTTGTAATGAAATATTTACCTACAAATCTTGTTGTTAAATCTAATAAATTAGTGATTCTCCTGTTTTAAAAACTCCAAACTCAGTGGTTTAAAATAACATTTTTAAAATAAATTACTATCACAAGCTCATCAACCCTGGGGTTAGAGTCAGGTAATACTGGCTAGGCTCAGATCACCTGGACTGAATCATGCATCTGAGGGTTGCTTGTTGGTACATTTTGAAAAGAGCAGCTTGGCTTGAAATAATGGAGCAGGCCCAAAGTAAAAAGCAGCAAGTTTAAGAAAAAAGCAGTAAGTAAAGAAGAAGTAAAAGATAGAGTCAGAAAACAATGCAACTTAATTTATTTTTTGCATTCTTGCATAGATTCCAGAAGACCTAGGTAATTAAAAAATGTTAGACTCTATTTTTAATAAAAATAGCATTACCTGAAGTTTATATACTTAATATTCAAGTGTAGCTCCATTGCTTAAAATATAGCTTTGGGGAAATAAACGCAATAAAAATTACATTCTATGAAATCCCCAGAAGACTGAGATTTTATGTTATATTCTTAACTGTATCCCATGGCCATGTTTAATTAAGAAATAACTAGTATCTTTTTTAAAATAAATTATGCATTCTCAACACACACACGTGCAGACACATGCACACACACACACATACACACATACACACACACTGAGAAAGCCTCAAGATTTGTGTATCCTTGGATAGAGCTTATATAATAAAAAAGTAGAATGTATTATCAAAAAATTAAAATAAAACAATTGGTAAAGGTAAATACTTTGAAGTTATGATTATTTCTTTTTTCATTATGCTTTAAGTTTTGGGATACATGTGCAGAACGTGCAGGTTTGGTACATAGGTATACACGTACCATAGTGGTTTGCTGCACCCATCAACCCATTATCTACATTACATATTTATCTTAATGCTATCCCTCCCCTAGCCCACACCCCTTGACAGGCCCCAGTGTGTGATGTTCCCCTCCCTGTGTCCATGTGTTCTCATTGTTCAAAATGAGAAATGTGGTGTTTGGTTTTCTGTTCCTGTGTTAGTTTGCTTAGAATGATGGTTTCCAGCTTTATCCATGTCCCTACAAAGGACGTGAACTCATCCTTTTTATGCCTGCATTGTATTCCATGGTGTATATGTGCCTCATTTTCTTGATTGAGTCTATCACTGACAGGCATTTAGGTTGATTACACCCCAAATTTGATATTGTGTATAGTGCTGAAATAAACATATGTGTGCATGTGTCTTTATAGTAGAATGATTTATAACTCTTTGGATATATAATAAGTAATGGGATTGCTGAATCAAATGGTATTTTTGGTTCTAGATCCTTGAGGAATCGCCACACACTTTTCCACAACAGTTGAACTAATTGACACTCCCACCAACAGTGTAAAAGCATTACTATTTCTCCACATCCCCTCCAGCATTCATTGTTTCCTGACTTTTTAATGATCACTATTCTAACTGGCATGAGATGGTATCTCATTGTGATTTTGATTTGCATTTCTCTAATGACCAGTGATGATGAGCTTTTTTTTCATATGTTTCTTGATTGCATAAATGTCTTCTCTTGAGAAGTGTTTGTTCATATCTTTTACCCATGTTTTGAATTTTTTTTTTCCTTGTAGAGTTGTTTAAGTTCCTTGTGGATTGTGGATATTAGCCCTTTGTGAGATGGATAGATTGCAAACATTTTCACCCATTCCATAGGTTGCCTGTTCACTATGATGATAGTTTATTTTACTGTGCAGAAGCTCTTTAGTTTTTTAGTCTTTGCCCATACCTATATGTCCTGAATGATATTGCTTAGGTTTTCTTCTAGGATTTTTATGACTTTAGGTCTTACATGTAAGTCTTTAACCTTTCTTGAGTTACTTTTTGTATAAGGTGTTAAAAAAAAAAAGGTTCAGTTTCAGTTTTCTGCATATGACTGGTCAGTTTCCCCAGCACCATTTATTAAATAGAGAATGCTTTCTTTATTGCTTGTTTTTGTCAGGTTTGTCGAAGATCAGATGGTTGTATATGTGTGGCATTATTTCTGAGGCGGCCTCTGTTCTGTTTCATTGGTTGATATCTCTGTTTTGGTACCAGTACCAAGCTATTTTGGTTACTGTAGCCTTGTAGTATAGTTTGAAATCAGGTAGCATGATGCCTCCAGCTTTGTTCTTTTTGCTTAGGATTGTCTTGGCTATATGGGCTCTTTTTTGGTTCCATATGAATTTTAAAGTAGTTGTTTCTAATTCTGTGAAGAAAGTCAATGGTAGCAGAATGGGGATAGAAATGAATCTGTAAATTACTTTGGGCAGTATGGTTATTTTCACCATGTTGATTCTTCCTATCTATGAACATGAAATGTTTTTTCATTTGTTTGTGTCCTCTCTTATTTCCTTGAGAAGTGATTTGTAGTTCTCCATATAATTTCTATCATTTGTTAGTAGAAGAAAAATTAAGTCCTCAGTGTTTTTCTCTTCAGTATATCTTCCCCATTTATATCCTCCCCCAAAACTTAGTGATTTCAAAGAAGTATTTATTTAGCTCATAATTTTCAGGTTTGTAATTTTGGCTAGGCTCAGCTGACCAATTCATCTGGTTTTGACACTGGGAACCCTCATATCTGTGGTCAGCTATAAATGGTAGGCTAGTCATCTCAGCTACTCAGTATTGGCTGACTGTTTGCTGAGATGCTTTGATTCTTCTTCATGTGGTCTCTCATCTTGCAGCAAGCTAGTCAAGCTTGTTCTCACAGCAAAAGCAACTCTATCATGAAAGCAATTAATATTGCATCAGAAGCATTCACAGCATCTTAAGGTCTAGGCTCAAAACTTAGAGGTCTAAGCTTAAAGCTAGCACAACATTACCTCTGTAGCATTCTGTTGGCCAAATTACATTGTAATGTCATCCCAGAGCCAAAATAGGTCAGGACTACACAGTTCTAGATAGGAGATAGAGATACAGAGAGACTACCAATGGGATCCATCGATGCATTTTATCTAACGGACTTCCCACAATGCAAGTCAGATTCTCCACAGGAGTTTGTAGCTTTAAAAAATTCAAAACAAGTATAAATTCTGCTGTATTTTGTACCTTTTACAGCTAAGGAATATTTAGAAGCTGCATAGCATACTGCAAAAAGCATACATTTTAAAATCAGATAAAGTTGGCATTTGAAGCTCTACTTGGACATAGTTATTTACTGTTAAGACCATTTTATTTTATGTAAGTTACAGAGAATGATGCAGATTTTCCAAGGTATAAGGGACTCAATAGATTTGACTAATTTTTATTACTGCATGTCTAATTTTAATTCCTCATGGTGGTGTATTAGTCTATTCTCACATTGTTATAAAGAACTACTTGAAACTAGATAATTTATGAAGAAAAGAGGCTTCATTGACTCATAGTTATGCAGGGTGTACAGGAAGCATGGCTGGAAGGCCTCAGGAAACTTACAATGATCGTATAAGGGCAAAGGAGAAGCAAGTACCTTCTTCACATGGTGGCAGGAGAGAGAGAGAGAGAGAGAGAGAGAGAGATTGCGAGAGAGCAAGTGGGGGAGTGCCACACACTTTTAAACCATCATATCTTGTGAGAACTCACTATCACAAGAACAGCATGGGGAAAATCCACCCCCATGATCCAATCACCTTCTACTAGGTCCCTTCCTCAACATTGGGAATTATAGTTCGATGAGATTTAGGTGGGGACATAGAGTCAAACCATTTCATTCCACCCCCAGCCACTTCCATCTCACGTCCTTCTCATATTCCAAAACCAATCTTGCCTTCACAACAGTTTCCCAAAGTCTTAACTCATTCTAATATTAACTCAAAATTCCAAGTCCAAAGTTTCATCTGAGACAAGGCAAGTCCCTTCCACCTGAGACTGTAAAATCAAAAATGAGTTAGTTACTTCCAAGATAGAATGGTGAGGGTGATGATACATGCCTTGGGTAAATGCTCCCATTCTAAAAGGGAGAAATTGTTTAAAACGAAGGGACTAGAGGCCCCATACAAATATGAAATCCTGAAGGCAGTCATTAAATCTGAAAACTCCAAAATTATCTCCTTTGACTCTATGTCTCCTATCTAGGACATGATGATGCAAAAGGTGGGCTCCAAAGTCCTCAGGAAGCTCTGTCCCTGTGACTCAGCAGGTTATAGACTCTGCAGTTGTTTCACAGGCTAGTGATGAATGCCTGCAACTATTCCAGGTATACGGTGCAAGTGTCAGTGGATCTCCCTTTCTGCCTGGAGGACAGTGGCCCTCTTCTCACAGCTCCACTACATAGTGACCCAGTGGGGACTCTATGTGAGGGCAGGGCTCCAACTCCACATTTCCCTTCTGCACTACCCTAGTAGATGTTTTCCATGAGGATTCCAACCCTTCAGCATATTTCTGCCTGGACATCCAGACATTTCCACACATCCTCTGAAATCTAGGCAAAGGTTCCCAAACTTAAACTCTTGCCTTCTATGTAACTGCAGCAGGTCCAACATCAGGTGGAAGGTGCCAAGGCTTGGGGCTTTCACTTTTTGAAGCAGTGTCCCAAGCTACACCTAGGGCCCTTTTAGCCAAGGAGCTAGAGCAGCTGGAGTAAAAAGTGCCATGTCCCAAGGCCACACAGAGCTGCAGGGCCCTGGGCCTGGCCAACAAAACCATGTTTCCTCTTAGGCCTCCAAGCCTGTGATGGGAAGGGTTGCTGTGAAAGTCTCAAATTCCCTAGGGACTTTTTTCCCATTGTCTTGGCTATTAACATTTGGCTCCTCTTTACTTACGAAAATTGTTGCAGCTGGCTTGAATTTCTCCACAGAATATAGATTTTTCTTTTCAACAATATGGCTGGGCTGCAAATTTTTCAAATTTTAAAGTTCTGCTTCCCCTTTCAACATAAATTCCAGTTTCAGATAATCTTTTTGTTCACATATATGAGCATACATTTTCATAATCAGCCAGGTTATTTCTTGAAGGCTTTGCTGTTTTGCAGTTTCTTCTGTCAGATACTAAAAATCATTTCTCTCAAGTTAAAAGTTCCACAGATCTTTAGAACAGGGGCACAATGCTGCCAGTCTCATTGCTAAAGCATAGCAACAGTGACCTTTACTTCAGTTCCCAATAAGCTCCTCATCTCTACCAGAGACCATCTCAGCCTGCACTACATTGCCCATATCACTATCAGCATTTGGTCAAAACCATTCAGAAAATCTCTAGGAAGTTTCTAACTTTCCCTCAACTTCTTGTTTTCTCCTGAGTCCTCGAAACTGTTCCAAACTCTGCCCTGAACTGTTACCCAGTTCCAAAGTTGCTTCCACATTTTCAGGTGTCTATGGCAATGCTCCACTCCCGATATCGGTATTTTGTATTAGTCTGTGCTCACATTGCTATAAAGAACTACCTGAGGCTGGGTAATTTATGAAAGGAAGAGATTTAATTGACTCAGTTCTGCAGGCTGTACAGGAAGGCCTCAGGAAACTTACAATCATAGAAGGGTGAATGGGAAGCAACCACCTTCTTCAAATGGTGTCGGAACTGAAAGAGAGTGAAGGGGGTAGTGCCACACAGTTTTATGCCATCAGATCTCATAATAACCTACTCACTATCACGAGAACAGCACGGGGGAAGTCCACTCCCATGATCCAATCAGTCTCCGACAGGTCATTCCCCAATATTGGAAATTACAACTCAACAAGAGATTTGGGTGGGGACACAAAGCTAAACCAAATCAGGTGGTGTGGCATTTTTAGCCCATCAAGACATATACTTCAGTTGTAAGCAACCATCACTTTGTAAGAATCCAATTGATAACTACTTTATTTGGTTCTGATGGAGGCTGTGTCCAAGATAAATAGAATGCTTTCTTTTAGTAATTAAGGGTATGACTTTCAGATAGCACTCACACAAATTACTTGAAGACACAAGAAAATTCTTACTTCATTATTTTAAAACTATCTGCCATTTATGTGACAGATAACTTAGGTAATTATACTCATTATTATTATCATCATCAAGATTATGACTTTTTGAATATTTTTCTTTCAGGCATTGATAGTTTTAGCATACTTCAGACACTTCCTTTATCTTTTCTTCTTTTTCTTTTCTTTTTTTTTTTTTTTGAGTTAGAGTCTCACTTTCTCATCCAGGCTGGAGTGCAGTGGTGTGATCTTGACTCACTGCAACTTCCGCCCCCACATTCAAGCGATTCCCCTACCTCAGCCTCCTGAGTAGCTGGAATTTCAGGTACACAACACCATGCCCAGCTAATTTTTGTATTTGTAGTAAAGACAGGGTTTTGCCAAGTTGACCAGTCTGGCTTCAAACTCCTGACCTCAAGTGGTCCACCTGCCTTGGCCTCTCAAAGGGTTGGGATTACAGACTGGGTCTGACCTGCTTTCTTTATCTTTATCAAGTAAAATTATGAGTGAAAATTATAAAGAAAGATAAATAGAGGTACTAAAGTTTTGTTATAAAAGAAGCAATGCATATTTAAGAATAATATGTAGGGGCCGGGTGCGGTGGCTCATGCTTGTAATCCCAGCATTTTGGGAGGCCAAGACGGGCTAATCATGAGGTCAGGAGATCGAGATCATCCTAGCTAATACGGTGAAACTCCATCTCTACTAAAAGTACAAAAAAAATTAGCCAGACATGGTGGTAAGTGCCTGTAGTCCCAGCTACTCTGGAGGCTGAGGCAGAATGGCGTGAACCCGGGAGGCGGAGCTTGCAGTGAGCTGAGATCGCACCACTGAACTCCAGCCTGGGCGACAGAGCAAGACTCCATAAAATAATAATAATAATAATAATGATAATATATATAATATATAAAGCAAATTTTTAAAAAAGTATAATTTCATTTACCCAAAGGCAACTATTATAACCATTAAAGTTACAAATGATTTTTAATAAATTGTGATGGTTAATACTGAGTGTCAACTTGATTGGATTGAAAGATGCAAAATATTGATCTTGGGTGTGTCTGTGAGGGTGCTGCCAAAGGAGATTAACATTTGAGTCAGTGAATGGGAAAGGCAGACCTACCCTTAATCTGCGTAGGCACCATCTAATCAGCTGCCAGTGCAGCTGGAATATAAGGAGGCAGAAAATGTGAGCAGGCCAGAGTGGCTTACCCACCCAGCCTACATCTTCCTCCTGCACTGGGGGCTTCCTGCCCTCGAACATCAGACGTCAAGTTCTTCAGCTTTGGGAATGGGACTGGCTTCCTTGCTCCTCAGCTTGCAGACAGCCTATTGTGGGACCTTGCCATCATGTGAGTTTAATAGTCCTTAATAAACTCCGCTTTATATATATGAATATGAATAAAGTTTAAAAAATGTTTTCAAAACTTATTTTTCAGTCAAGAATTTGATTTTCAATAAATGTATATCTATGCATAAATTTTAATAGGTCCCTAACAGTTTAGTAAGATTTTCATCTAAAATATTACATAACAAAATATCCAAAGTTTAGTACCTTGCAGCCACAAGAATTTATTATTCCACACATTCCAGGTATGTTGGTTATGAACTTGAGCTGGACTCTGCTCTAGGCTGTGGGTTAGGTTTGGTAATATCCGTCCCACACGCATCCTCATTCTGGAGCTCAGTTTGAGGAGCAGTCATCCAGTAGATTTATTGAAGTATATTGAAGTTGTACATTCCACACATGTATCCCAGAACTTAAAGTAAAATTTAAAAAGCAACTATTTCTACATATCTTTTTTTTAATATTATTTGCTTAAATATGGATACTCACGTGATATGGTTTGGATCTGTGTCCCCACCCAAAGCTCATCTTGAATTGTAATCCCCACATGTCGAGGGAGAGACCTGGTGGAAGGTTATTGGATCACGGGAGAAGCTTCTCCCATGCTGTTCTCATGATAGTGAGGGAGTTCTAATGATATCTGATGGTTTTAAAAGTTCCCCCTGTGCTCGTTCTCTCTGCTGCCACAATGGAAAGAAGGTGCTTGCTTCTCCTTAGCCTTCTGCCATGATTGTAAGTTTCCCGAGGCCCCTGCAGGATGAAGAACTGTGAGTCAATTGAACCTCTTTTATTTATAAATTACTCAGTCTCAGGTAGTATCTTTACAGCAGTGTGAAAAGGGACTAATATATCATACTTTGCTGATGGTCACAGGTTAGGCAACCACATTCTGTAGGTACGTGATTTTTTTGTGAAGAAAAACTTACTAGAACACAGCCATATTCATCCAACTATGTATTATCTATTACTGTTTTTGTACAACAACAGCAGAATTTGATGGCAAGTGACAAAACCAGATGATTGTAAACCTAAAATATTTACCATCTGACCTTTTAAAAATTATTTTTGACTACTAATTGCTAGACATACTTGCGTGCTGGCTAATATACTGCCAGTTGACTGAGCTAAGGGGTGCCAAAAAAGCTGGTAAAACATTATTTCTGGGTCCATGAGGATGTTTCTAGATGAGATTAGGATTTGATCAGTACTAGACTGAGTAAAGATCACCCTCAGTAATGCAGCAGGCCTCATCTAATTCAGTGAGGACCTGAATAGAACAAAAAGGTGAAGCAGGAGAAATTTGCTCTCCCTGCTTCAGTTGGAACATCCATTTTCTCCTGCCCTTGGACATCAGCATTCCTGATTCTCAGACCTTAGGACTTGGTCCTGGACTCACACCATTGGCTACCCTAGTTCTCAGGCCTTTGAGTTTGTGCTGGAATCATATCACCAGTCTTTCTGAGCCTCCAGCTTGGTAGCAGAGAGTGGGACTGTTTTTCATCTTTTTTTTTTTTTTT
>NW_012114400.1:7627970-7628337 GCF_000951035.1 Colobus angolensis palliatus | reverse complement strand
ATAGCCGGGCGAGACTCCGTCTCAAAAAAAAAAAAAAAAAAAAGTTAGAAAAGCAGAGAGATGATGACTTCTCAAGGTTTTGGAAAATGTGATCATTTTTAGGTAGTACTTCTCATTTTATACCTTCTAAAACATATTTCTTGAGATTTCTCAGATGTAAGTTAGCATTTAAATCTTCTTTCTTTGGTTCTCTTGCATTTCCTGACTATTTTAACATTAGTCAAAGTGAAGATATTTTAGTTTGCTATAATGAGTTTTAGATATGATTTTTTAAAAATTTCCCTAACTGTCCTCCTTGTGTATGCTAGAACAGTTGTTTCATATTTAAAAAGGAAGTCTGGCCAATCAACTTTTAAAATACCAGTAC
>NW_012114400.1:7614747-7627292 GCF_000951035.1 Colobus angolensis palliatus | reverse complement strand
AAAATAAAATAAAATAAAATAAAATAAAATAAAATATCAGTACTGTGATCTTAGATCCCAATGCTCTAGAACATTTTCTTCATAGTATCTTCGGTTTAGTGAAGCAGTTAAATATGGGGCTACTTCTCTTAAACTAATTTGATTTTGATCCAACCTGAAAGTTTAGATATGACCATATGACTATTGCTCGTCTTCTTCCAGGACCATGGCCAAATATAATAGTAAAAGAGCACTATTTAATCAAGGTGGCTAAGAGGTGCTGATGAGGCTCATTCTGTCAATGGTTTATTATTTCCTTCTCAAGAGTGCTAGATTGCTGTTCCCTGAAGCCTCGTAGAACACTGGCTTTCAAATGCTAATATTCTGCTTTGATTTAGGGCTTTTGATAAAAATAATTCAAAAATGTCCAGTGTGGTTTATACTTATTTTTTATTTCTTATAAAAAAGTGTTATCATTGAGTTTTCTCCAGGATCTATATTAATTGTAGGTTGTATGGTGAAATGTAAGAGATAAAAGTGAAGTGACCACCATTATGCTTTCAAGGTTGATGTAGAATTCCAAGCACTGTTGAAACTCTCATACATTGTTGCAGAAGTGCTGGCTTACTTTGTTGGTAAGGGCAGCAGCTGGCCACTCAGCTCTTCTGGCTCTTACCATATCTCCACCTTCAAATTATCTGAATCCTAAGTGCAAAACATGAGTAGCTCCAAGGTAAATAACCCTAATTTCTGAAGGTTGGAGGCAATGAGAGACTGATGTGGATCCCAGTGTGTTCTCCTGGATTCCAGTTTGTCCTGACCTTCATCTCCTTCACATCGAAATTTTCACTACCTCTAATGACCTCGATTGATCTACAAAACTTAAGGCCCAATATCAGATGTAACAGTCATACCTAAAGTCTTCAATAGAATTATTTACCAACTCCTCCATTGCCTAAAATGTAAAGTATAACTTTACATTATAATAAGTTGCTCGTTTCACATAACTCATAACTATCATGTGCCCTTCATAAAATCCTAATGTACAAGGAATACACCAGAATGATAAAATAAGAACTTTAAGATTTAACTTTTTGAGTTTGTATTCAAAGTGTATCCTCTTCCTGATTGTGCGATCATGGACAATTTCCTTAACTGTTCCGTGCATCGGTTTTTACATTCGGAAAATAGGAATGCCAATATTACAACCATGTTGCCTTGTTGAATCAGTTAAGACCGAAAATATAATTAGTAAATACTAATCGTCATTAGCATTTACTTCTTATATCATAAAATTATAAACTCTTATGTTTCAAGAAAGATATTAATTTATCATTGCTGTCTTCATTCAATCTGTTTAAATATTCCTGATATTTGTATAAAGAAAATGTATCAAATCTCTTTTTCCAATCTCAATAAATATTGTCTCCTGTAGGCTCATATTCAGCTATGTTTTTTGTTTTTTGTTTTTTGAGACGGTGGCATCTCGCTCTGTTGCCCAGACTGGAGTGCACTGGCGCGATCTCGACTCACTGCAAGCTCCGCCTCCCGGGTTCACGCCATTCTCCTGCCTCAGCCTCCCAAGTAGCTGGGACTACAGGCGCCCGCCTCCTCGCCCAGCTAATTTTTTTTGTATTTTTAGTAAAGACGGGGTTTCACGTGTTAGCCAGGATGGTCTCGATCTCCTGACCTCATTATTTGCCCTCCTTGGCCTCCCAAAGTGCTGGGATTACAGGTGTTAGCTACTCTGTTTTAATTAGTTTCTGAGGTAGAGCTATGTAGCCATCCTAACTGAAGTAACTATTTAACCAAAAATCAGAAAACTTTTTCTTTTCTCTAGCATTTAGCACAGGGTCTACCACACAGTATCATTCAATGTGGTTTTGAATGAATTAATAGTTGTATTTAAATTATGAAATAATTAACATTCTTATAATTTATAATAATTCATACCACTATTTATATATATATTTTTCCTTTTTATTATACTTTAAGTTCTAGGGTACATGTACACAACGTGCAGGTTTGTTACATATGTATACTTGTGCCATGTTAGTGTGCTGCACCCATCAACTCATCAGCACCCAACCCCTATTTATATTTAAAAATAATTGTGAAAACATTAGAAAAAACCTTTTTCAAAAACAAAGTTTAATAATCATTACTCACTACCCTAAGAAATAAAAAGAGTTGTTGTGTTTGTTTACATCTTTATATTATTCTCTTTATTTATATCATACATTATGCCTTTGAAAATTACTTGAGGCACACTTCAAATTCTGTAGCACAAATATGAAGGGAACAGGGCTTGTTGAATATTGCATCTGAAATCAAGAGGGGGGATAATTATGTTCCTGTTTATAGCCCAAGGTATCTCCAGAAGCTCAGCTGACTAAATTATAGTTAAATTTCAAAAGCTACTTATAGAAGTAGCTATAAGCTATTCCGAGTCTATTGGTCAGCTGGACAAGATTCTAGTTCTTTTTTTTAATTTTTAGTCAGAAAGTGAATTTAATTATGTATATGTATGAATATTGGAGAATAACATCTAATATATAATATAGTTTTTCTTTCTGTATAGAAAATTTATTTCTTGTCAGTTTATTTTGGATACTTCATCAATTATTTTGAGGAACAGTTGTCCTATAATAGGGACATAATGATACCCTTCCTGACAGATGAATTACAAGTGAGGATGCATCAATGATTTAATGCATCACACAACAGAAGAAGAAACTAAAGCTTAATGGATTAATGACGAGATCACTGAGCTACTATAATGAGCGGCAGCTATCTTAATCTGCTTTGGTTGTTACAACATAGACTAGGTAGTCTTTTTAAAAAATAATAATAATTTGTCACAGTTTAGAGGCTGGGACGTCCCAGATTAAGGTGCTGTTGGTGGATTCAGTATCTGCTGAGGTCTCATTTCCTGGTTCGTAGATAGCTGTCTTTTCTCTGTGTCTTCACATAGCACAAGGGGAAAATGAGCTCCATGGAAATCTCTTTTTAAAAGGGCACTGCTGCTACTCATGAAGGTTCTACCTTCATAAGCTAATCACTTGTAAAGGGACACCTCCAGATACCATGACACTGGAGATTAGGGTTCAGCATATGAACATGGAAGGTGGGGATTGGGACACAAACATTCAGTCTGTAGCATTCTGTCTCTATACCACCTTCTGCCCCCATTCAAGTTCTGCTCACATACCCTCAACTTAAAAGTCTAAGCCTCATCTGAATGTCAGTTAAATTAGATATGGCTAAGATTCAACATACGATTCATCCTGAGGCAACTTCTTCTCCATTTGTGAACCTGTGAAATCAAACAAGTTATATGCTTGCAGAATACAATAATGACAGGCATAGCAAAGACATTATTATTCCGAAAGAGAAAAAAAGAAAAAAAAAAGGAAAAAAAGAAAAGAGAGACAGATCTGAAGCAAGTCTAAAACCCAATAAGGCAAATTTCATTAGATCTTAAGGCTAAAGACCAATCCTTTTTGGTTTAATGCTCTGCCCTACAACACCAACTTTCTAGAATTGTTGGTGTGGAGGTCCCACCTACCTACCAGACCCACTGAGGTTGGGATCCTGGTCCCATAGCTTAGCCAGGCAGGGGTTGTGCCCCCAAGACTCTGGGCATTCTTATTGCCATGACTGAGTGCCCCGCCTTCATAGCTTGGCTACATGACCCCCGAATGGCTCTCTGTCTGTGCCCCACCCCCATGGTTCCCCAGAAGATTGGTTCTATCTCTCTAAATCTAGGTGGAGGCAAACATGCTCCCAGGGCTCATGCCTTGCACACACAGGTGCAAGGCACCATAGGGACTCTGCCAAATTTGCTGCCTATATACCCTAGAGATATAACCACTGTTGCTTATGCCATACCTGGACTCACTGAAGCTATACTTAGGGTGACCAAGAATTGCAGCCCCTGAGTTCTGGGAGTGGATCCTGTGATGCAGCACGCACCTAGGTCCTGAAGGGCTGGTTGGCGTCTCCTTTGCAATCTTCCATTGTTCCTAGCTTTTGTTGATATGGCTAATCCACACTAATTTCCCCCATGTCTTTCATAAATAACCCCAGAGGCTCTTGTTGAGATGGCTGACTATTCCCTTTATCAAATGACTGTTTGGTCACACCCTTAGTGTTCTCTCACAAACCAGCTTTCTCATTCTTTACAATAATGATATGCTAAGAATTTTTCAAAGCTTTAAGTTCTACTTACTTTCTGGTTAACAATTTCATTTTATGTCATTTCTCTCTTCTTACATTATACTATGCACAGTATGAGAAGTCAGGACATTCTATACAACAGTTTGCATAGAAATTTTCTCTGTCAAACATCTAATTTCACCACTTACAAGCTCTACCTCCCACAACGTGCTAGAACAGAAAAACAATTCAGCCAAGATCTTTGCCACTTTATCACAAGGTTGACCTTTTTTATAGTTTCCAAAAACATGTTCCTAATTTTTGTCGAAGCCTTCATCAGAATGGCTATTACCATCCGTGTTTCTACTAACATTCCATTTAAAGACACTTAGGTATTGTCTAAGAAGATTGAGGAGTTCTCTATAGCTCTTCTCTTTTCCTTCTTGGCATTCAACAGACTCACTCTTAACAGTCCATGCACAGCAACGTAAGCTTTTTTTTTTTTCTCTTTTTTTTTTAATCATGCAATTCAAAACTCTTCCAACTGCTACCTATTACCCAGTTTCAAAGCTGCCTCTACATTTTTGGTATTTATTACAGCAGCAACCCACTTTTCAACACTGTTCTCCTACTGTTTATATAGGGGTTTTGCTGTAAGCCATGTTGATCTCTCCTGTTTTGGGCTATGTAATTTATGTATAATTAACCTACCTTTGATCACAATAGAAACCCTAATGACTTAAACCAGACTTCCACTGATCACATTGTTTTATTCTGGTTCAAACATTTTCCCCAATAAGATTGAGGCAAGAAACATGGCTGTGTTAAGTGGTTGAGAGTTCTTTCAGCATATTTGATTTTTTGGTTGTTTGTTGTTTTATTAAAAAATGAAGCAAACCTGAGAATGTTTTCTCACCTGGCAAAACAGAGGAGAGAGAATCACTTCCACATAGAGTTGCCACTCTGATGATGCTACTGGCCTGTGATCCACTTTGTCTGGAGCCACTCTTTCTTTGTACTCTGTAAGATCAGGAAGAACACCTAATGGATGCTGGGCTTAATACTTGGGTGATGGGTTGATCTGTGCAGCAAACCACCATGGCATATGTTTACCTATGCAACAAACTTGCATATCCTGCACATGTACCGGAACTTAAAAACAAAGTTAGGATTTTTTTTACCTCATTTTAGTGTATTTGAAATATTTGATACCTTTTGTTGTCTTGCTTTTACCATTTGGGTGAATTTTTTTTTCTTACTTGCTATGGTAGGCAGAATAATAGCTCCTCAACAATATCATGCCCTAATTACTGGAACCTGTAAATATTACCTTATAATGAAAAATGGGTCTTTGCAGATATCATTAATAATTGAGATAAAGAGATTTATCCTGGATTATCCAGGTGAGCCCTAAATGCAGTCACAAGTTTCCTATAAGAGAGAGGCAGAGGGAGATTAAACAGACACAGACAGGAGAGGGGAGGCAATGTGAAGACAGAGACAGAGATTGAATGATGCAGGCAGAAGCCAAGGATTGCAGCAGCCAGTACCATCTGGAATAAAAGAAGGATGGATTCTCTCATAGAGACTTCAGAGAAAGTGTGGCCTTGCACACAATTTGAGTATAGTCCATTGATAAAAATTTCAGATGTATGGTCTGCAAAATAATGAAGCAATACATTTTGGTTTGTGGTACTTTGTTAGAAAATTAATTGTAATTGTTGTGGCAGTCACAGTAATACAATGAACTTAAAATTAAAATATTTCTAATTAAAATTGAGTCAAGAATTAAACACAGGTCTATTTAATGCCAAGGACTTTGTTCCACAATGCATCATTCATGGAAACAGGATACAGACAAAAGGGAAAAATACTGTTTAAAAATATTTTACCTTGTGTGTGTTGTGTGTGTGTGGAGAGAGAGAGAGAGAGAGAGAGACAGAGCGATTTCTCTTGAGAAAGGGAGAGATTGAGAGCAATTCTTAGAAATTCTTATGCTCCTGACAAAGAGATGTATATATTTCTCATTAAAAAAAATAGAGAAGGAATATCTAAGGTCAGTAAAGTTATCTGCATAAGCCTCATGCTAAATTGTCTTTATCAGTTAGATATTTTGATATTGTACAGTGTCATTTTAAAATTTTAATCTTTTGTTTTATTCCATCCCATCTTTTTTTCTCAATGCTCATATTATAGTTCTCAAATTTCTTCCAAATTTGTAGCTCTCTGGATCCCTAAGTTATCAAATGAGTTCAGTGTTTATTTAAATCTCATAGCAGTCTTTCCTGGACACCGTTCTTGATGCTGCTGCATGTGCTTGAAGCACACTTCATCTTCTGTAAAACAAGTGTGAAGTAGAATATATTTACATAAAAAATAAAATATAAATTCAGCACCACTCTATTTTATTAAAGTACCTGCATATAAACTGATTTTTGTTAAATTTTCATTAGCATTTTCTGTACATATTAATTAAATTTTTATATAAAACCTCTAATGGACATTTAATATACTAAATTCAACACTATATTTGTTTGTAAACTTTTGTCAATTTATATATCACATAAAAATACAGTGAAAATACATTAAAACCCATCTTATTTAGATTTGAGGAAAACAAAATACCAAATTGTTTCACAAAGTAAGTCTTTGTGCTTAAAAATAAACTGTGTATCTTATAATCCTACTATTACTTTTTTACAGAAATTAATATTGCTTGTGTTTATTCATAAATAATGATGATTTTACATTTAGCGTATAATTTCTAAAATGTGGCATGTAATCATTGAAGCCATACCCTCCCTTTTTGAATTCCTGTTTTTTGAATACTTCTAATGTATCCTTCTCAGAACCATTGCAATTGGAATGTAATTGCTGTTTTCTTCATCTAAACTATTTTCACAAGACTTCCCTTTAATCTTCTCTTCACTTATGTAAAGTCATCTTACCAAAAAGATCTTCTCTGAATAGTGTCTGCAATACTTTTCATTAATTCTTCTAACGTATCCTTCTCAGAACCATTGCAATTGCAATGTAATTGCTGTTTTCTTCATCTAAACTATCTTCCCAGAACTCCCCTTTAATCTTCTCTTTATTTATGTAAAGTCATCTTACCAACAAGATCTTTTCTGAACACTGTCTGCAATACTTTTCATTACATTCTATCTTCTTATTTCTGTTCTATGTTTTCTTTTCACTGACCATCCAATATAGCACATGTTTGTTATGTTGTTAAGTCTGTCTCCTTACCCATCCCACACACCCAACACCATTCTGTACTCTCCCAAACTATACACACTACTGTACAGAGCAAACTGTGATTATTTTACATAATTGTACCTGTAGAACTTAAAACATAACTGGGACAAATTGAGAACTGAATCATTTTTGTTGAATCAATAAAATAATGACTGCCTGCTAAATGTATTAATATTTAATAAATATTATAACATGAATTGATGTATAACGATCAAGATAATGAAGACTTATTTACTCTGCACCTTCAATTTTGTCACATCTTCACATTTGTATTACAGTTGGTGTTGAAGCTTACTGGGTAGACTGCCCACGTAACTCCATTTCTCCATGGTAATAAATACCATCATTAATTTTATGTTTATCTTTTTGCGTATGTTTTCATAAGTTTATGACATATTTCTGCATCCATAAAGCGCATAGTACTGTGTTGTATGGTTTTCACTGTTATAGAAATAGCATCCTGCTGCGTGTGACATTTTATTCTTCATTCAACTTTCTTTTTTCCTTCAACATTTTTAGACTTTATCAGAATTTTTGAAGGCAGTTGTATCAGTGTCCAACACTACACATTCCTTTTGTTTCTTTTTGTTACTTTCAGATTTTAGTTTTGTCTATATAATAGATGTTAAGTGACTATTTATTGTTTTTAAAATATATTTCCCTAAATATTTCTGAAATAAACATTCATGTTGTAATTGCATTGAATTTCTTCTTCTGAGATGTAGCTGAGAATCCACTATATGTTTGATCATTTTATTATTTTTTCCTTATTTATAAGAGGTCTTTAATATTCTGAGTAATATGTTTTTATTGTAGTAATCACTATGAAGAGTGCACTGAAATTGTGTTTTGCATTTAATTCAATTTATGGGACCTTTTATTATGCAGAATAATTTAATGTTTCTAAATATGTTCATAACTTTAAAAAACTCAGATTCTACCTACCAGGAGAATTGCTTGAAGGCAAGAGTTTAAGACCAGCCTGGACAGTATAACAAGCCCCCATCTCTACCAAAAATAAAAAATAAAATATTTACTAGGGCATGGTGGTGCATGCCTGTAATCCCACCTACTCAGGAAGCTGAAGTGGGAGGACTGTTTGAGCTCAGGAGTTGGAGGCTGCAGTGAGCTATGATCGCACCTCCGCATTTCAACCTGGGTAGCAGATCAAGACCTTGTCAAACAAAACAAACATTTACAAATTTAAAAAATAAATTAAGATCCTTTATGATATGCCCAAAAAATTCTTGCCATTTCAGAGTCAAAAAGATATTCTCATATATTTTCTTTTAATATTACTTCTTTTCTTTGCATTTTCTTCATTAAAGTAGAATTTATAGTTGAGTTTGATGTGAAGTAGGGAAACTGAGTTTTTTGTAAAATAAGGAAAACTAGTTGTCTCAGCATAATTAATCAAAACTCATCCACTAATTTATAATAAGTAATGTTTCTTTGGAAATGAATCAAATTTCCATATATGTGTTAATTTGTTTCACTGTACTAATTTTATTCTAATAGTTGAAGTGTGTATCCCTGTTTTAGTATTATTAGACTTAAATTCTATAACTGTATAGTATTCCTTATGAATCAAGTTCCACCATCTTTTTCTCCACCTTAAAAAACATCTTGATTATTTTGTTCTACCATTCTGCCATGTGGCTTTTAAAAGTTGCGTGAAATTCCATTTAATTTGAAATTATATTAAATGTTTGATTAAAATGTTAAAACACTTTTTCTTTCTATAATAAGCTACTATTTGTATTCATTTAAAAATTATTCAATAAAGTAATGTAATTTTTTCCGTAGATTTTTTTGTCAAGTTTCATCTTTTAGCTTTATGCTAAGGTAGTGAAATCAAAAGTAAAGTTTCTGGATCTATACAGAATGTCTGTGTTCAAATCCTAATACCAGCACTTTATGTTTAACCTTAAAAACTTACAATCACTGAACAGTAGATTCCTCATTTGTAAAATCCTATAAAATAGAAATAACAAACATATTGACTTACAAGTTTTCTGTGATGATTAAATGAGTTAATAAATGTAAATTGCTTAGATTATCACTTGCCAATATAGAAAGAACTCAGTATTTATAAACAATTATTGGTCTTTGCTAAAATTTAGATGGTGTGACATTTGTAAATAATAATTTATTGTTAAGGATTTATACACACCATGTATTATTTTGTGCTGATCTTTAAGCAAGTAATCATGAAAATTTATCTTGCTAATTATTAAACTCTACCTATAGATTCACTTAGATTTTCATGACAATATTCTCTAAATACAAATATGGACAATCCTGACTCTATCGATTTATATTTCGCTAATTCATCTATTCACTCATTTTTCTGACAATATATTAAGTACAATTTCTAGTATAATACTTAATCCAGAATACGAAATATTTTTATTGGTAATCATCAACATGTTGTACCATAAATAGCTAGATTTATTCACTTCACAATTTATACATACTTCAAAACATCATGTTGTAAGTAAAAAATACATACAATTTTATGTATCAATAAAAGGAAGAAAATAAAACTAATTAAGACATTGGTAGGAAACACTTTTCCTCACTTCAGTGCATATGTGAATTAATTTTTTTTTATTTTTTTATTTTTTTGAGACGGAGTCTTGCTCTGTTGCCCAGGCTGGAGTGCAGTGGCCGGATCTCAGCTCACTGCAAGCTCCACCTCCTGGGTTCACGCCATTCTCCTGCCTCAGCCTCCCCAGTAGCTGGGACTACAGGTGCCCGCCACCTCGCCCGGCTAGTTTTTTGTATTTTTTAGTAGAGACGGGGTTTCACCGTGTTAGCCAGGATGGTCTCAATGAATTAATATGTTTTAGGCAGGTTTTAATAGATTCACTTATATCCCTAGACAGCACTTGTATTAGTCCATTTTCATACTGCTATGAAGAAATACCAGAAGCTGGGCAATTTACAAAGAATAAAAGGTTCAATGGGCTCACAGTTTCACATGGCTAGGGAGGCCTCACAATCACGACAGAAGGTGAAGGAAGAGCAAACGCACATCTTACATGACAACAGACAAGACAGTGTGTGCAGGGAAACTGCCCTTTATAAAACCATCAGCTCTTGTAAGACTTATTCACTATCATGAGAACAGCACGGAAAAAACCTGCCCCCATGATTCAATTACCTCCCACCAGCCCCCTTCCACAACATGTGAGGATTATGGGAGCTACAGTTCAAAATGAGATTTAGGTGGGGACACAGCCAAACGATATAATTCCACCATTGACCTCTCCCAAATCTAATGTCCTCATAATTCAAAACACAATTGTGCCCTTAACTCATTTCAGCATTAATCAAAAGTCCAAGTTCAAAGTCTCATCTGAGACAAGGTAAGTCCTGTTCGCCTATGAGCCTGCAAACTAAAAACCAAGTTCCTTCTTTCCTAGATACAAATAGGGGTACAGGTATTCAGTAAATACACACATTCCAAATGATGGAAATTGGCAAAAACAAGGGTCTACAGATCACATGTGAGTTTGAAATCCAATAGGGCAGTTCATTAAACCTTGTATTTCCAAAATGATCTTCTTCGACTCTGTGCTGCTCATTCAGTCATACAGATGCAAGAGGTGGGCTCCCATGGCCTTGGACATTTCCACCCCTGTGGCTTTGCAGAATATAGCCCCCCTCCTAGCTACTTTCACGTGCTAGTGTTGAGTGCCTGTGGCTTTTCCTCACAATGAAAGCTGTCAGTGGATCTACCATTCTGGGATCCGGAGAATGGTGGTCCTTCTCACAACTCCACTAAGCAGTGACCCATATTTCCCTTCTGCCTTAGCAGAGGTTCTGCATGAGGTCTCTGCTCCTGCAACACACTTCTGCCTGGACATTCAGGGATTTCCATACATCCTCTGAAATCTAGGCAGAAGTTCTCAAATGTCAATTCTTGACTTCTGTGCAACTGCTGGCCCAACACCATGTGTAAGCTGTCAAGGTTTGGGGATTGCACCCTCTGAAGCAATAGCCTGAACTGTACATTAATCTTTTTCAGCCATGAAAAAGCAGATACTGCTATGAAGAAATACCCAAGACTGAGTAATTTATAAAGAAAAAGAGGTTTAATGGACTCACAGTTTCACATGGCTGGGGAGGCCTCACTATCATGGAAGAAAGTGAAGGAGGAGCAAAGGCACGTCTTACGTGGTGGTGGGCAAGAGACTGTGTACACCGGAACTAGCCTTTATGAAATCAGCAGATCTTGTGAGACTTATTCACTGTCATAAGAACAGCATGGGAAAAACATGCCCCCATAATTCAATTACCTCCCACTAGGTCCCTCCATGACAGGTGGGGATTATGGGAGCTGGATTCAAGATGATATTTCAGACGAGGACACAGCCAAACCATATCAGCACTTACAATTATGATTAAATTCATGTTTGTCTAATGTTTTGACTTCTACTTTCTGGTATGTCATGTAAGGAACATAGAAGTCACCACTCCCACTCCATTCAAACACATATAAAGCTGACAAAACTGAAAAGTCAGCAACTATTTAGACTCATAAGGTAAGTAATGTCATAAAGTAAACCTTTGACCCCAAAATTGGAGAGACATATAGGCAAATACAGAGAATCACAACTTATTAGAGCAGAATCCCATGAGCAAAAACTTCTGCAGGAAACAGTGCCAAAGTAGAAAAACCCAAAATGTAATTGATGAATGGCTGGAGGCTCAGTGTAGACAAGTCTGAAAGCCATAAACCTCAGAATGGCGGTAATATGAGGAGGTCCCTACATTTCTGTTTTATCTCCAGGAGCTTAACCAGGTCTCTCAAAGTAAATTTTAGAGAAAATCACCTCTGGCTTCTGTCAAGGGGAAAGTAAACTAAACAATTTTGAAATACACTAAAGCATGATGTTTTTCTTTAAAAAGTGTGCACCAGAAACTATTTAGCCAGAATCTAACATGGTGGAGTTTCATCAAAACCTAACTGCGCTGGGGAAAGAGAAATATCCAACTCCACTGTAATCATCCTGTTCCACCTAATTGGGGGAAAATAGAAAAACAAAGAAAATGAAAAGGAAAATAAACTGAGAAGCATTTATGAAGTTCACAGTCCAGAGTCACAGGCTCATTAAGAGAATGAGACTTAATCACAGGACTAC
>NW_012114400.1:7545956-7614424 GCF_000951035.1 Colobus angolensis palliatus | reverse complement strand
AAAAGAAACAAACAAAACATAAGACATATTAAAATACAAAAAACAGTTTGAAGAGATAGAGCAAACATCAGAACCCATATCAGACATGAAAAATACTGTTATTATGAGACATATAATTTACTTAAAACAATTATGATTATCATGCTAAAAGCTGTAATAGATAAAGTAAACAGTATGCAAGAACAGATGGGCCATGTCAGTAGAGAGATAAAAATTCTAAGAAAAAATAAGTAAGAAATACTAGAGATTATTTAAAAACTACACTGTAACAGAAATAAAGAATGCCTGTAATAGCAGACTTGACATGGATGAGGAAAGAATCTGTGATCTTAAAGATGTCTCAATAGAAACTTCCTCCAAAAGGACCAAAAAACAACAAATAAGAATATCCAAGGGAAAATGGTACAACAATGAAATGTGTAACTTACATGTAATGGAAATACTAAAAGGAGAAGAATGAAAGAAATGGAAAACAGCAATATTTGAAGCAATAGTTACAGATTATTTTTCAAATCAATGTCAGAAACCAAATCACAGATCCAGGAAGCTCAGAGAATATCAAGTAGGATAACAGCCAATCCAACAAAAAACTGTACCAAGGTATATTATATTCTAATTGCAGAAGATCAAAGATGATTTTTTAAAATTTTGAAAAAAAATGAATGGGCAAAAAACATTTTTTTAAATAAAAACACTTACCTATATAATAGCAAAGATAAGAAGTGTATCCAACTTCTCCCCAGAAGTCATGAAAGCAAGGAGAACTTTTAAAGTATTGAGAGGAAAAACAAATAACAAACCTATCAACCTAGAATTTGGTATCTTGTGAAGTTATCCTTCAAATGTGAAGGAGAAATAGAAACTTGTTCAGAAAAAAAAATTGAAGCAGCTTATTGAATAATTTATCTTTATCTATTGAAACTTTTTAAGAAGTTTTCCATTAATGTATCATATGAAGCTATAATTAAAATTAATTATTTCACTTTCTCTATATGCACAGGCATACATGGCTGAATTCAGCTTTCACATAACTTATTTGAGGTCTTTTATATCTATATTTATAAGTTAGTATTACTTTAATGTTATTTTCTGATTTGGGAATGATAGTTTCATTTGCCTGTGAAAAAATTATTTAGCTTTTCTTAGTTTTCCTTTTCCGTTTCATAAGGTGTGTACATTATATTGGAAATTTTATATTGTTTCAGGTTTGGTAACACCAAGAAAACCATGTGGCCTTGCATTATTTGAAGTAGTGGTAGTGGAAAGTGGATTATGATTTGAAATTCAATTTATTGAATTACTATGCTGTTTTAATCTATGCTATTGGTCTTCAATTATTTTGGCAAGCCACATGTTACAGAAGAATGCTCATATTATTTAAATTTTCAAAATTATTATTTACGTTTCTCTTAGCATTAATGATAATTTTTAAATGTCTGATATAGCTGTAGTTGCAAACTATATTTATTTTACCATTATATTCCATTTACTGTATATTTATCTATTATATATATTAATTATATCTATGTTCACAATTACATGTGTGTATATGTAGTGATATTTTTCCATTACTTGTCATTATATTAATTTTTGTTTTCACTGTATATTCTAGTCATGTTAAAAATTAAATTTTCCTTTCATTTATAAAAAATGCATTCATTTTAAATTTTACTTACTTTCTACATATCCCTCAAAAATCAATAGTAAGAATTATACATTTATATATTACAATTTATTTTTTTTTCTTTTTGAGATAGAGTTTCACTTTTGTTGTCTAGGCTGGAGTGCAATAGCGCGATTTCGGCTCACTGCAACTTCCGCCTCCTGGTTTCAAGTGATTCTTCTGCCTCAGGCTCCCAAGTAGCCGGGATTACAGGCTCTCGCCACCACAGCCGGCTAATTTTTGTTTTAGTAGAGACTGGGTTTCGCCATGTTGGCCAGGCTGGTCTGAAACTCCTGACCTCAGGTGATACGCCTGTCTCAGCCTCCCAAAGTGCTGGGATTACAGTCATGAGCCACCGCACCTGGCCCCAAATTTTTAAATAAATACAATTTTACAACAGAATTAAAGTGTTTTTCTTAATCGTAATTTTTGAAATAAAAAAGTATCTACCAAACTACTAAATTTAATTTAATTAAAATTAAAATATATGTATAGGTATATGCACATTTATATACACACACAAGGCACATACACACACATACATACAGAAACACGTACATAGTCTTGAGCACATACGATTCAATTTCTTTCAAGCTTGCCCTCAAAATTTAGAGAAACATTAGAAAGTATATCAGTAGAGAAACCACAATTATTTATTGTAGAAATTTTCCTACAGCCTCTCTCTCCTGGGCTCAAACAACCCTCCCACTTCAGCCTCCTGAGTCACTGGGACCACAGGCACATGTCACTATGCCTACCTTTTTTTTTTTTTTTTTTTTTTCAATTTTTAACAGAGATGAGGCCTTATTATGTTCCCCAGTCTGGTTTTGGACTCCTGATCTCAAGCAATCCTCCTACTTTAGCCTCCAAAAGTGCTGGGATTAGAAGCGTGAGCCACCATGCCAAGCCTGAAAATTCCTATTTCAGTTATAAGGTTTTTGTCATGCAAACCTCATACAGCTAAATATTCTATATCATCTCTCATCTTGAACATCATTTACTCATTTTACATTTTTCATGTAGCTGTTTTAAGAAATTATTCATTGACTTCACAAATATTTATTGAGTACATACTTTATGCTGATCTTTGTTTTATATGCTTTGAATAAGTTAACAAGAATAATGTAGATCTCTGCCACATAGGATTATAGGCTGTTAGGAAGGTTAGTGCTATAAATTTTTAAAAAGGAAAAATAAGAATAGGTTATTTTCCTGAGAAGTTAACGGAAAAGCAGTGCATTTGGATTATTTTGGACAGTGTTATTCAAATGTGATCCATAAACCAAAGCCAGTTCACGAATTATTTAATTTACATTAGTAACAATTATCTGTCCCAACATTAAGGTTGTGTGGCAGATCATGCAAAAAGCAAATGATGGAAGACAATATTCAGTCATTTGTATAGTCTGATGCTCTGATCCGGGTTTGACTGATCTTATCTGAACTTGCTCATGAATTTGCTAGCAGTTTGATGTGGTTTTCCTGGGTCCCCACCAAAATCTCATCTTGAATTGTAGTTCCCATAATCCCCACATGTTGTGGGAGGGACCCAGGAGGTAATCGAATCATGGGGCCGGTTACCCTTATGCTGTTCTCATCATAGTGAGTGAATTCTCACAAGATCTGATGCTTTTTTAAGGGGCTTTTCCCCCTTTGCTCAGCACTTCTCTTTCCTGCTACCCTGTGAAGAAGATGCCTTTCTTCCTCTTTGACTTCTGCCAGAGCTGTAAGTTTCTAGATGCCTTCTCAGCCATTCAGAACTGTGAGTCAATTAAACCTCTTTTCTCTGTAAATTACCAAGTCTCAGGTATTTCTTCATAGCAGCCTGAGAACAGACTAATATAGTAAATTTGCATTGTCACAAGGGAATGCTGCTATAAGGATATCCAAAATTATGAAGTGACTTTGGACCTGGGTAACAGGGAGGGGATGGAACAGTTTGGAGGGCTCAGAAGAAGACATAAAAGTGTGCAAAAATTTGGAACTTCCTAGACTCTTGTATAAGGCTTTGACTAAAATGCTGATGGTGATATGGACAATGAGTCTAGGCTGAGGTGGTCTCAGGTGGAGTTAAGGAACTTATTGGGAACTGAAATAAAGCTGATTCTTGCTATGCTTTAGCGAAGAGACTGGCAGTGTTTCCCCCTGCCCTAGAGATCTGTAGAACTTTGAACTTGAGAGAGATGATTTAGGGTATCTGGTAGAAGAAATTTCTAAGGGGCATAGCATTCAAGAGGAAGCAGGGCATAGAAGTACAGAAAATGTGCAGCCTCATGATGCAGTAGAAAAGAGAAACCCATTTTCTAGAGAGAAATTCAAGCCAGCTGCAGAAATGTGCATGCGTAATGAGGAGCTGAATGTTAATTTCCAAAACAATGGGATAACTGTCTCCAGGGCAGGTCAGAAAACTTTTTGACTGCCCCTCCCATCACATTCTTCGAGGCCTAGGAAGAACAATTGCTTTCCCAGGCTAGGGTCAGAGCACGCCTGCTTTATGCAGCCTAAGAAGTTGGTGCCTGGTTTCTCAGCCATGGCTAAAAGGGGCCAAGGTACTGCTCAGGCCATGGTTTCAGACAGTGTAAACCCCAAGCCTTAGCAACTTTTATGTGATGTTGGGCCTACAGGTGCATGGCAGTCAATAACTGAGGTTTGGGAACCTTTGCCTAGATTCCAGAGGATTTATGGAAATGTCTGGATGTCCAGGAAGAAGTTTGCAGCAGGGGCAGAGCCCTCGTGTAGAACCTCTGCTAGGGCAGTACAGATGGGAAATGTGGAGCACTGCCTAGTGGAGCTATGAGAATGGGGCCACCATCTTCCAGACCCCAGAATGGCAGATCCACTGACAGCTTGCACCGTGCACCTGGAAAAGCCATAGACACTGATATAGACACTGAACCTCAGCCCATGAGAGCAGCTGTAATTGGGGTTATACCTTGCAAAGTCATGGGGTTGAACTGCCCAAAGCCATGGGAACTCATCTCTTGAATCATTGTGATCTGAATGTGAGACATGGAGTCAAAGCAGATTATTTTAGAGCTTTACAATTTAATTACTGCCTCATTGGATTTTTGACTTGCATGGTGCCTTAGCCCCTTTGTTTTAGCCAATTTCTCCCATTTGGAATGGGTGTATCTACCCAAAGCCTGTACCTCCATTGTATCTAGGAAGTGACTAACTTGCTTTTGATTTTACAGGCTAATAAGCAGAAGGGACTTTCCTTGTCCCAGATGAGACTCTGGACTTGGACTTCTGGGTTGATGCTGGAATGAGTTAAGAATTTGGGAGACTGTTAGAAAGGCATGATTATGTTTTGAAATGTGAGCACATGAGATTTGGGGAGAGACCAGGGGCAGAATGACATGGTTTGCCTGTGTCTCCACCCAAATCTCATCTTGAATTAGTTGCCATAATCCCCATATTGTGGGAGGGACCCAGTGGGAGGTAATTAAATCATGGGGGGCAGTTACCCCCATGCTGTTCTGGTGATGGTGAATGAATTCTCACAAGATCTGTTGCTTTTATAAAGGACTTTCCCCCCCTTTGCTCAGCACTTCTCCTTCCTCTCATCCTGTGAAGAAGGTTCCTTTCTTACCCTTCATCTACTGCCATGATTGCAAGTTTCTGAAGGCCTTCCCAGCTGTGCAGAACTGTGAGTCAATTAAACTTCTTTTCTTTGTGAATTATTCAGTCTCAGGTATTTCTTCATAACACTGTTGAAACAAACTAATACACAGTTGGAAGGTTGGCTAGAGCCTGACAGATCTAAATTGACTGGACAAACTTAACTCTTACAATGTTTTCATATATCTACAGGAGGCTACCACAGAGTGTTCTGATAACAAACACAGAAGAACAAGAGAGAAAATGAAAGTGTGAAAGTGCTTTTAAAGCCTCTACTTGAATTATTTTACTCTTGTTCCCCATCAAATAAGTCACTTGGCCAAGCCCAGAGTTGATATGGGAAGACATGACCAAATGGCATAGATAAATAAAGTCGTGGTAATCTGGTTAGGACATCTACTTTTTAAATAAAAAATATAGGTTATAAAGTACCTGAAAGTAGTGTCATTACCAGTATGCTACAATGTCAATGCAAGTCAATAAAGAGTATATAATTCACATGAGTCACATTCTTAAAATAATTATAATGTAGAGGTGCTAATGTTGATAGATGTAAGAATCTAATTTAATTTCACATTTATTTATAAATATTTATTAAGTGATAAACATTACAGATGTACATATTAGCATATTTATTATATAAGATACCTTTTTCTGAAACAGAGCTAGCAATTTTTTTTTTCTTTCAGAAATAAAACTTTGGTGCTATGATAGTGTCTTAGGATTTAGGGAGTGAGGGAAATTAATTTCAAAGGTTGGTCTTAGAAAGAAAGTAGGAATTGAGAATTTACTTGAGAAATAGTATATACTCCTTGAAAGTTATCTATTTAGTGCACATTAATCTTATATTACAATCAATTTTTTTTTCAGAGCAACAACAAAAATAATAAAACAAGAAGTGTTACTGTCTGTACAGGAGGCAATGTGTGACATAGTCTTACCAAAGAGGTGCAAGTGGACGTCTACAGCTCTGGAGCTTCAAGTGGACGTCTACAGCTCTGGAGCTTCAAATAAGCTATTGATTTTCAGTTCAAAAGGAACTAACAATTTCATTTACAACAGCACCAAACCCAGTTAGGATTAAACTTAACAAAAAGTGTACCTAGATGAGTTCACGTAACTCGGTAAATACAAAGGCTTGGCCTTAACCTTTTTATTAGTTTTTAGTAAGATTACATATGCGACCATCCCCATTCCAGTGAGAATGACCTCCAGATCACCTAATATCAAAAGGAGCAGATACCAAGCACACAACAGGTGTTCTTAATGCCTTGCTCAACCATATCCCCATGGGAAAAAGCAGTGATAAAAATTAAGCAATAAATTGAAGTTTGAGTAAGCTATACTAAACTACCAAGGTTGGTAAATTTTGCACTAGTCACTGTGGTCATATAATTTACCCAAACCAATAAAAACCAGAAGTAAGTGCTCTTCACTGAAAACTAGAAAAGTTTACTGAGATAAATTGAATAATATCTAATTAAAAAAAGAGGCCTGCCAACTCCAAGAATTGGAAGAAAAAAATTAAGAGATCAGTGCTCCCAACATTGACCTATGAACTCAATACCAATGTAATAAATCCCTATAATCTATTTATACAGAGTAATGTTTGTTATGTATATGGTACAGTAAATAACCTAGAATACCTAAATAATACTGAAAAAAGAAGACGGTCACAGTTTGTAATGTTTGCAGAAAAATTTAATAATCTAAACAATTCATTATTGGTGAAATACAGAAAAATAAATCAATGGATTATAATAGAGTTTTCAGAAAAAGGTACACATATTCATGGTCAAATTATTTTTGACAAATTTGCAAAGGAATGTCTTTTCAATTGAATAGCTGAAATAACTGAATACATATACAAAAATAATTAAACATATATAAAAACTGAATAAGTATATATATATGTGTGTGTACTGCCACATCTACCTTACATTATTCAGATAAATTAATTCAAGATATATACAAATATATTGAAATTATAAGATTTCTAATGGAAAATGTATGATAATATCTTCACAATTTGAAAATTGTCAAAAATTTTATGAAGAAGACAAAACTATTAATATATCACACATATGTCTATACTATATAATTAACCTCTGGACTCTTCAATAAAATAACATTGACAATAATATGAAGAATGGCAAAAAGACACTCCACAGTGAAGATGTACAAATGGTCAATATGCACATGAAAATCTGTGCAGCCTCATTAGTTGTCATAGAAATATAAATAAAAACCACAATGGCACACTGTTACATTCACAAAAGAATGACTAAAATTACAAAAGCTAAAATAGCAAATGTTAGTGAGAATGTGGAGAACTGAAATTCATGTATTTCTGATTTGACTTGGGGAAGATTGATATTTTCATTAAAAGGATGGTAAATAAAAGGACCACATAGTTGCCGTTATGGGAAAATTTAGAGAACTAGAAATTTATTTCCTAATAGTGAGCACTTTCAAAACATAAGTTACAAAATTATTCAATACATTTCCTCATAGTCAAAATAAAATTCTAAGTCCTAACAATGGCCCATAATGTATTACACATGTGAATCTCCTTTTAGTACCCTTATATGCTAACACTCTCTTCTTCACTTGCTGTATTTGAGCCACATTGATCACTATTTTGTCACACACACTCATCTTTGTCCTGAATCAGGGCCTTTGAATATCCTGTATTCTCTATCTGTTTAATACATTTTCCTCAGCTCTCCAAATGACTCAGCCTCTGATTGGATTCATCTCTCTCTGTAATTCTCACTTTTAGAACAAGTATTTTTCTGACTCTTTGTTACTATTGTGTGGGCATTCTATATACATATGATCAGTACTGCTATTATAAAATTTGTTTTGCGTCATCTGCTTCAACTCATTAGAATATGAGTTCTCTGAGAGATTTTGAGTCTTTGGTTCACTGTTGTATCCCTAATGACTAGAGTGGTGCTGGCACATAGTAGTCACTTGATAAGTGATTTTTGAACAAAGGGATGGGTGAAAATTTAGATGGTGCATCTGAGAAAATTTGTCTTTTAAGACATATGGTTAGAGTTCTGTAACCATAAATACCATCTATTTTTTAAAATTATTTTAAACCTTTGATTTAAAAACAAGACTTGCCTTTCTACGTAATTAGCAATATGGCAAAAGTAAATTATTATGAGGTGGCATCTGGACCAATTGTTACATTTTAAAAATCATGATTATGCAGCTATCATACAAGGTCTTTAGTTATTCTTAACAGGTGTTTGCAAAACATAGTTAAACTTTTCTCTGTCATATATGTGGAATTTTATGACTACCCAAACACTATTGAACATTAAGAGAATTTTGAATATCCGCATGAATGGCTGTAGCACTTAGAGCTATATCTATGTGTATTCAGAATAGTCAAAACATCAATTACTACCGATTAAATTTAGGCTAATATTCCAGAGACATACTGCTTCTTAGAAAAAGTAGTTTACTCATAAGAATTATGTTCTGTTTACACATGGAAACGACATTTCCACCTACAAGACATTTTATAACATTATGAACATAGCATTTGTAAAAATTATACACACACACACACACACACACACAGACATACATTTTTAGTTCTTAGTAGTAAAAGCTAGGTGACTTGTGCTGATAAAATAGTAAAGAACTTATTAAAAGGATATTGAGTAGCTGCAGAAATGTTGGGAAAAAGGAAGCACCAGCCTCATAACTAAGTTTCAGTTAAAATTCCCCAAATTCTGCTGCAGATTCAGCCTGACAAGAAACCAGGGAGGGGATGGATATGTCTGTTGCCTTGATGGTGGTAGTAGTTTCATGGGTGTATACCTACTCCCAAACTCATAGAGATGTACATGTTAAATATGTATAGCTCTTTACAGGTCAACCATGCCATATCATAAGATAGATTAAAAACAAACCACTAATGCTGCTGTAGAGAAAAGCTGTCCTTCAGCCCTACTACTAGACCTCCGGGATTTCTGGCAACTTCTACCGTTGTTAAAAACTAGATGCCTCCACTTCAATCTCTGTCAATTAAATGGGTTCTAATGGAAGCTTCCTTCTTTTTCAAGAAGGTTACTTCAAATGGATCCTTGCATGGGTAAATACACATGGTAAACCCAGGACTCCATTAGTTGACTTGCTTTCCAAAAAGATGAGTGAACCACGTTTTCTAAATTTTGTTTTTGAAAACAAAGGCGTATGGTTCTAGAAAATACACCAAATAAGCAAAAGTCATAGAAAGGTGGAAAAAACCACTATGGTGGTATCCTTTTTAAAATTACAGCATCTGTACAAAGTCTTTAAAATATTCACATGTTAGAATAAAGTACACATACTATTCTGATCATGGTTTATTAATAATGATCTCAAATTTTTGGTAGTCACTATTGCATAGTCACTATCCTGGAAGCAAATTGTGAGGTGGGAAATTGCATGCTCTCAGGAGATATATACCAAGGAAATGAAGAAACCGGGATCAGGTAGAAAGATACTCTAACCCATAGTGAAGTAACAGTTGAAGACTCTGATGATCTTACAGGGAAATCTGAAGATTGAGTTTGGGACATTTAGAATGTCCCAAATTGATCCCAGAAGACCAGGCCTTTGTGTTCATTCATTAACAATAATTAGTAGTCAGTTGCTTTCTAAAAGATGACATACTTTTGTGCAAGGCAATTTCCAACAGCAGAGAGCAGTATCCTGGAGATACATGGCTATGAGGCTTCAGCAAGGGGTAATCTGGATCTAGCCCCAGAATGCACTACATTCATTATTAATAATAAATTTTGTTCATAAAAGTAGATGATGCACAAAATTTAAATCCAATATGTACAAAGGCTGAACTTACATTTAAAGAATCTAATCCCTCTATCTTTCCTTTACTGAAAAACTTCAATGGTAAGATTTTTGACACCACGAAAATATATTTAGAATCCAAACAAATGTTGCCATGTTTCTATTTCAAAATGACAATGGAGAATTAATATGCAGAAAATGCATGCCTACATAGCAGAGTCTCTGTGCAGCTAGTTAGGACAACACTAAAAGTGCAGCTAAGTGTCAACAATTAAGACAGTCCAGTATATGTGAGCTCCAGTAGCGCTTTTTCAGTAGCTCCCTGGTGCACATGAGTATGCTTTCCAAATGAATGTTGCAGTGGATTGCCAGGTGCTGAAGCATTTTACTAACCTATCTCAAGGCAACACAGCACCCAACATGCTTGGCATTAGTGGTGCACTTGGGGATTATAGCCAGACCCTGTCTCACTATACCTTTTCTGCAAGGAGCTCAGGAGAAAGCTGATAATGCCTTATCTGTTGTTTGTTCTTTACTGCAGTATTGATGATGTAGTATACTTATAAAAATAAATCTTTGTGTTTACTAACATTTTCTATCATAACCTCAGACCATTACTTAATTTCAAATTATAAAATGCCATATGACTTTCAGCTTTACTTTTAAAGAGAGAAATATAGGTAATTGCCTTTTTACATATATTTTGTGTTTAATAGGTGTTGTACACAATAAATCAATTACAATAGTAAAGAAAATCTCCCCTGAAGGACTGTGGTGGTTTCATACCACACATAGATATACAATTTATTCAAAATTTATTTTCAGTTTTTCAAGTGATTATATCATTAAATTTAAGTGTTTCTAATTATTGCTTTGGAGTGTTTACTTAATGTTTCCATATTGATATCTGTGAAATATTGGACAAGATGTTCGGAGAAAGAGTTGCTAGGAAGAGGAAGTTGAGGCTTACCAAGATGAAGCACAAATGTAAAGAAAGAGTTTTCAGCCGGGCGCGGTGGTTCAAGCCTGTAATCCCAGCACTTTGGGAGGCCGAGACGGGCGGATCACGAGGTCAGGAGATCGAGACCATCCTGGCTAACACGGTGAAACCCCGTCTCTACTAAAAAATACAAAAAACTAGCCGGGCGAGGTGGCGGGCGTCTGTAGTCCCAGCTACTCGGGAGGCTGAGGCAGGAGAATGGCGTGAACCCCGGAGGTGGAGCTTGCAGTGAGTTGAGATCCGGCCACTGCACTATAGCCTGGGCGACAGAGCGAGACTTCGTCTCAAAAAAAAAAAAAAAAAAAAAAAGAAAGAGTTTTCAGCCCTGCAACATACTCTAATAAAGCACTCTGGAAGTGATTACCTATGGGAAAAAGAGACTAAGTCACCTCCTCACCTCATCTAGTTTGACCACTGTTCAAAATATTACTGGAATAAGTATACTTGAAGCTAGTATTTATCAGAGTGAAAGTAGCTTTATTTCTAGCCATTCAGGGTCATTTCTCAGTACCCCTGAAGATGAAAATTTAGATGACAATGGGCCTACTACCAGACAAGATATCAGAAAGCATACAGGTTTCTGGAAGTAAAATGGGACAAGCCAAATATTTATATAAAGTAAGTAATGTTGAATGTTTTATAAGCGTAAACAAGTCCATGAGGTATATACATATTTTCTTTCTGTTTAAAATCATCAGAGTGATACTGTCAGGTAAGATTGCAGAAAATAAACTTGGAACATGTGGAGTTTAGAAAAACATCTCATAAGGTTAAAAGCTTGTATTGAGATGGCAGGCATCCTACTCAATAACATTTATTAGAGTTAATGTGATTAATTATTTTATATTTTTTACTAAAGTAACCATTTTAAACCATTCAACTTTTGAAAAATAATATGATGTGATCCCTCATAATCTGTGCTTGCTTGCTCCTAACAGAATGCAACTAAAATAAAGCTATTAATCAAAGGGAAATAGTTTCAGGCTTGAGTTGGTTTCTATTCCTGATATAGTAATGCACCACTTAATGATAGGAATGCTTTGAGAGATGTGTCATCAGACAACTTTATCATTATGTGAATATTATGCAGTGTACTCGCCGGAACCTAGGTGGTAACGCCTACGACATCCCCTGGGCTATGTGGTACCGTATGTTGCTCCTTATATTGTAGCCAGTGTAGGCTACAAACTGGTACCTAATTTTACTGTGCTGAACACTGTAAGCAGCTATAACACAATGGTAAGTATTTATATACATAAACATTATCTAAACATAGAAAAGGAACAGTAAAAATGTGGTATAAATGATTCAAAAATGCTATGCCAGCATAGTGCACTTATAAGGAATGGAATTTGCAGGACTGAAAGTTGCTCTGGGTGAATCAGTGAGTGAGTGGTGAGTAAATGTGAAGGCTTAAGATATTACTGTACACTACTGTAGACTATAAACATTGCACATTCAGGCTTTACAAACTTTACTTAATTTTTCTTTAATAATAAATTAACCTCACCTCACTGTGCCTTTTACTTAATAAACTTTTAATTTTTTTAACTTTTTGAGTCTTTTACAATACTGCTTAGCTTAAAACACAAACATTGCACAGCTGTTTAAGAATATTTTATTTCATTATATTCTGATTCCATAAAATTTTTTCTATTTAATTTTTACATTTAAAAAATACTTTTATTTAAAAAAAGACACCAACACATATAGCCCATGCCTACACAGGATCAGGATCTTCAATATCACTGTCTTCCACATCAACGTCTTGTTCCACTGGAAGGTTTTCAGGTACGGTAAAATACATGGAGGTGTCCTCTCCTTTGATGACAATGACTTCTTCTGCAATACCTCCTGAAGGACCTAGTTGAATCTGTTTTACAATACACTTTTTTAAGTATAAGGAAAATACTGTAAAATAATAGTAAATAATAAAGTAAAATAATAATAAAGTAAAATAATAGTAAATAATAAAATAATAATATAGTCATTCATCATTATCAAGTATTATGTACTGCACACAATTCCATGTACTATATTATTATACAACTCACAGTTTACACCAGTATCACCAGAATCAGAATAACATGAGTAATGCATTGAACTGCAACATTACAATGGCTATGAAGTTTCTAGGAGACAAAAGATTTTTTAGCTCCACTATAATCTTACGAGACCACTATCATATATGTGATTCATCATTGACTGAAACATGGTATGCAGCACATGACTGTATATAATTAAGCCATTTGTCAATAGAAATGATTGACTTTCTCCTTTCCAATTTGGAAGCCATTTATTTATTTCTCTTGCCTAATTGCTCTAGCTAGAATTTCCAGTACTGTATTGAATGAAGGAGGTGAAAATGGGCAACTTTGTCTTGTTCAAGATCTTAGAGGAAAAGTTTTAAACTTATCCCTGTTTGGTATGATGTTAGCTGTGGGTCTGTCATTTGGTGTTGTGTTCACTGTATTTTGTTTATACACAAATTTTTGATCATTTTAATCTTGAAATGATATTGAATTTTATTAAATGCTTTTAAAGCATCTATTGAAAAATTGTATTTTTTTCCCTTGATTTTGCATTTATTGTTTTGTAAATGTTGAACCATTATTTCATCCCTGGAATAAATCCCACTTGATCAGGGTAAATAATATTTTAATGTGCCATTGAATTAGGATCACTAATATTTTGTTGAGTAGTTTTCCATTTATGTTTATCAGGAATATTGACCTGTGGTTTTCTTTTTCTGCTGCGCCTTGTCTGATTTTGGTATAAGAATAATTTGGCCTTCTATATGCGTTTGAAAGTATTCCTTCCTTTCCATTTTTTTGGAATAGTTTGAAGAATAATTGATAATAGTTTGTTAAATGTGCAGTCAAATTCAGCAGGGAAGCTACAAAGTCCTGGGCTCTTCTTTGATAAGAAACTTTTCAATACTACTTCAATCTCATTGCTTATTTTTAGTCTGCTTAGGTTTTCTATTTCTTTATGAATTAATCTTGGTAGGTTTTATGTGTCCAGAAGTGTATCTGTTTCTTCTAGGATTTTTCATTTACTCACATATAGTTATTCATTATAGTCTATTAATATCCTTTGTATTTTTGTGACTATCAGTTTTAATGTCTCATTTTCCTCCCTGAGTTTATTTACTTCAGTCTTCTCTCATTTTTTCTTATGCTAGTTACGGCTTGACAATTTTATCTTTTCACAAACCAACTCTGTTGTGTTGATCTTTTGTGTGATTCAATTAGTCTACATTTTGTTTGCTTCTGCTCTGATCTTTATCATTTCTTTCCTTCTACTGATTTTAGGCTTCGATAGTTCTTATTTTTCTTGTTCTTTGAGGTGTAATATTAGGTTGTTTAAGATTTTTGTAATTTTTTGATGTAGGCATTTATGGCTTTAAGCTATTGCTATATCTTACAGGTTTGAGTATGTTGTGTTTCCATTTTCATTTGGCTCAGGAAATTTTTAAATTTTCTTTTTAATTTTCTATTTGCCTAAGGTTGTTTCTGACTATGTCATTTCATTTTCAAGTTTTTGTACAGTTTCCATTGTTCCTCCTATTATTTCTTTCTAGTTTAATTTCATTGTGGTGAGAAAATATAATTTAACATTTTAAAAAATTGTCAAGACTTGCTTTGTGGCCTAACATATGTTATGTCCTGGAAAATATTTCATGTTTATTCTAATGCTGTTGGATCAAATTTTTAATTAATGTCTATTAGAACACAATTTAACTCCCAGGTTTATTTGTTGATTTTCAGTCTGGATGACCTATTGCTGAATATTGGGTGTTGAAGTCTTCTATTATTATTGTATTACATTTACTCTCCTTTAAGTCTATTAATGTCTATTAATATTTTCTTTATATATTTATTGGCTGCATATATATTTATAATTGTTATATCCTTCTGCTGTAGTGGCCTGTTTATGGTTATATAATAGCTTTCTTTGTCCTTTTTAAATCATTTTGATTTAAAGTTTATTTTCCCTGATATAAGAATAGCTACTCCTGCTCTTTTTTGCTTTACTTTTATGTGGAATATTTATACTATGCTTTCACTTTTAGAGTTTACATGTATTTTTAGGTGAAGTCAGTTTCTCATAGGCAGTATTTAGTTGAAATGTGATTTTTTTAATTCCATTTATCCACTCTGTCTTTTAATTGGAGAATTTAATCCATTTACATGAAAGATAATTCTTTTACAAGTAAGAACTTACTTCTGCCATTTTCTTATTTGTTTTGTGGTTGTTTTATAAGTCCTTTCTTCTTCCCTTACTGTCCTTCTTTGTGGTTATGTGATTTTCTCCAGTAGTAGGTTTTGATTTTTTGCTTTTTACTTGTACTGTATGTATTATAGCTGCCTGCCAGTGAAATTCATTTGGGGCCTGAGGACACTGCAGTTGTTCAGTCATGATGCAGGGTAGGACTTGGGTCTGTCCCACTAGAGAAGCAAATTCCATCTAGTGCCCGGGTAAGTCTAGAAGCTCCATCTACTGCACCAGACTGTAATCAGGGGTCACAGCATTCTGCCTGCCCTTGTATTTTTCTGTGACAGGACTGTTAGTGGTTTTCAAGGCCAAGTTTCATGCACACATCCCTCTTCTCCTCCCAAGCAGACAGTGTGTCTGTGCTGATTGGAGTTCAGGAAGATGTGGTGCAGGCAATACGTAATTTTCTGTTCTCATTAATACATCTTTTCTTGTTATTATGCTGTAACCAGGTATTATGGTCAACTCTCCTCGTTCCCTTAGCTCTTGTGAAGGTATTTCTTGTGTGAATGGCTGCTCAAATTAATATTTCTTTTGGAGGATGATGACTGGATGATCCCAGTCTGCCATCTTGCTCTGCATCCGAATGGAATAACTTCATTTTCTGTTTTATACATCTGTTATAGGTGATTGCATTGTGGTAACTATGAGGCTTATAATAAAATGTCTATTCTTTACAGGCTATTTTAAGCTGATAACAACTTAACTTTGATCACATACAAAAATCTACACTTTCACCTTCCCTCTCATTTTTTTTCTGATTTCCATGTCAAAATTGCATTTTTGTGATTTATATTCTTTAACAAATTATTGTAGCTGTAGCAGTTCTAAATAATTTTATGTTTTAGCCCACATAATAGAGATAAAATTGCTTTACAAACCACAATTACAGTACTAGAGTATTTTGAAAGTGACTATGTATTACGTATGTTGTTGAACTTTATACTTTCATAGGTCTTATTTCATTAATCAGTGCCCTATTATTTCACTTAATGAACTCTTAGAGCAATTATAGTAAGGCAGGCCTAGTGGTGATGAACTTCCTTAGCTTTTTTTTTGTCTGGGAAACGTCTTATTTCTCCTTCATTTCTGAAGGACAGCTTTTCCAAGTAAAGTATTCTGGTAGTTTTGTTTATTTTTTGTTTGTTTGTTAGTTTGTTTTTAGCACTTTGAATACAGCATCCTTCTCTCCTGGCCTGTAGGATTTCTACTGAGACATTTTCTGCTATTCATTGGGTTATCTTGTTTATGATGTTTCTTATCTTCTGAAGCTTTCAGAATTTTTTTCTTTAATTGTTGATAGGTTGATTATGATATGTCTTGGGCAAGCTCTTCTTTAAGTTGAATTTTACTGGAGACCCAGGATGTTGGCATCTTTCACCAGATTTGGAACATTTTCAGCCATTATTTTATTAAATATGCTAAGTGTCTTTATTATTCTCCTTCTGAAACTCCTATTATAAGAAAATCTGTTCTTTTAATGGTGCACCATAATTTCCATAGGCTTTCCTTGCTCTCTTTACGTTTTTTTCATTTTTGCTCTTCTGACTGAATAGTACCAAATATCTTGTCCTTGAGTCCAAATGATGCCTTTTTCTACTTAATTGTGTCTGTTATTGAAGCCTTCTATTACATTTTCAGTTCAGTCATTGTACTTTTCATCAATTTTTTATTATTATTTCTATGTCATTTGGGTTTTTTTTATTATTTATATTTCTTTGTCAAAATTCTCATTTATTACTGTACTGTTTTCCAAGTTTCATTTAGTATTTTATCTTTATTTTCTTGTAGGTTGCTAAACTTTAAGATTTTTTTAATGAACTCTTTACCAGTTCTTTCACAGATCTCTACTTCTTTGAGGTCTCTCATTAAGAATTAATTGTTTTCATATGGTATTGTCATATTTTCTGCTTCTTCATTGTTTGTGTTCTTGTGTTGGTGTCTGTGCATTTGGGGTTAGGTGGAGTGGCTGCTTGAGATGGGTTGGTCTATATATTTCATAGAAATGCATACTGAGGCTTGCCTCTCTTCTTAGGCAGAGCTTTGGGATGTAGAGTCCATCTAAGGCTGGACAGCGTGGCTTGTTGGTTAGGGATTCAAGCCATTGAAGCTTCCCACGAATGTTTGGGTGTGACCAGAGTGGCTCTGTGGATAGGCTGTGCTATTGGTGCATCTCTGATTGGACACAACTGTCACCAGGAACACTGAGCTACCACCAAGATCCATGTGCTGGTCCCTGTGAGCCCCAGCCCTTTCCTTTGTTTCTACCTGACTCCAGGCCATCTAGTTTTACAGTTTCTACCAGTGTTCCCTGTGAAGTGAAGCAGTATTGGGCCTCTTAAGAAGTGTCCCAAAGTGCTGGGAAAGCTGAATGTACCATTTTGGGTTCTCTTTCCTAATTATAGAAACTGTGATCTTAGGGGAATTCTGTCTGTGTAGTCCATTGTTGACTTGGAAATGGAGCAATGGGCTCAAAGTGAGGTAATTTCCCTTACTATTTTAATCCACTATTTTGGGTTCTGTGGTCCACATGGATGTCTCAGTCTCATTCCCAAGTTTTAGAATTTTCACAAAGGTACTTTTATCTGTTAAGAGTTACTACTTGGACTTTCTTTGGTGAACACTGAAGCCTACGACCTCCTATTCTGCCATTTTGAGGATATCCAAAGCTGAGATCTTATTAGATTTTCTTCTAAAAATACCCTGAATTGTTCTATCATTAAAGTTATAAAATCTAAGAATAATAATTTTAAATCCCCTTGTATGCCCTTTGATTCTCTAGCCCCATCCTGCTCAGTACAAGTTTCTGTGAAGATAGAAATGTCTATAAATGTGTGCTCTCCAATATAATAGCCACTAGTCATATTTAACCATTAAGCAATTGAAATGGAGATACTGTGATTAAGTAACTCAAGTTTTAATTAAATTTAATGTTAATTAATTCATATTGATATTTAAATAGCCAATTGTGGCTGGCCATTACCTAAGTTTCCTGGTAAGGGCACAGTGTGAGTTACATCAGCCATGTAGCCTAACCTCAGTCACTTCACATATGGAAACTAGGTATTGATCATAAAATGTATTCAGAAAGAGAAAGACAGTGAATGTAACCTGCTTCAGTTTGTTTTCATAACAAGTACCATCAACTGGGTAGCTTAAACAACAGAAATGTATTTTCTGATAGTTCTGGAGCCTATAAGTTCAAATTAATGCATGGCAGGTTTGGTTTTATTCTGAGGTCTCTCTAATTGCCCTTCAGATGGCCCCACGTCTTCACATTCTCCTTCCACTGTGTGTCATTGTGTCCTTGTCAACTTGCCTTATAAAGACATCAGTAACCTTAAAATAGAGCCCACCCTAATGACCTCATTGTACATTAATTACCACTTTACAGGTTCTGTCTCCAAATACAGTCACATACTGAGGTACTTGTGTTAACATTTCAACCTAACAATACTGAGGGGGCATGATTCAGCCCATTAAACAACCGATATGTATCATGTAGCTGTTGCTGGATAGCAAGGCACCACAAAAAAACAAGCACTTATTATCAGGCAAGTATCTACAGTTTGCTTGATTGAGGATGAGTTTGGCTTGACAGTTCTCACTGCAAATACGTAGTCGCTTTTGTGTTAGGTTGCAGAAGTTGGAATGAGCTTGGTTCGAGATTTCTCTCACCCTCGTCTTGGGGCAATGGGTCTAGAAGAAAAACACTCTTCTGGCTGTGGAATATACATGAGAAGGAAAGTAGGAAAACAGTAAGACTCCTCAAGCTTATGATGAACCGGCACATTGTCGCTTCCATTCAATTATCATTGGCCAAAGCAAGTCACATGACACAGGCCCAAAACTAGGGGAAGTATACTTCGTCTATGATGAAGAGACAGGGTAAAGAATTGGCAGCACTATTGCAATTTGTACAAAAGCCTTTATATTTTGGGAATCATGCATGGTCAAAGACAAAAAAAGCTGATTTCTATCATTAAATAAAAGGACAAGATGATATGTATAAAGAAAGGCAAAATACAAAGATCACACTGGAAATAAATATGGAGGAAAATTAATCAGGCACTAGGACAATTGCTGTGAAGGGATTCACACAGAAGAGATGCAAGTTGAACATTTACATGTTCAAGAAAGATTCGTATAATTAATGATACTGGAGGATGAGAAAGCACTTGATTGGGAGCTATCTGTGGATTCTGGTTCAGTTTTATCACTGATACAAACAATAAGTAATTCAATGCTGTGTTATTGACAGATTGTTTTAGAGCATTTCTCTTTTAGATCATTTTACAAAATTAAAAATGCAAAAGGCGTTTTTATTTTACATTGGAGAATAGTGGCCACGATTAAGTCTTTCGGAATCATACACATCCCTAATCTTCAAGAATCAGGTGGCATAGAATGTTTGCATAAGACTATATTTATGATGCTTCCTTATGCTTGTGTTTGTTTTTCATTAATTATGTAAGATCTCCGAAAACCAGCTAAATCCCAATGTGCTTCAGGCTGCATTCCAGAATTTTATTTCTATGCGTAAGGTGCACAATGGGAAAGCCTGATCCTGAGGAAAGTATTTAATTCAGTTGTTAGTGAGTCAGAGAACACTATTCCTCCAAGTCTCTCTGTCTTTACTATTGCTGAATTCTCATTATCATTATCTCAAAATTCAGTGTCATTTATACTTTATTTGTATGCAGAAATATATGAGTGTTTATTAGAGCCAAAAACAACTTTGAGAACAAAGTGGACTGTTTTTAAGACCATTTTTTTCTTTTCCAAGGCTATTTTTTGCATGTTTTAAGAAAAGTTATGGACAATATCTAAATTATCCTAATTTTACTTAGATTACCAGTAATTATAGTACTACTAATTTTACCACTAATTTTAGTAGACTACCAGTCAGTTGATAGGGACACTTCGAATTGGAAGGATGCTTTGAAATATATTATAAAGTGGCAGTGGCAGGAAGGGCTACACATAAAAAGGCACATATGAACAATGAAACATTATAAGCTAACGGGAGCCATGAAGCAAAAAGACTACAGAGAATGGAAGTGGTAGGTGATTACAAAAGAACAAAAAGATGAGATAGAACTAGGGACAGAGAGAGAGAGAGACAGAAAGAGAGAAAGGTTGAGATAGGGAATGTAAGACATCATGGTTATAGTAGATTAACAATATCCTACTAAGAAGACAACAAAATAGAGACTGAAGCATGGTTCCTATAATTTTTCCAATACCTGAACTGTTGCAATTGTTGAAAGAGGAAACTGAATGACCATTTGGGGGTATGTGAGAAATTTAAGATATCTTTCTTTTAATAAAACCTATTGTTTTAAGTAGTCTGAATGGATATAACTCAAAGAGTTCACAGAATCATGACAAAGGATCTGCCTTCCTTAAAGGGCATAAGGTCTGTATCTCCATTTTGGGAAATGTCATGAAAGCATGGAAATGAATTAAAGAATTGAAATACATAAGGGTTTTAGAAACCATTATATCAGCACCATACTGGGACTATTACTTGCACTTTAATAATCCCAGTATGGTGCTGATATAGGGATTATTACTTGCACTTTAAAAGTGAGTTTCTCTCATATTCATTTTTATGACTAGCATAAAAAATAAATAAATAACAAGTGTTGGTGAGGATGTGGAATAATGTGAAGCCTTGTATACAGTTAGAGGGAACGTGAAATGATAAAGCTATTATGGAAAATAGTATAGCATTTCCCGACAAAAATCAAAGTAGGATCATCATGTGTGCCAACAATTCAACTTCTGGGTATGTACCCAAAAGAATTAAAAGCAAGGACTTAGGGAGATATTTTAATGCCAGTATATGTGATAACATTATTCACAAGAGTCAATTCACAAGCAACTCAAACGTGCACCAAGAGAAGAATGCATAAATGAAACAGATTGTATACACAAAATAGAATATCATTCAATTTTTAAAAAATTATGACACATGCTACAAGTTGAATGAACTTTGAGAACATGTCTTAAGTGAAATAAGGCAATCACAAAAAGACAAATACAGTGTGATTCTATTTATATGAGATAATTGGAGTCAAAGTAATAGAGATAGAAAAGTAGAATGCTGGTTTCCAGAGGCCAGGGGAAGGAGGAAATGAAGAACTATTGTTAATGAGTATAGAGTTTCAGTTTTTCAAGAAGTTCTGGAGATGGATGTTGATGATACTTGCATAACCATGTAAATGAATTTAATGTCACTAAGCTGTACACTTAAAATGGTTAAGATGCATTTTATATGTATTTTACTGCAATATTTTTAAAAAGTGAGTTTCAGCCAGGAGCAGTGGCTCATGCCTGTAATCCCAGCACTTTGGAATGCCAAGGCAGTTGAATCACCAGAAGTCAGGAGTTCGAGACCAGCCTGGCTAACACAGTGAAACTCTGTCTCTGCTAAAAATAACAAAATTAGCTGGGCATGGTGGTGGGTGCCTGTAATGCCACCTACTTGGGAGGCTGAGATGAGTGAATTGCTTGAATCCGGGCAGTCAGAAGTTGCAGTGAGCCTAGATCAGGCCATTGCACTCCAACCTGGGCAACAAGAGTGAAACTCTGTCTCACACACACACACAAAAAGGAAAACAAAGTGAGTTTCAGAGTGGTTAAATAAAGTTCCTGAGCTTGTAGATCTTTGAAATGCTGCAGTGTGGGTATGAATCCACTTTCTCTGCTTGTAATTACTAGGTTCTTACCAAACCTACTTAGTCAGTATGCAGGCCCTGCAGTGAAGAATAACTGTGCAGTGACACTGAACAATAATTTATTAGATGGAATAATACTGTATTATCCATGATTATAAGTTATTTTGAAAGGATAAAATGTTAAATGGCTTTAAGCATAGTCAAAGCAAATTTAGGTACAGCAACATTTACCAAGACAGAGATTCATCTCGTTATCTATTTATGGGCAATTTTCTTTTTAGTGTAAATAATGCACAGATGTTAAAGATCATCACCTACCTATGGTCTGTAAATCCAAATGAAAAGACAGAGTTGTCACTTTGATCTTAACAGGAGGCAGAAATGTCCTGCTGTTCAGCATCCAACCCCTCATTGGTTAAAATGTCACTTTGTCTAGGGAGGCAATCTATTTACTGTCTCTCTAATCCGTATATTATATGAAACCTAAAATTTTCCTTGAGCTGATATAATTAAATGCTTACTTAGAAATACATCATATAAATTTATGATGCTAATAATCATTTTCTTTTTAATGTGTACCTGAAGCATTTAAAATAAGACTGATTTCTTTAAAAATCTTGCAAGCATTTTCAGGTTTTTCACTCTTTTTAAAATGTTGGCATTTTGATATAAAACTTGTTTGTTTCCCAGGAGGGAGAAGAAAAAGCATATGTTTGGGTACCTTACTTAGTAGACAGGTAAATCTAATTAGCATTGAAGTAGACTACAGTATCAGGGTTAGCCATATCTGTATTTCAATTTAATTGGAGAAAAATATAGAGTTCATTCATCAAATTTGCTATGCAATATAGGCAAAATTTTGCAAATGGCAACGGCTTGCAAATACCAAATACCAGAAATCGTGGGTCTACCCTCACACAGAAATTGCTTTTATTTAACATATTTTTCACTAGTTCGAGTGTTCATAACTTAACATTAATTGTATATAATGACACAGGGCTACTAACATTTTGAACATGATTAAAATAATAAATTTAAGGCACGTTGAATGTAAAGAAAGATCCAGATACACCAATAAATTAATCTGTAGTTCTTCATTAGTTTAACAAGACTTGTGCAAATGGACTGAATAAACTGCGTTGAGGTCTTAAGGAGAATAAGAGTGTATAGAAGACGTTCTTTGTTGTTTCTATGTGTTACTCCTCCTTCCCTCTCCGCTACCCTATGACTTTGCTCAGCTCATGGCACCAGGCATGAATCATGATTTTTTTAAACCAACCATGACACTCTTAGCCCTTCTGTCATATTTGTAACTTTCCCAACCTCTTCTGCAGCCATGGATGTCCAATTGAGCATGCTCTAACCAATGCAGTGTAAAAGCTTCAATGCTTGTGTGCCTCAGGGGATGACAAATGCTTCTTAAAAAAAAAAAAAAAAAAAATTGTGAGAGGCCACCAGAGAATGGAAACGTTCTTATTCATGCACCTCTTTTCCTGCTTAAGAAGTCTGACTATGAGAAATTGAAGTTATTCTGTAACTTTCATGAGACTATATTTCCTGGACATTGGAATCCAAAGCATGGGACTACAGAGTGATTCAACAAAGCATAATTGGGAATCAAAGAAAAAATCTGACATCTAACACTAGCCAAGATTTGAATTCAAACACGTTATTTTACCTGGTTTAGTCATCTGTAATTAAATAAACGTAAAAGAGTGAATACTTTGAGAACAAATCAAATAGACCTGCCACTATATGATAAAAAATACAAAGATTACTAGTTAACAGTTCATCGTATGGAATTTAATATCTTGTGGCTACTTTAATTTGAAATATGTATAATTTGAACTGGATATAATTGTATGAAAAATATATAATGTACTTTCAGAAGACCCACTAACACTTGTTCAAACATTATAAACACTATGTGTGTGTGTGTGTATATATATGTATTCATTTATAAATGCATGAGAAATCATAACAGAATAAGCAAAAAAGCTTAAATGAGTTAAATACATTAATGACCAGAGTTACAATTTCAGTGCAAACTGTGTTTAGCTTTTCAGTGTATTAATGATAGAATATTAAGCATTATTTTCAGTTTAACTTTATTCAGATGTGATAACTCTTAAGTATGAAAAGATCTTCCTCTAACCTAAAGAAACTTTAGGTTTTCTGTTCATTCGTTTGTTCATTTTGTAACATTATCCTGAGAAAAAATAAAATAAAAACTCAGTACCCCAATTCACCACTCCAAAAGGAAAATTAATAATAATAATAATTAATAATAATAAGAAGAAGAAGAAGAAGAAGAAGAAGAAGAAGAAGAAGCTGAAAACTGAGTCTTGCAAGAAACTGCAACTTTCCTTTTGTTCCTAAGCAGATGCCTACAGATAAAAGGTTCAGTATCTCCACAGGTAGCTACTCTCTGTTCATCTTATCTTATGTAAAGTGCTGATTTACTGAGTGAGCATAAGCTGACTATCTCCTTACCTGCTCTTTTGATCTTGCAACTCGTGGATTACCATACCCTCACTTTTTCCCCTCCTGTCCATTTTTCCCCTTTAAATATTGAAGCCCTCAAAGTCATCTTTAGAGAAAGGCACAGACCACAGACTGTTTCTGTGATTCTTTTCTTTTTTTCCTTCTGAACATGTCCTTAACCTTGGCAAAAGAAATTTCTAAATTGATTGAGACCTGTCTCAGATATGTTTTGGCTTACAATCTTAATGTAACATGTCCTGATCCATGGTTCTTTCTAAAATGTAGTCATTTGAACAACATGATTCTAAAGATAAATCTATTTATTTTCCCTAGAATCCCTTGATTATTTCTGCAACAATATTTGCCCTTATTGAGTTAAACTTGATATGTTTTGAGGGTCATGTCTCATTTAACTTTGCCCTATGTGTGTACTACATTTTTTAATAGGACTGAAAAATTAAATTGCCGTTATATAAAATGGATAGTTTTCTTTGCTATGTGAAGTGTGTGTTGAATAAGATGATCCAGATTTTAAAACCAAGAAAACAGTTTCTAAAATGTATTTTTTCTCATGGAAAGTTTGCAAAACAATAAGAATATTCATTTATAAAATTAATTAAATCGAGAGCAATTTGCTGAACACTTAATTTAGGTTGTCCTAAGTATATGGCCGGAATTTGAATTTATACCTATAACCTCAGATACTTTTACTAAACCACAGAAGAAGGTAAATAAGAAGGTCATAAATGAAGACATTGAAATTACTAGAATTGCTTCCAAATCCCTATCTAGACTCTTTTCCCAGCAAATAGAGTTAGGCTGCCAATGAGCCTAAGGGGTTTCTTTTGGTCTTTCTATCTTAGTGCCAGTTTGAAAGAATACACCTTTTCCCTGGGGAACTCTTTTCCGTATACCAGGACATTTTTACCTTTTTTCCATATAACAGAGAAATGTATTGACTACATTTAATTGTTCTTTACTTTTCACTATAAAAGCCTCACCTCCTAGTATTTGGAAAAATTATGATTCTGAGAATCCAGTATATAATCATTCACTGTGTTATCTCCCGTCTAGCAGGTAATATCGGGAATCCTGAGAAAAATGAAAGTACAGACGTGTCACAGTTTGTGAGATGTGAGTTGTGGTATTTATCTGGGGAATTAATAAAAGAAATTATTTTTTCAAGAATTAAAGATAATCTAGAAGATACTGTAGTAAAATGGTTAAAATAATTATTTTTTTAAAGCTACATACAAGATGTAAACCACATTTGTATTTTACAATGTAAAATAAGCAAGTGCAGATCTTATTCTACCAGTAACTTCTCATTTTCTTAATTCTTTATTTTGAAGTATTCCTCTGTGCTGCAATGTTGTGTGTGTGTGTGTGTGTGTGTGCGTGTGTGTGTGTGTGTATGTGCAATTTAGAAGAATGCAGAAGAATTAATAGACAAAATACTCCAAATTTCTTATAGCTTTCATGAAATCTTCCCTTTGTCTTTCTAATCAAAGTCAATTTAGCATCAAAGAAAATTTTAGGGTCATATTCTTTTGGCTCAAAACTTCAACTGTCCATTAAGTCTGTCACTGAAGTTTGGTGGTCAGTCTAAATGCACGTTTGTTTAATTAAGAAATTGTTTTTTTCCCTCTAATTTCTATGAATTTTATTCCTAAATGCCTGTGAAATACTTTATTTTATTTTGGCTTTGGCACTCTGATTAATACTTATTTCAAACTCTAGCCTTCACTGATGATTTTGTATCCTAGAGGAAATTATGTCACTTTAATTACAGATTCAGTTTATTTTCCATGGAAGGAATCACATATATTTATTTTTAATTTAGAGAATCTCAAAATGACAAATCATTTTCTATTAGATTTTGGATATAATTTCTGTTCAATTTTATTCTCTTTTCTAATTTTTTGATATATCCAAACATTATAACTTATTTATTTACATATATTATTATATTGGCTATATCATAGAATTGGCTACATCTCATATGTTTACAAGCACCTGAAACTTGTATGCCTTAAACCTTCACTGTAAGAAAATAAATTTAAGACCTATTTCAAATAATTTAAGAATATTAAAGTGTCAAACAGCTTTTAATGTTTTGTATTAATTTTTATTCTTTTTTTGTGTGTATTAAGTATTACCCCCTAACTGACCAATGATAAATGAATTGTTAGCTCTTAGTGACTATGACACTTTCATGCCATGATGTGATTTTTAAAAATAATTTCAGTTATGAATTTTAATTCATTCAAGATTTTATTCAAAAGATGGAACCAAATTCTACTTTAAATTTTACAGGTGGCTCGGATAATTTACTTTTAAATAATAGATCGTGATATTTCTCCAATCCTAGAAAATTCACTTACCTCCAGTAAGAGTTCAGATTTTTATTGCAACTTTACTTGAAAGGTAAAATAAGAATTCCACCAAAAAGACAATAGAGTCATATCTTGATATAAGTGCACAAAATCCAAAGCATGTAGCAGTCACAATAACTGAGACACCTTAAGCCTATGTATTGATTTTTTTCCTACAAATTCAGTGTGTCCTGGCTAATGATAAAGCTCAGTTTCCGTGAAGCTATATGAAGAGATTTCTGTGATAATACTCTGCCAACGTCCTGGAGAGAAACAAGCTGGAGGTGACAAGTGCCAATACACTGTGGCATAAGTAGAGCTTACCTTAGATCTTGGCATTTCAGCTTTCAACAGTAAGAGAAGCAGTCAGTCATTTCAACATCAGTCAGGTGGATATAGAGTGACTTAATGGAAAGTAACAAATTCGTTAAATATCTTGATAGTCTTCCAGAAGCTTTTTCTGAAACAGGTGAGATAAAAGGCTTTTTAACAATAAAATCACAAATGAGTTGGACATGTTAAAATGAAGAAAACATGTTGGGGGCATGATTGATGAGATGGCTCAGAATGTTATCCTTGGGAAACTAAGTATAGATTGGACAAGTCACCAGAGCCTGAAGTTGCCAACTAAAGTAGCTTAACCCTCTGCCTTTAGAAAGGATTGCATTTAAGACAAACTTTATAAGGCTGCAAAATTCAAAGTTGATTTTGAATTTTCTTTTGTTCAATAGCAGGGAGATACATATATACAATAACAAGGCCTTAGGTACATTGATGAGTAAAGCAACAAAATTATTCTGTATTCTATAATAATTTGCTGCAAAATATAACCTTCAAATGTTTTGTTTTCATTTTTCATTAATGCTTTGCTTTATTTTGTTATTTTAAAGAATGGATAAACTATGTAATAGGTTTAAAGAGGAGAAGAATAATGAATTGTGTTATAGTTCCACAGAGTCCATTTTTTTTTGTGAATATATTTTCCAGAATGTAGAATTGTAAAACTTATAATAGAAAGTAAAGAGATACACCATTGAGTTTTTCAACTGTTTCATGATCCAAAGTATATTTGTGTGCAGGAATGAGAGCAATGGAAAGATGGAACATTACATTTTGATTACATTACATTTTAATTAAGTAAGATTCAGTGACTTAAACGTGTATGAATGTGTACCTTTGTAGTATTTGACCTTCCCTCTCCTATAGGCTACTAAGACTTTTCCAGAATAGTGGTGTTCCTTTGTTGTAAGTGATAAACTCTACTTTTTCAACAGTGTGTTTGGGTGGTATTTCTGAATCAGCAATTAACAGAAGGCATAATGAGTGCCATTAAAATGAAACATTTATGTATTATGTCTTCAACAAATACTCCTTAAGGGTACTTTTATTCTCAATTTTAAAAAATTGTTAATAAATTTAAACATTTATATTTGGTAGGAATTTTCAAAACTGTTATTTGGCAAATATCCACTATGAGTTGCCAAGTGGGAGCAAGAATGTGAAATGATCCACCTTTTTCAAAGAAGATCTCTAGCAAATAGTGTTGTTTATAGGAAAGATATGCCAAGGATTTTAGATTAATGAATTCTTACAAGTCTAAGAAGAAAGGCAGTATCACTATCCCATTATTTTGATGCAGTACTTTATTTTAGAGAGAATAACTTGTCCAAGTTCATTCATCCATTAGTAGGTAACAAATTTGGGACTTGCGCCCTGGTCCTCCAACCTCACATATGATGTACATCTCATTAAACAACAATGATATACAAACTCAGAAATTAAAAGTACCCAATAAATTGAGAGAGCTATGAGAGTGGAGACTGCCTAAATTTAGCTTGAAGTAGCTATAACTGGCGTAGCAAGATTGCGATTGATTCTAAACATCTGAATGTTTACAGAAGTATTTTGGTGCTTTTAACTTTTAAGATAAATTTACCCTGGCCTTCAGAATTGACATGGCAAGTATGTATGTATTCAATATCACCTGAGAGTGGGATCTTACACAACTGGCATCATACAGTCTTTAACTCATTATTATATTGTTTCCTATCCCTTTCCACCTAATTTGTGCTGCATTAGTCATGTTGTTCTCTTTGGAGGTATACTGTTAACCAAAGGTTTGAATATAAATCCTCACAGTTTGATAACCAAGAAATCAAAAAACAAAGATATTCACTGTAACCACCCACTGCCCTCATGTATAGGGTAACTGAAATATCAACTCAATTGTCAAAAGAGGGGTAAGGGTACATAATGAAGTCATAGATCACTTATAAAAGCTGCCTGGATAGATATTATGAGGCCTACTTTTCTCAATGTTGGAATAACTCCTTTATAGGAACCTGACTCTACTCTATGACAGGATCTCTCTTGTCCACTATTTCTACATCTAAAATAAACTATGTAGAACATTTATTTCTTGTGGTGGTAGAGTTTAATTGCCAATCCCCTATTGGTTTGTGTTTTCAGGCTTAGGTTTGTCTGAGGAGTCATCCATCAGTCTTGGAAGCTAAGGTGTTTGGGGCAATGCAATTTCATCAAAAACTCAAGAGGTTTCTGATTTATTTGCTTCCATTCAGTTACATGTGAAAGAAACCATGATACAATCAAACATCTACCTGGAGTATTTAGGCTGGATGACTCTTTTATTTACTGACATCTATACTCATTTAAGGACAGCTACCTCAAGGCTATCTGAAATAATAGGCTGTGTGAACAGATAATATGCATAATCTGATCTTTGCAGCTGGGTTGGCAAGCATTTTATGTCCAAGTACATTGATATGTAGACTCCATTATCTCATCGACTGTTGTTCAGAGAACAGAAGGAGTCGGCATTTACAACCGTGCGAGGCTCCAAGTTCATGTATTCGAAGTAAATTTAGGTTGCAGCTGTACTCTGAGAAAGCCTTCTCAGTAGAGTGGTATGGCTTCCATTTCTCCTCTGGCCTATTAATCTGACCTGTATTACTTTGCTAAAGCAACCAAGAGCTAAAAAGAAAAGACAATATTTGGATTTTTATCCAGGCTTTGTAGTTATGTTATCTGCCACCCCGTTACCTCAATGAACATGATTGTCATGGCAAAATCTTTTAGTTCACTTCAGTGACTCCTTTCTGATTATTAGTTAAGGTATGGTGTTGTAACAAAGTTATTCACTGGTTCAAACAAGATAGAGATTAATATTGTTTGCCAAACTTTCACAATATTGATGGCTAGTTTGAGTAATGAAGGTTTTTTCTGTTCCATGAAGTCATCCATGGATGCTGGCATTATTACTCATGACTCATGACTCCATCATCTCATAGAGATTTTTCTTGAACATAGTTGGTGGTGGATCTCCAGCATGACATCTTAATTTCAGTTCTAGGGAAAGGTAAAATAAAAACATAAACAACAACAACAAATACAAAGAACTTCTCTTTCAAGGAATTGACCCATAAATTGCTTGTGCTACTTCTATTCACATCCCCTTGTCAAGATTTTTTGGTTTTATGACTATAAATTAATATAAGAATAATTAGGGGCTCTGGATGAATAATCATGATTCTACTAAGACTCTGACTTTGGTGATTCCATTGCAAAAAGTACAAAGGGTAGAACTGATACAGAGGTGAGGTGGGAGCACAACTGGCAATTTGTATCATAGAAGGTCAGCACCATGATCTACTGATGTTTCCTCTTCTATAAATTACTACCTATAAATTCTACTGTTTTTCATGACAGGTGTTTATTTTTACTTAATTTGTGGAAGTTCTTTAGATAAAGATAGAGATTGCTAAATAGATGAAAACTAGATATAAGTATCTTAATTTCTATTTGTTATATAGCTTCAAATATTGCCTCTCCATTTGAAGGGAATGTGCTTTTTATATGTAGTCATTTGGAAACTAATTTTTTTTTATTTTAATGTAACTGAATATTTCCTTACTGAAATTTCCTTACTGAAAATTATCCTTGCCATAACTTTTTAAATGTTTTGTTTAAGAAATCACTTATTTCTCCGAGTTACAAGACATATACATTCATTAAACTTTTAGAATTTTGCCTTTCAAAGTTGTCTTTAACTGTGCAATATTTGTTATCCAATTCCACTTTTAATAGCTTTATTGAAGTGTAATTAATATACAAAAATGTTGCACATGTTAATATATACAATTTGGTGAACCTAGTCTTATGCACCCACCCACAATACCATTACCATGATCAGTGTAATAAGCATATCCATCATGCCCAAAAGTTGTTTTCTTGTGTCTCTTTATGTGTGTGTACGTGTATTCATCATCATAACACTTCACATGAGATCTATTCTCTTTACAAATCTTTAAATGCATGATATCATACTGTTAACTATAAAGACAAGATGTTTTTCAGTAAATCTCTTGAACTTATTCATCTTACATAACTGAAACTTTATACCCACTGAGTGGCAACTATTTATCCCTCCCCCTCCAAACCCTGGTAACCACCTTACTGTTTTTACGAGTTTGATTATTTTAGATACCTTATATAAGAGAAATCATACAGTATTTGTCCTTCTGTGACTGGCTTATTTCCTTTAATACAGAGTCCATGTATTACAAATGGTACGGGTCCATTCTTTTTAAAGAATAAGTACTATTCCATTGCACGTATATAACATATCTGCTTTATCCATTCATCTTTTGATAGATATTTGGATTATTTCTGTATCTTGGAATAGCCAAGATTTTCATATGTCAAGACAGAAAAATCATCCAAATATCCAACTGCTATAATGAACATAAGGGTGAAGATATTTCTATGAGGTATTGATTTCAATTATTTCAGATAAATAATTGCTAGATCATATTTTAGGTTTATTTTAATTTTTTTGAGGAACTTCCCTACTATTTTCAAAAGTGGCTGCACCGTCTTACATTTTATCAAAAGAAGACAAGATTTCACCTTCCTCTACATCCTAGTCAACACTTGTAATCTTTTGTTAATATGCGAGTATAAACGTATATACATATATACATATATATATAGTACTAAAAGAGATAGAAATCCTTTTTAAAGACTTTCCTATGAATACATGATTTCCCCAGCAATATTCTTTCCATCTTATGAGTCATATCGTCTTCCCAAATTAAGATTACTGATTTAATGAGTTTCTTATAGATCTGCTTATTTATCTGTTTTAATTATAATAGATTTATAACAATTCTTAATATCTAGTAGGCTAAACCGTACTAGCTGGCTTTCTGTTTCAGCCACTGACTGTTCATGATATTTGTTTGTTCATAGATATTTTGAAATAGACTATAAAACTTCATAAAACTTGGTGATTTTTAACATAATATATTAAAGTTACAAAATATTTGGAGATGGCCCGGAGCGGTGGCTCAAGTCTGTTAATCCCAGCACTTTGGGAGGCCGAGGCGGGCGGATCACCTCAGGTCAGGAGTTTGAGACCGGCCTGGCCAACATGGTGAAACCCCGTCTCTACGAAAAAACAAAAAACTAGCCGGGCGTGGTGGCGGGCGCCTGTAGTCCCAGCTACTCGGGGGGCTGAGGCAAGAGAATGGCGTGAACCCGGAAAGCGGAGCTTGCAGTGAGCCAAGATCATGCCACTGCACTCTAGCCTGGGCGACAAAGCCAGACTCCGTCTCAAAATAAAATAAATAAAATAAAAAATATTTGGAGATACATTTATATATTGATTCATAGGTGCTCCTGTTTACTAGCAATGGTATGTCTGCCCATTTATTTTAGAACATATTTAATACCTTGCAGTAAACTTTTATTAATTTATTTAAGTTTTAAATGTATTTTGTAAAATTTGTTTATTTATTTATTTATTTATTTATTGAGATAGAATTTCACTCTTGTTGCCCAAGTTGGAGTGCAATGGCGCAATCTCAGCTCACTGCAACCTCCGCCTCCCAGGTTCAAGCAATTCTCCTACCTTAGCCTCCCAAGTAGATGGCATTACAGGCATGTGCCACCATGCCTGGCTAATTTTTTATATTTTTAGTAGAAACAGGGTTTCACCATGTTAGTCAGGTTGGTCTCGAACTGACCTCAGGTAATCCGCCCACCTTGGCCTCCTAAAGTGCTGGGATTACAGGCGTGAGCCACTGCACCCAGTTGTAAAATTTATTTTTATATGTGTTGTATATTCATTAGCTGTATTTTTAATTTTTACCAGACATAATTATACATATTCAATATTTATATTAATAATAGTATGTTTTACTTTTAGAAATTATTCATCTCTAGCTATTTTAGTGATATATTAATGTATTTAATTTTGAAATCAGTAAAAAATCAAATTTATGTTGGTAGGAGAATCCGTCACAGTACTTGTTCTCTTATACTATGGAATGTCTCCTATATTACTGATGAGTCTCATTCTAAAGTAAAATGCACCTAAAGCCTACAACATAAATTTCCCACTTATTTGGAAGGACATGTGCCCACTTTTATATTCTTGGTTGCTTTAGATTTCTGTTTACTCTTAAAATCGAAAGTGAATAAAACGTATATTTTTACTTTCTTTCCCGGAAACATTATGGTCATTCTAGTTTTCAAAATTCTATTTTGGATTTTCTCATTTACTTGTTTAATGTGGTGATATAACTTGATTGGTTTTCAAATGTTGAATCAGAATTTTTTCCATATTTATTTTAAAAAATAAAATTTTAGAGAGAAGAATAAATCAAACATAACTTGAACAGAAGGAAATAAAAATGTAAATAATCAAAACAGAAATAAGCAAAACTAACAAAGAAGTAGAAAGAGCAAGGAAATAAAAAGCTGATCCCTTCAAAGTTCAATTAATTTAATAAGACTCTAGTCAATCTAACAAAGAATAAAAGAGGGGACACAAATTACCTACATTAGGCATGAAAGAGGAACTGTAACTACTGATCCCAAAATATTAAAAGGGTAAAAGGGGGATTCTGGCCGAGCATGGTGGCCCATGCCCGTAATCCAGGCAGTTTGGGAGGCTAAGGGGAGTGGATCACAAGGTCAGGAATTTGAGAGCAGCCTGCCCAACATGGTCAAACCCCATCTCTACTAAAAATACAAAAATTAGCTGAGCATGGTGGTACATGCCCATAATCCCAGCTACTCGGGAGGCTGAGGCAGGAGAATTGCTTGAACCTAGGAGGAATAGGTTGCAGTGAGCCAAGATCACGCCATTGCACTCTAGCCTGGGCAACAGAGCGAGACTCCATCTCAAAAAAAAAAGGGGGGGGTGGTAATTCTACAAGAAATACGATTGTCATAATTTGATAGCTTAGATTAAATAAACTAATTCCTTAGAATAAGCTATCTAATCAATTATCTCAAGAATATACGGATAATTTGACTAGTCCCTTAAAGTTGAATTCGTGGTTTAAAACTTTTTTCTTTTTAAGAAAGAAAACACACATCTAGAAGATTTGGTTGTGTATTCTACCAAAAGTTTAAGAAAAAAATATTATAATTCTACCCAATATCTTGCAGAAAACAGAATGAAGAAAACACTTTACAGCTCATTTTCTGAAGGCAATATTACTCTAATAAAACAAAGGCATTACAAAAATACCAAAACCTCCAGACTCATGACTCATGATCAAAGATACAAAAATCATCCACAAAATATGAGCACCTGAAACTAGTAGCATAACAATGATAATAAATCATGATACGTGGAGATTATCCAGGAAGTACCTGGTTAGTTCAACATTGAAAACTACACTTATTTCTCTTTTACAAATAATGATACTGATATGGTACTTAAAATACTCATGCATATTATACTTATTTATAAAATTTATCTTCCCTATAATCTGTGACATTCCCTTTAATAGAGTCAATGCTTAATAAATATGTTTGGACCAATAAAATATGTCCTTTAAAATTTATAGTATATAGTTCATTAATGTGTCTTAAATAATAGTAATATTTTTGCAGTGACCAATTTGTTGTTTTATAACAAAGGTTTTATAAATTATTTCAGATACATTAAGTAATTCAGAGCCCCTAGATTTTTCTAAACCTAAAGCTTGGAACTTCTGCTGAAACCTTAATGCACTGAAATACATTAACAACAAGTAGATGTGTCTAGAAATACTAGGTAGTTGTGCTGTGTATGAAGAACATATTAATGGCTATTCAAAATTGTGAGTTTTTGTTTCTGCAGTGTGAATATCTTAGCTTCATAGAGTCAATGCTAATGATAATACTTAAAACACCATACAGATCCTACTTTTCATTGTTTAAAGCTCTCTCTCAATAATGGGTGTTTCCAGATTACTTGTTTTACATCTTAGTCTGTGCCGTGACTAATTTCAGCATATTCGATCTACAGCACAGCTTTTCTCCAGTTTATACAGTTGGAGGAAATGAAAATGGAATTTTATGGGTGCATTTTGTGTTTAAAACAGATTTGAATACTCAGTAGGAAGCATATTATTTTATTTCTCATATCTTACATTCTCCAGGTTTTTACATTACATCCAAATTGTGATGCCACGATGTAACCTAGCTCTCATTTCTCTCTTTTTTTTTTTTTTGTAGGAAAGTTCATGAACTGGGTATTAGTAAAGAATTTTCTTTCTAGCACACACTCAAGAAGTCTCCAAGTGTTCTAACAGTCTGCTTGGCAATAATATTTTATTGCCACTTTTATGCCAACCTCATACACATTTTTTACTATGTTGCTAAATTATATATTCCAGTTCAGTCACATTTAAACATTATATATTCCAGATTGTGATCCACACTGTGTTGCAAACAGCATTATGCCTAGTGCAGCTGTCATAATGGAAGTATTATAAAGTGCTGCACAAATATAAAATGTAAACTTAAATCTGCAAATTTCACAGAAATTAAAGATGAGCAGGGATAAAATTAACATCAAAAGTCCTGTTAGAATATTGTTACAGATATATTAAATATACTAACACATATTTATAGAAATTCTATATTCATTTATCAACTTATTGCATGCTTCATTCATTAATTTTTTGAATGTCAATCACATACTTTTTAAAATGCTGAGCATGCAGTAGTGAATAAAGCAGCGAAATTCCTTCCTACATGCTGCTTACATGCTAATGGAAAGAGACAAACCTTAAATAAATAAACATAAGAGTATATAATATATCAAATACTTATACATTTTAAGAAGAATAGTAAAGCTGAGCATAAATGGTGAATATTCCTGAGACAGAATGGAAGACAGTATTTATTTTGTATATCATGGTCCTGGAAGTTGTCTCTTGTGAGGAAATTTTTTAGCAGAGACCTGAAGAATTAAGGATATTAGCTAAGCTCATATGTAGAAAGAGTGCTCCGGGTAGAAATCACAGTGGATGCTTCTGAGGTGGGAGTGGATATAGTGTCCTCGAGGACTAGTGTGGAGGCCAGTGTGGTTGAGGCAGACTGAGAGATGGGCAGGAAGTAAAAGATTCCAGTGGAAAAGGTAGCATTGACTCTCTATCAAGAGAATGTTGTCAACCATTTCAAGTACATTTTTAACAGATTTATAGTTTAGTAATGTTTTGGATTAATAGAACAATTGAAATGATATTAGAGAGTTCCTGTCTACCTATTGCCCAGTTTCCACTTGTATTATCTTCTTACGTAATAGAATATATTTATTACAATTATTAAACAAGTATTTATATATTGTTCTTAATTAAAGTCCCTAATTTATTCAGATTTTCTTAGTTTTTACCTAATGTCCTTTTTCTGTTTCGGGAGACTATTCAAATCTACATTATATTTGGATGCCATGTCTCCTTAGGATCCTGTGGGCTGTGTCAATTTCTGTGACATTTTTGATGATGTTGACATTTTGGAAGACTATTGGTAAAGTATTTTGGAATATGTATCGTTATCTTCTATTGGAATTTATCTAATGTTTATCTCATTATTAGACTGAGGTTATGTATTTTAGGGACACGGGTCACAGAGATGAGGTGTCATTTTTATCACATCACATAAAGGAAACACTATCAAATTATTCATGACTGTTGATGGGGACCTTGATTCCCTGGTAGAGTGGGAGTTTGTCAGGGTTCTTCACTCTAAACTTACTCTTCTCCCCTCTCTCTTTCTATACTAGACTCTGGAAGGAAGACATTACATGTATCACACACTTAAGAAATGGGGACCAATGCTCCCTCTCCTCGATAATGGAGAGTCCACAAAAATCATTTAGAAATATTCTTCATGGGAGATTTGTCTCATTTCTTCTTATATATTTATTTGTTCATATAATCATTTATTTATATCATTATGTTCCCATCAATATATATTTTGTATTTTGTATTACACTAATACAACTTTCATTTTCTTGCTCAAATTGTTTCAGGATTGGCCATCAAGAGGTCTTTCAGTTGACTCTTGCATTCTCCTGATATATCTCCATCAGCATTTTTTGTTTGTTTGATTTTGCTTTTGGACACCTCCTCATTTTCCAGCATAACAGGATGAGCTGTGTTCATCTTGTGTATTTCTAGGCCCATCTCTAGAATGAGCCATTTGTCCAAAGACCTCTGGTTCCTTTTATTGGAATATAATATTAGAAAACAAGATCTGAATGCAAACTGTGCAAGTTTCACTGGGATGTCATTTCTTTTAGGACCTCTTAGCACCTTTCAAATATATGTCTATATATTTGTCTTTATATATTTACATATAAATATTTCCATATTTGATAATCTATATCTATATTACACTAATAGCTTGAGATCTTCACCTCTATGTTTTATTGATTGATGTGTCTTGCTGATATTTCCAAACCTCATCTATCACCATATAAATTATTCTGGTCTCTTGTCCTTACTTTTATGTAAATACCCACTTCAACAAATAGAAGCTTCACTATCATGATTTACCATCTATTTACTTTATTGTTCAATTCCAGTATACATGTATAGAAGAAGTATCAAGATTGTCCACCAGTATCCAAATGGGGAAAACTTCATTAGCCGGTATTGTGCTTTTGTGATGTTTCTTTTGCCTTTGGGTTTATATAGGTCTCTCGTTTCCAAAGTTACTTAGTTCAGCAGCTACCCACCCTCCCACCTTCCCACTGAGGTTGTTTCATGTATTTGTAAACAGCATTACATTCTATCTTCAAAGTCTGCATTGCTTCCTAGGATTCTCCAATCTCCTAAATGATATTTTTGTTTGCGTACATGAAGGCTCACCCTGTGGTATAAGGTTTATGGATTTAAACAACCATATAGCGTCATGTCTTCCACCATGACAGTATCATACAGAATAATTTCCCTCCCCTACATATTCCCTGTTCTTCACCTATTCATCCCTGTCGTTGTCCCCCAACATCTCAACCTACCACTGATATTTCACGCTCTCTAGTTCTGCCTTTTTCGAAGTGTCACCTAATTGAAATGATACAGTATTTACCCTTTTCTGACTTCCATCTTTCATTTATCAATATACATTTTAGGTTTACCTGGTTTTTGTGGCTTGATAGCACATTTTTATTGCTAAATAATATTCTATTGCATAGATTTATCACAGTATTTAAAAAATGTATTCATCTATTGGAGACTATTTCAGTTGCATCTACTTTTGCAATTATGAATAAAGCTGTTAAACACTTTTCTTGCAGGTTTTTATGAGGACATAAGTATTAAAATCAATTGGATAAATGCTTAGAAGCAAGATTGTTATGGCTATATTTGACTTTCTAACACACTAAAAAAAAGTCTTTTGATGTGGCTGTACAATTTTGCGTTTTCTTTATCAGGGATTGAAAACTTTTGTTGCTTCCAACCCTCTCCAGCATTCAATTCGCCAATTTTTATGGCTTTTAGTCATTCAAATACATGTATAGTGGTATCTTATTGTTGTTTTAATTTGAAATTATCTAAGGACAAATAATGCTGAATATCTTTTTACATGCTTGTTTGTTATCTACATAAATTTGGTGTGAATTCTCTTCAGATCTTGCCCATTTTTAATTGAATCACGTTATTATTGAGATTTAAATATTTATGTGAATTTGGATACAATCACTTATCAGATAGGTGTTAAACAAATATTTTCTTTAGTCCGTAGCTTCTCTTTTGATTCGCTTCACTATGTCTTTACAGAACCAAAGATCTTACTTTTAATACAGTCCAGTTCATCAATTTTTTAATAGATTGTTCTTTTGATGTTGTATTAATATCTAAAAACACAACACATACACAGAGTCACATAAATTTTCTTCTATGTTTTCCTCTGCTAGTTTTATAGTGCTGTATTTTATATTTGGGCATATGAACTATTTTGAGTTACTTATTGTTAAAGGTGTAAGGTTTGTGCCTACATTCTTTTTTTTTTTAAAATATGAACATCCAATCTTTTTGGTATCATTTGTTGTAAAGACTATACTTTATTCATTGAACTGCCTTTGCTCTGTTTTTGTGATTAGTTAGCTACATTTTTGTAGATCTATTTCTGTGTTCTCTATTCTGTTCCACTCATTTATGTAACCTTTTAATAAATATATCAGTATCATGGTGTACAGATTATAATAGCTTAATAGTAAGTCGTGAATTTGGTTATATCAGCCCTCTGACTATTCTTCAGTATTGTGCAGAAAACTTTAGGGTTTTCTTTTGTTTCCGTATAAACCTTTCAGTTAATTTGTTGACACAAAAGAGCTTGTTGGAACTGTTGCTATGATTGTTTTGAATATATGAATCAAGTTGGAAAGAACTGACATTTTAACACTATTGAGTTTTCCAGTCCATGAACATGAAATCTCTCTCCATTAATTTAGATTTTTTCCTGAGTTCTCTCACCAGAGTTTTGTAGTTTTCCATGTGTGGAATTTTTTTTTTTTTTGCCCATTTAATTAGATTCATACTAAATATTTCATTTTGGTGTTATCGTAAATCACGTTTTGTTTTTAATATCAAACCTAAATTATTTATTGCTGGTATATAAGATAGCAACTGACTTTTGTATAGTTATCTTGTATCCTATGACCTCAATGCTTACTAGTTCTTGGATTTTTTTCCCCATTGTTTGAGATTTTCTGCTTAGTAAAATCATATACAGATAGTTTTACTTCTTCCTTTAAAATCTCATCCTTTCTGTTTTCTTTTGACTTAAAATAACTAGGACTTTCAATCAAGGGATATTAGCAGTGATGAGAGAGAGTATCCTTACCATTAGTCTGAGATATAGTGGATTATATTGGCCATTTTTCATATGTTGAAGCAGCATTGGATACTTGGAATAAATTCCACTTTGTCATGGTGTATCATTCCTTTTCATACATTGTTAAATTTGATTTGCTAATATTTTGTAAAGGATTTTTGAATCTATGTTTATGAAAGATATTGGTCTGTTATTTTATTTTTTAAAACCATGTTCCCAGCACTTTGGGAGGCCGAGGCAGGCGAATCACTTGAGGTCAGGTGTTCAAAACCAGCCTGGCCAATGTAGAGCAACCCTATCTCTACTAAAAAATGCAAAAATTAGCTGGACATGATGGTGTGCACTTATAATACCAGCTACTTGGGAGACTGAGACAGAAGAATCATGGAGGTTGCAGTGAGGCAGAGGTTGCGATGAGCTGAGATCTTGCCACTGCACTCCAGCCTGGACCACAGAGAGAGACTCCATCTCAAACAAACAAACAACCCCTATGTTTACCTGATTTTAGTATTAGGGGAGTGCTGGCCTAATAAAATAAGTTAGAAACTGTTCCTCATATATTCCGGATGATATTGTGAAGTATTGGTATAATTTCTTCCATAAACGTTTGGCATAATTTAACAGCAAAAGTATTTAGACTGCGCACTTTCTTTTTTGGAAAGTTATTAATTATTGAATCTATTTAATGTGTGCTGACTTAATCCATTTATCAATTTTGCATGGTGTGAGTTTTAGTAGTTTGTGTCTTTCAAGTAATTGGTCCACTTAATCCAAGATATTAAATTTGTGGGCATAAAGGGACTGAATTATCAGCCCCCACGCCCAGCCAAATATATATATTGTAGTCCTAATCTATAGTATCTAGAATGAAATGTATTTGTAGTTAAGATCTTTTAATAGTTGGTTAAGATAGTATGAATTTTAATCTATATGCCTGATGTCGTTCTAAGAGAATAAATGTGGACAAACAAAAGAAATACCAGGGATGAATTGCATAGAGGAAAGACCATGTGAAGACACAGCAAAATGGGAAAAATTCATGAGCCAAGGAGAAAGTTTTCAGAAGAAATCAAACCTGCCAACATCTCTGTCTTGTACTTCTAGCTTCCAAGAGTGAAAAAAATAAATTTCTATTGCTTAAGCCACCTAGTGGTATTTTGTTATGAAAGTTCTAGCACACTAGTACAGAAAGTTCATAATATTTACTTATCCTTTCGCTGTTCATGGGATCAATAGCAACAAGCATGCTACTAATCCACATTTAGTTTCCAGCAATTCCTCAAAATTACTATTTAACTGTTCCTACAAGTTGAGACTCCAGTGGAGCTGGCTTGAAATTTCAGAGTGTTAATATATATATACAAGTGAGATGAAGTGCCTTTATAATATTATTATCAGAAGATTGTGATGATTCAAGTTTCATTTGAAAAGAATATAAATAAATTTAAATTTATATTTTTTAATCAAATTGGTAGAGGTATAAATGTTTTACATGATAGGATGTGTTAGAGATAGATATGTATAATCAATAACAATATTATAAGACTCCATAGTGAAATGATTTTTCTTCAAAACATATTTTTTCCTGTATGAAATCAAAAAAGCAAAATAGTCATCCAGTTCATCATATGCCATAAATATAACCTACATTTTGGGTTTTCTCCACAAGAGAATATTTTTATCAGATAAATTAATTAATATCTTCAGAAGTGTCATCTATCTTTGAAATTTTTCATTGACTGTTTTTGTTCAGTTCCCCATTCATTTTTACATAAAATTCTGAATATTTATTTCTCAAAAGAGATAGTACAACTAATTAAAAATGCAAATAAAAACTAATTCATATTTTGATGCATATTTTACTGGATTAATCACAACTGAATATGAGACTTTTTTATCCTTATAATAAAATATATAATAACATGCTTATAACAACTGGATCATAGAGCAAAAGTATTAATGAAATAATTCATAATGAATAATCACTGCAGTGAGTAATAAACATGTCTTCCTTCACAGGCATCAATATTAGAACATTAGGGGAATAAAGGTTTAAGTCCTGTAATATTTGAGGAATTATATTTATATATGTATTTATTCCATAAAAACATAATTAATGTGTAAACCTCAAAATTCCATGAGAAAGATCAAAAGCAAAAAAAAAAATGTTGCTATGAAACTGCATACATAAAAATTACAGATGGAAAACATAATGAAAATCGAGGTAGATAGGAACACAACCACGAATATTCTACAAGTACAGAAGCACCTCTTTTCTTGCATTTCACACTTTTAGAAAAGTTTCTCTTTCCTCAAAATAATCTCTGTCTCCTAAAATGCCAAGATATCAGGAAAATATAAAGTGCAGCATATATAGATGATATATCAAAAATCAAGAACCAGCTAGCACTACTACTTTTGACCTTCATAAACTGAAAAATCTCCCTGAAGTTCAGTTTGCTTAATTGTAAAATAGATTAATTTCTGCTTTTGTCCTGTTAAGATCTGTTTTAGAGATCAAATAAGATCATTGTGGTAATTATTTCAGAAATATTTTTAAAGCATATCATTTTTAAGGAATATTCATTTAAAATACATTTTAAAATTAGGTTTTCTTATTGTTTATTTGCTAACATTTAAAGCACAAGGAAAGGAAAAGATACTTTACATCTCTTAATAGCACTGGCAAGATAGTTTATATTGTTTAATAAACTTCTAACTTTGGGATTTTTTCTTTCTTTTTTTTTGAGATGGAGCCTCACTCTGTCACCCAGGCTAGAGTGCTGGAGTCCAGTGGCACAATCTCGGCTCACTGCAACCTCCTTTTCCCTAGTTAAAATGATTCTCCTTTCTCAGCCACCTAAGTAACTGGTATTACAGGTGTATACCACTACCCCCGGCTAATTTTTTATAATTATAGTACAGACAAGGTTTCACTATGTTGGTCAGGCTAGTCTCGATCTCCTGAATTCAGGTGATCCACCCAACTCTGCCTCTCAAAGTGCAGCGATTACAGGTGTGAACCACAGTGCCCAGCCTGTTTTTATTTTCAAATTTCACATATAATGCTACATTTTCTACAAACAATTTTATAATAAACATCTTTGAAAATACTAAAGAAAAACCCCGGTTTCTGTCATCTGAGTCATTGTAGTCCTAACCTCTTTCATTTTCCTGTGTGCTTACTCAGTTATCACAGTCTCAGTTCAAGAATTTCGACCCGAGTTAATCACGTATCTGTAGGCTTATTGCAATGGAACACTTAAATTCTACAAAATCACGTATTTGTATTTTGTTATTATAATTACTTTTCATTAAAAGTTAAACAGAAGCAAAGATATTTTCTCTCTGCTACTATTTTCCAGAATACAAGGATCCACTCTTTAAAGGTTATCTGAAAATCACTGGGTAAGATATTTAGATCAGGCCGGAGCAGCATTGTTAATAATGTTAGATGGTTGAACTTTGGGTCATAAAACCTTTTTTTGGTTAGCTTCTTTATCTCTAGGACAAAAGAATAAATTCTCTCTGCCAAAAGTTTATTGATAGAATAAAGGAAAAGTAATTGTAGTTGGTCTTTCATTTATCTGCTCAGAGGCTCTCACTTGAGTCCAACACATTGTCCTGAGTCACATTATTATCTTATTTTCATGCTTGAATTGCAGACTTCAGTTGAGGGCCATGGGGACAATTCATGCCTAGGCTAGTCAGAGGCATGGGCAAACACACAGGAGGATCTTATTCGTAAAGAAACCAAGAAAAGCTATGGCCTTTCCCAAGCCAAAAGTATCAGTCTAGTGAGAAGCTCTGAGCAAGCCTCAATAACACTCATAGAAATAATTAAATGGAAAAACAAAAGTGGAAAATGAAGTAAATGCAAATACACTTTATAAAATAGTCCTCATAAGAAAAAGTCAGTGGCAAAGTACAAAGATAACTTGAGCTATACTTCTGAGTTCCACAAAGCTTTAATTAAAAGCGGGGTAGTGAAAAGTTGGTTCGGTAATAACAGTCTTCCAGTTTCCAAAAGTGATAGACCCCAGACCAACACTAGATCATTGTAATATGGTTACATATCATTTACAAAGATGGTTACAGTTCTCAAGATGTCTTCTTATTTGGTTTTCTTTGTGCAAAATAACCAACATGTAGTAGCAGCACTGGAAAATTCATCACATCTTAAAAACCTGGCTTTCTTGAATACAAAAGAGGCTTCCTTTTGACTATGAAGCATTTCAATATAAACTTTTCCAGTGATTGATTAGTCATCTTGGCCGTCTAGAATAGAGTTTTCAAACAAACCTGGGGCATACTTTAGAAGCAAGTAAAGACATAGAACTTAAGTTGGTTGCCTGAGGTAGCAAAAAAATCATTTGATGTAGATTGAGAGTTATCAAAATTTTTTTTTGCAAATACATTTTTTTTTGTCCTGTGGAGGAAATTGAGGAACTGAGCACCACATGAAGGTTCCTGTTTGTACCCAGATCTGTATTGTACTCTGAGACATAGAACTTCAAGAGTCTGCTAGCTTTTCCCATAAGTTTTTGTAATAGATTTCCCAGTTATGGCAGGTTCAAGAGATGTCATATCTGACACTGCACTTGTCCATTCCCTTAGAGACTTCAAGTTAGATGTATAAAAACAAAATGGAAAAGTAAGATAGAGAAATCATCATTGGTGATAATAAAGAGTACAACTTCATATTTTGATGTTTAACTGCTGACAGCTTTTAAGCCTCACCCCTCTCTCTCTTCTTCTCCCTGTGTGTGCCCATCGTAGGGACCACTGGGAGATTTAAGCCCCACAAGTCCTTACCACAGACAGGAACCCTCAACCCCATATCCTATCCACATTAAAAAATCCATGGAAGTCTCCTTTCTCTGATCTCTCAAACAATTTGTGGAGCAGCCTGGGAGATGAGACATTTTCTTTCTAGAAATTCTCATTATGTACGTAATAAACCTTTCATATCATCTTGTGTGAGTCATATTCAATCTCAACATGTTAAGCACATTTTTCATGGGGTTCCATCCTGCACTTCTGGTGTGATTACAGCAATAGTTTTAGCAATGAAGTAGCCATTCATCAGAGACATATCTTTTCAAATCTAATCAAGCAATAAAGAATTCCTAAAGGAGGTTTCCAATTTGTGGGAAACAAACAAAAAAAAACCTACTTTAAAGTTCATATGGAACCAAAAAAGAGCCCACATTGCCAAATCAATCCTAAGCCAACAGAACAAAGCTGGAGGCATCACGCTACCTGACTTCAAACTATACTACAAGGCTATGGTAACCAAAACAGCATGGGACTGGTACCAAAACAGATATATATATACCAATGGAACAGGACAGAGCCCTCAGAAATAATACCACACATCTACAACCATCTGTTCTTTGACAAATCTGACGCAAACAAGAAATGGGGAAAGGATTCCCTATTTAATAAATGGAGTTGGGAAAACTGGTTAGCCATAGGTAGAAAGCTGAAACTGGATCATTTCCTTACTCTTTATACGAAAATTAATTCAAGATGGATTAGAGACTCAAATGTTAGACCTAAAACCATAAAAACCCTAGAAGAAAACTTAGGTAATACCATTCAGGACGTAGGCATGGGCAAGGACTTCATGTCTAAAACACCAAAAGCAATGGCAACAAAAGCCAAAATTGACAAATGGGATCTAATTAGACTAAAGACCTTCTGTACGGCAAAAGAAACTACCATCAGAGTGAACAGGCAAACTGCAGAATGGGAGAAAATTTTTGCAATCTACTCCTCTGACAAAGGGCAAATATCCAGAATCTACAAAGAACTCAAACAAATTTACAAGAAAAAAACAATCCCATCAAAAAGTGGGCAAAGGTTATGAACAGACACTTCTTAAAAGAAGAAACTTGTGCAGCCAATAGACACATGAAAAAATGCTCATCATCACTAGCCATGAGAGAAATGCAAATCAAAACCACAATGAGATACCATCTCACACCAGTTAGAATGGTGATCATTAAAAAGTCAGGAAACAACAAGTGCTGGAGAGGATGTGGAGAAATTGGAACACTTTTACACTGTTGGTGGGACTGTAAACTAGTTCAACCACTGTGGAAGACAACGTGACAATTCCTCAAGGATCTAGAGCTAGAAATACCATTTGACTCAGTCATCCCATTACTGGGTATATACCCAAAGGATTATAAATCATGCTGCTATAAAGACACATGCACACGTATGTTTATTGTGGCACTATTCACAATAGCAAAGACTTGGAATCAACCCAAATGTCCATCAGTGACGCACATATACACCATGGAATACTACGCAGCCATAAAAAAGGATGAATTTGTGTCCTTTGTAGTGACGTGGATGCAGCTGGAAACCATCATTCTCAGCAAACTATGGCAAGGACAAGAAACCAAACACCGCATGTTTTCACTTGTAGGTGGGAATTGAACAATGAGAACACTTGGACATAAGAAGGGGAACATTACACACCAGGGCTGTCGTGTGGTGGGGGTAGGGGGCAGGGATAGCATTAGGAGATATACCTAATGTAAATGACGAGTTAATGGGTGTAGCACACCAACACGGCACATGTATACATACGTAACAAACCTGCGCATTGTGCACATGTACCCGAGAACTTAAAGTATAAAAACAGAAACAAAACATGCTCAGTATTTGGGAACTTAATGTAAAGAAATCAGAGTTCAGATCTATTGTTTGAGAGTAACCTCAACACTGCAGTCCAAGTTCTTGAGGGGAGTAATCTGTTTCTGAGTGATGGTAAAGATTTTATTATTGGATCTCATCGAAACCACCAAAATTGTTGACTGCCTGTTCTCTCATATATTACCAGTGCAACCTACTGATCAACAACAACAAAAAACTCATTAAATCTATTACAATTTGGGAGAACACTATCTTGACAGGCATGGATATATAATCTATATGTGAAGTTAAAAAATATACTGATATATAATATACATAAAATATGACACAGATATAGATGTTGGTATAGGTATAGACATAGATATGTATAGAAAGACATGAATAGGGCCAGGCATGGTGGCTCATGCCTGTAATCCCAGCACTTTGGGAGGCGGAGGCAGGTGGACCATGAGGTCAGGAGACCGAGACCATCTGGTTAACACAATGAAACCCCGTCTCTACTAAAAATACAAAAAATTAGCCGGGCGTGGTGGCGGGTGCCTGTAGTCCCAGCTACTCGGGAGGCTGAGGTAGGAGAATGGCGTGAACTCGGGAGGCAGAGCTTGCAGTGAGCCAAGATCGTGCCACTGTACTCCAACCTGGGGCACAGAGCGAGACTCCGTCTCAAAAAAAAAAAAAGAAAAATGTGAATAGAGATGTCAAAAACACATGTTGAAAAGAAATTAACTGAAAGTTTTTATTTTAAATTTATTTGAGTAGTATGATCTTGTTCTATAATGCCTTCTTTATAACTGTATATTTCCAAAGGCCGGGAGCAATGGCTCACGCCTGTAATCCCAGCACTTTGGGGGGACGAGGCGAGCGGATCACAAGGTCAGGAGATCGAGACCACGGTGAAACCCCATCTCTACTAAAAATACAAAAAATTAGCTGGGAGCCGGGCGCCGTGGCGGGCGCCTGTAGTCCCAGCTACTCGGGAGGCTGAGGCAGGAGAATGGCGTGAACCCGGGAGGCGAAGCTTGCAGTGAGCCGAGATCGCGCCACTGCACTCCAGCCTGAGCGACAGAGTGAGACTCTGTCTTAAAAATAAATAAATAAAAATAAATAAATAAATAAATAAATAAATAACTCTATATTTCCTAATTAACTAGTTTTACTTTTCTTCTTTTATCTTTTCTTCTGAATATCAAGTTAGCAAAAATCAACTTAGTCATTTTCTTCAGTTCAAAGCACATTTTTGTTCCTGATTTCTAAAAACCATTCTTAGTTGATGTACACGAATTATTCTAAATATCAGTATCCTTAGAAATACCTAATCAGCTTTTGAATTGTTGATAGCTCAACAAAGATAAAATAATATCTCAGTATTTATTTACATTTTCTCCTGATTACTAATAATTTTGCGTATCTCATTGTATAAAGGTTACGATTTTGAGTTTCTTCTCTAAGTTTTCTGTTCTCATTTTTTGCTCATTTCTTTTATATTCAGTATTTGATAATGGACCTAGATTATTAGGTTATTAAGTTCATTATTAAATAAAACTATTAAATAAAGTGTGTTATATTAAATTGAAGAGTTTTATGATTTAACGCTATTTTCACATATTTTGGAAAGTTAAAAAATATCTTATAAGATGGAAGTGCTTCTCTGTTTTCCTCTCAAAAGAGATTCTAACCTTTAAATGGCAAAGTTTCAACTGCCAAAATATACACTGAGATGCTGGTGCCCTATAAACTTAAAAGGAAAATAATTGCCATTGACTCAAGTGTAACAGCAGGAAGTGTGGGTCACCCTTCTAGTACCTTTGACTTTCTACAAGTCAGAGGCAAAAAGTCCATGTGAATCTTAAATGTGAAAATGACTATATTATTGATGTTTCACTTAAAACAAAACCAGAAAGGAACCTTGAAGTGCATTTGTAAAACAAGTTTTTTAAAACTTTTAGCAAAGTGTTCCTTAATATTTTGTCTCACAACAAAAAATGTGTTAGCATTTTTATCACAATTTGTTTAAAATAATAAAACTATAAGCTACTACTAGTAGAAATCATACGCACCACATACTAAATGAAATTAACCTTACCTTTTGTAGATCATGTACCTACATTTAAATCTGATTAACAAAATTATTAATTGGTTAATTAATATAATGATTTTTATATTCTCTGTGACTTTATGAGCACACAATATATCAACAGAGGCCTGCAAATACTTTTAATCATCCATACCTCATTTATACAACAGTAGATTAGTGATTTAATTGACTTGTTGTGTAGAATTAACTAGGTCAGTGGTTTTAAACACAAATAGTCACTCTTTTTTTTGCCAGTAATAATTATTTTGCTACCATGAGATACTCCAGACTTTTGAACATAAAAAAATAAGTATTTATGTTGGCAATAATTCTTACAATTATAAATTATGTCTGTTCTATATATGAATCTTGAATTGTAACGGCTACAAATTTAGTAATCTTTTGTTAAGTTGAAAAATTTTGGTAAATGTAAATGCACAGAGGCCTGGGGTGTGTTTTTTACCTAATTACATGGTTATCCTACATTTAAATGCAAATGATTTTTCACAAAACTCTAAACTGTCAGCATTTATGATTTTATATTTCTGGCACCTAGCACAAACCCTAAGAATAGTAGGTTTTCAATAAAGAGTTGCTTTAACTAAAAATAGTAAAAGCACACGGAAAATGTTCAGCTTCATCTATAATGTAATTGCATATTAAAAGAAATAATATTTTTTTAACCAATTTTCAGTAAAGGTAAAACCAACTCAGAATGAACGATTGCACTTCAAATTACACTACAGAGCTACAGTAACTACAATTTAAGAAATTATAGTTAAAATTATTGGTGGGGAATATTAATCAATTTAGTACCAGAGGGAATGCCAACCACATGGGAGGATGCAATAATACTCTGGTTAAAAATTCAGTGAAGAGGCCAGGCCCGGTGGTTCACGCCTCTAATCCCAATACTTTGGGAGGCCAAGGTAGGTGGGTCACCTGAGGTCAGGAGTTCAAGACCAGCCTGGGCAACATGGTGAAACCCCATCTATACTAAAACTACAAAATTTGCCAGGCATCATGGCCGCTGCCTGTAATCCCAGCTACTCAGGAGGTTGAGGCAGGAGAATTGTTTGAACCTGGGAGGAGGTTGCAGTGAGCCGAGATCACGCCACTGCACTCCAACCTGGGCAACAGAGAGAGACCCCATCTCAAAAAAAAAAAAAAAAAAAAAAACTTCAGTGGAGTGAATAGATAAAGAAAATATGGTATGGTAAGAAAATATACCAGACTTTTTATCTTCTCATACATACCAACATTGCATACACAATGCAAAATTGAAGGAAGGAAATCCTGGAGTGTGCAAACATCGATGAACCTGGATGACATTACGCTAAGTGAAATAAGCCAGACACAGACACAAATAGTGCCTGATCTCATTATTTGTGAAATCTAAAAATGCAGAGTAGAATAGGGGTTACCAGAGTATAGGAGGCTGGAGGAAATGGGGAGATTTGATCAAAGGGCACAAACTTTCATTATACAAGATGAATAAATTCTCAAGATGTAATTAGTACAGCACAGTGAGTATATTTTAATAACACTGTATGGCACACTTTCATCACACAGTAAAGTATGTGATCACCACACAGTAAAAAATAAAAGTAATCATGTGAGGTGATGGATATGTTAATTAGCTTGATTGTGCTAATTATAGCACAGTGTCTACATATAACATAAACGTCAAAATATTATATTGTACGACATAAATATATATAATTTTAATTTTTCGATTATACCTCTATAAAGCTAAGGGAAAATTATTCAGTAAACTGAAGTTTAGAGCAGAAATAAAAGATCATGCAGTGCAGAAAATAACTAAGGATTTTTTTTATTTTAATTATACTTTAAGTTCTAGGGTACATGTGCACAACGTGCAGGTTTGTTACATATGTATACATGTGCCATATTGGTGTGTTGCACCCATTAACTCCAGGTATATCTCCTAATGCTATCCCTCCTCCCCACCCCCTCCCCACAATAGGACCTGGTGTGTGATGTTCCCCTTCCTGTGTCCAAGTGATCTCATTGTTCATTTCCCACCTATGAGTGAGAACATGTGGTATTTGGTTTTCTGTTCTAGCGATAGTTTGCTGAGAATGATGGTTTCCAGTCGCATCCATGTCCGGAGGATTTTATTTTATTTTATTTTATTTGTCTATTCTCATTTAAGATCGAAGCGTTAAATCTGGCAGTACATAATTTTGGAAAGCCCAATGAGCAAAATTCATCTAGGGAAGAAGGTTCTAAGAATAACGGGAGAGGGAAACAGTCTGAATTCCTGCATGCTCCTGTTTATGCTTTGTTTTAATCAAGAGAAGCTAACCTGTGCGAATCCTTTAAGTAAATTTAGAGTGTTTAGGCAAATATTCTTAAGACACTATGGCACAATACATTCTCATTGCATACTCTTAAGATTGACACTTCCTGAAATCTCTGTCTGGCAAAGATTTAAAGGCATGAGACAGGGTCTGATTAATTTGCATGGAAATTCAGTCTTAGCTAGAAAGACTGTATAGGTACTATACAAAATCCTGTGTCCTGGGGTTGAATGTTGGCTTAGAACTGGATGGTCTCCATTTAGAGACAATATTAAAGGTGGACAACAAATCTTTTAATATAAAGTTACCAAAGAAAGAAAGAAATATATAATCTTGTGATTCTAAGTTAAGAAGCCAATGATCTGAGGAGAATCACATTTGGACACAGAAAATAGCTGATACAAAAAACTTACTCCAACCTTGTCATAGGACAGAAATCTTGTACTTAGAAGTGTAATTGTTGAATATGAAAGAGCATTGAAGCATGGATCATTTTTGTGTGACTTTGGTGCTGAAGATTGAAATGGTTCTTACTCAACTATAGCTCTCTGTGCAGGAGACATGCAGTTGTGAGGTATTGCTATGGAATAAACTGGCAATGACTGTGGAGCTAAAGATGAAAACATCATGCAATGTCGACTAGACAAGTTGGAAATACATTATAGAGAATTTGATATTAGTTCCATTATAAATAACAAAAACTGATTTGGCATGGAAAAATAAAAAAAAAAATTGAGTAATAAAAATAATTGCAGAAATAATTGAATTACCAAGATTCCAGAATGTAAGTAGTCATAGAATTTTAAGAAACCTCAGAAGTAGAGTTACTGAAGTTTATTCTAGAATATTAGAGGATACAATTTTCTCATGTTATTATATTTTATCTAATAGATTACAACTTAGTAATACTATAATTATGCACATCAAAATGGAATAAACATTTATATTCATAAGTTGATTTTCTAGATACATATAAATACAGATCGAATTTGCTTTTCATATTTGTAAATTGAATTTTATAAAATATTTATTATGATCTAATTAGCATATTGTAAAATACACTCTTTTAGAGCATACAATTCAGTGATTTTCAAGATAGTCACAGAGGTCTACAATTCTGAAAACTCTAAAATTTTAGAATATTTTATCTTCCAAAATAGAAATCCTGTACCCGTTACAGGTAGTTTCTGTTCTCTTCAAATCTCAAACCCCTGGCAACCAGTAGTCAACTTTTGGTCTGTATGGATATGCTTATTTAAACAATTTCATAGAAATGTGATCATATAATATGTGGTCTTGTGTCTTCTTTCAATTAGTATATTTTCAAGGTTTGTCTGTGTTGTTGCATGTATACCATTTCATTCTTTTCATTGATTAATGATAATATATAGATATGTAATATTTTGTTAATTCATTAATCATTTCATGAAAGTTGTCATTGCTTCCACCTTTTGGCTATTACAAAAAATACTACTAAAAACATCAGCATACAAACTGCACACAAGGACACTATGAATTTCTCTTGGGTATATGCCTAAGGGTGGGATAGCTGAATCACAGAAAAGTCAATCCATTGCAGTGAGTATGTTAATCAACTCTAACTATCATGTAGTTCTGATGACCATAACATTATACACATACTTGGAAAAGCATTTTGGTAGTTTCTTACAAAGTTGAATATATACCCACATATGAACCAACAATTTCACTCTTAGGTATTTAAGATAAATAAAAATACATGTTCACAGATTTTTACACAAATGTTCACAGCAGCATGATTTATAATGGCCCCAAGTATAAATGCAGTGAATTGAATATTTATGTACCCCAAAGTTCATACACTGAACTCCTAACCCCTAAGGTGATGACATTGGGAGGTGGGGCCTTTGGGAAGTGATTAGATCATGAGGATAGAGTCTTTATAAAAGTTCATGAGAGTAATGTTTTTATAAAAGATTCCAGAGAGATCCCTTTCCCCTTCTGCCATGTAACATTACAGCAAAAACACTGCTGTCTAGGAAATGGGATCTCACCAGATAATAAATCTGTCTTGATCTTGTACTTACCAGCCTCCAGAACTGTGAGAAATAAATTTCTGTTGTTGATGTTTTTGTTTATGATGTTTTTGTTATAGCATCTCAAAGAAAGAAAGACAAGAAGCAAACTAAATATAAATTAATAGTGAATGGAGGGGACACCCCAGAAGCTGGGAAATAATGGCTGACTAGAGACATCAGATGCCAGTTCTTCTGAGAAAGACCCAACTTCCAAGTGAGCAATCATGGCCCAAGTAGACTGCTGAGGGAAGAATTCCAGAGCCTATCAGAGAATCTGTGGAAAGAAGCTGGTGCACAAAATACAAGGAAGCAATAGTTTTGCAGAGATTGAATTCCAGGGAGCCTGAAGCCTTGTGAAAGTGAGGGTGGGAGTATTTTTTGCTCCTCTCACCCCTATGACAGACTGCCAACTGCAGAACTGTTGGAGAGGCCTCTTCCCTTGTAAGCTAAAGCACTTTTGTGGGAGGTGATATGGGAAATTCTTGAGGACAAAGCACCATGTGGCCAGTTTACACAGGTTCACTCACAAAATACCCAGACCCGAGCCGAGGCCACAGGTGCCATACTGGGTGTGCAAGCATTGTGGAACCGTATTCTGCCCAGGGAGTCTCAGCCCTTGTGTCTGCATCACTAGATCCCTGTAAACATTCCCCAGGACGTGCTCAGACTGCAGCAACCACAAATCACTGGGATTCCCAGATACCTGATTCTCAGGATGGTCTCCTTTTTGGGGAAGGGAGAGTGCAGTGCACTGAAGTGTCCCTTGGGAAAAAGGAAAGCAGATCACATACTCTTCTTTGCCCAAGAGTGCCCTGCTAGTGAGCAGAAGTTTACTCTGCCCTTCCCCAAGAAGATGCATGCGTGGTGCTAGGTTCTGTAGGGAAGGAATGTGGTTATGTTCCAGCAGACGGATGGCACTGGTGCCTGGGAGCATATCTGGAGAGAGGGATTCTCCCAACCTGTCATCCACTGCTGTAGAGGCAGCTACCCCTATTCCTGCTGGAGCTTGGAACTGGTATGCCTAGAGATAATCTTTCCAGGACTATTGGGAGCAGCTGCACCTCCATTGACATGGGGCCTACTGGCCTGGGCTTGCATGAAGGGTGGGGCCAAAAGCTCTCCCTGCATGAAGAAGCAGCATTCCTGAGTAGAATGCAGTCAAATCACAGAGCTATCTGTTTTAAGCTGAGAAAACAAGTCCTGCCCCAAGGCCAGTTTGGTGGTAGCCACAGGGCAGATGTTTTCCATGGCCCTCAGTGCATTGTAGCCTAAAGATAAAAGACAATTTCTGTCTGAACCAAATAAGTCATGAACCCTGGGACAGATGTGCAATAATAAAGCAAATCATGTTCCTGCCTGCACAGAACATGCAGCTGGTACAGCCCTGTGCACTGAGAAGGGTGATTTTCACAAGTTCATAGGCTTGTTTAGGACCTAGGCATGTCTCTTTCCAAAGAGCTGGTCCAGAAATGCTGTGACCTATCTCCCTATTAGACTTCCTCCCAAGGGAGCCCCACGGCCTGAAACACCTAACAACAACAACAACAGGAAAATTGTTGGCACAGTGCTAGTGATCACAGGTAACTTGCCCAGTGCCCAGAAATGAACTTGATGAGGAGTTATCTGTCTCCCCCCTGCACCATGGAATATAGCTGCAAACACCAGGATACACAAAAGAGCCTAGCAGCTAAGGGCCTATCTATTGCCCATTGTTTTCAAATGCCATCTACTGGATCACAGTTCAAACTACAACATTCAAAAACACTTGACTAATTCTGCCTTCTGCAAAACCACCGTCAAGAATTCAACAATGAATAAAGACCCTGTACAGAGCCTTAGCCATCTGAAAACTTTGAGAAGTGAAGCCAACTGATTATATTCAATTTACATCACAGTTAAAGCAATACCAACCCTCCCAGATGAAAAAGAATAAGCACAAGAACTATAGAAATTCAAAAAACCAAAGTGTCTCCTTACCTGCAAACAAACCCACTAGCTCCCCAGCAATGGTTTTTAGCCATTCTGAAATGAAAGACATAAAATTCAGATTCTGGATGGCAATGAAACTCTTTAAGATTCAGAAGAAAGTTAGAACTCAATTTAAGGAAGCAAGACAATTCAGTCAAATGGTTCAAGAGTTGAAACATGAATAGACATTTTTAAAAAGAGCATAAACTGAACTATTTTAACTAAAAAATTCACTCAGGAATTTCATGATTCCATCACAAGTATTAACAGCAGAATAGACCAAGTTGAGAAAAGAATCTTTAAGACCAGATCTTTGAATCAACTTAGACAAGAATAAAGAAAAAAACTACTTAAGGAAAAGGAACATAACCTTTAAGAAATATGGGATTATGTAAAGAGACCAAATCTATGACTTATTAACATTCCTGAGAGAGTAGGAGAAAGAGCAAATAACTTTGAAAATATATTTGAGGATATAGCCCATGAAAATTCCTCTAATCTCACTAGAGAGATTGGCATGCAAATCAAAGAAATACAGAGAACCCCAGCCATATTATATACAGTACAACGATCCTCAAAGCACATAGTCATCACATGCACCAAGATCAATGAAGAAGAAAAATTCTTAAAGGGAGCTAAATAGAAGGTACCCTATGAGGCTACCAGCAGACCTCTGAGCTGAAATTTTAAAAGTTAGAGGAGATTGGGGATATCTTTTTAGCATCTTTAAAGAAAAGAAATTGCAAACCAACATTTCATATCCTACCAAACTAAGCTTCATAAGGGATGGAGAAATATTAATAAAATATTTCTCAATAAGCAAATGCTGAGGGTATACATTTCCACTAGACAAGGCTCAGAAGAGGAACTTAAGGAAGTGCTATATATAGAATCAAAAGAATGAACCTTCTACCACAAAATCACACTAAAGCACATAGCCCACAGGCACTATAAAGCAATCACATGATCAGTCCTAACTGGTTAACATCCAGCTAACAACGTGATGATAGGATCAAATTCACACCTGTCAATATTAACCTTGAATGCAAATGGGCTAAACCACTCACTTAAAAGACAGAGAGTGGCAGGATAAAAAAAAAAGACCCAACCGTGTGTTATGTTCAAGACACCCATCTCACATGCAATGACACCCACAGGCTCACACGAAAATGGTAGAATAAGATCTATTATTGCAAATAGAAAACAAAAAAGAGCAACAGTTGCTCTTCTTATAACTAAGAAGACTTTACAACAATAAAATTAAGAAGGACAATGAGAGGCATTTCATAATAATAAAGGGCATAATCCAACAAGTCTTAACTATTGTAATTATATATGCCCCTAACATTAGAGCACCTGGATTCATAAAACAAGTTTCTCTTGGCCTACAGAAAGACTTAGACAACTATACAGTAACAGTGGGAGACTTCAACACCCCACGGAGAGTGTTAGACAGATCATGGTGGCAGAAAACTTATAAGGCATCCCTCAACTTAAACTTGACGCTTGACCAGTTGGACCTAATAGATATCTATGGAACACTCCACCAAACAACCACAGAATATACACTTTTCTTATCCACACATGAAACTTATTCTAAGATTTGTCACATGCTCAGTGTGTTAATCTGTTTTCACAACACTATCGAGTAAAACCTTTTCACAACACTATAGAGTAAAACCTGAGACTGGGTAATTTGTAGGGCAAAGAGATGTAATTGGCTCACAGTTCTGCAGGCTGTACAGGGAGAATAGCACTGGCATCTTCTCAGCTTCTGGGGAGCCCTCAGAGAATTTATAGTCTTGGCAGAAGGTGAAGAAGGAACGGGAATATCACATGGCCAGAGCAGGAGCTTGAGAGTGAGTGGGAGATGCTATACACTTTTAAATGACTAGACATCATGAGAACTCACTAACTTTCTGATATGGATTGACTGTGTCCCCACCCAAATCTCATCTGGAATTCCCACGTGTTGTGGGAGGGACCCGGGGGGAGGTAATTGAATCATGGGGTGGAGGCAGGTCTTTCCCATACTTTTCTCATGATAGTGAATAAGTCTCACGAGATCTGATGGTTTTAAAAATGGAAATCTCCCTGCACAAGCTCTCTTCTCTTTTCTGCCACCTTGTGAGGCATGTCTTTCACCTTCTGCCATGATGATGATTCTCCACAGCCATGTGGAACTGAGTGCCTTAAACTTCTTTCTTTTGTAAATTCCCCAGTCTTGGGTATGTCTTTATCAGCATGTGAAAATAGACTCATACAGTAAATTTGGTACCATAAGTGGGGTGCTGCTGAAAAGATATCTGAAAATGTGGAAGCAACTTGGGAACTGGGTAACAGGCAGAGGTTGGAACAGTTTGGGGGGCTCAGAAGACAGGGAAATGTGAGAAAGTTTGGCACTCCCTAGAGACTTATTGGATGACTTTGATCAAAGTGCTGATAATTATATAGACAATGAAATTCAGGCTGAAGTCTTCTCAGATGGAGATGAAAATCTTGCTGGATACTGGAGCAAATGTGACCCGTTATGTTTTAGCATAGAGCCTGGTGGCATTTTGCCTTTGCTCTACTAATTTGTGGAACTTTGAACTTGAGAGAGATGATTTAGGTTATCTGGCAGAAGAAATTTCCAAGAAGCAAAGCATTCAAAATGTGCCTTGGGTGCTGTTAAAGGCATTTAGATTTAAAAAAGAAAGAGAGGATAAAAGTTTGGAAAATGCACATCTTGACAATGTGATAGAAAAGAAAATCCCATTTTCTGAGGAGAAATTCAAGCTGGTTGAAGAAATTTGCATAAGTAACAGGAAGTCGAATGTTAATCATCGAGATAATGGGAAAAACGTTTCCAGGGCATGTCAGAAACCTTTGCGGCAGCCCATCTCATCACAGAGCTGGGGGTTTAGGAGGAAAAAAATGGGTTTCCTGGGCGAGGTCCAGGGTCCTTCTGCTGTGTGCAGTCTAGAGACTCGGTGCCCTAAGTTCCAGCTGCTCCAGACACTACTAAAAGGGGCCAAAGTCCAGCTTGCTTCAGAGACTGGAAGCCACAGGCCTTGGAAGCTTCCATGTGGTGTTGAGCCTGTAGGTGCACAGAAGTCAAGAATTGAGTTTTTGGAACCTTGGCCTAGATTTCAGAGGAGGTATGAAAATGCCTGGACACACAGGCAGAAGTTTGCTGCAGGGTGGGACCCTCATGGAGAACCTCTGTTAGTGCAGTGCAGAAAGGAAATGTTAGGTTGGAGCTCCAACACATAGTCCCTACTGGGGCACCACCTAGTGGAGCTGTCAGAAGAAGACCAAAGTCCCCAGACACCAGAATGGTAGATACACTGACTGCTTGCACTCTGAACCTGGAAAATCTGCAGACACACAACAACAGCCTGTGAAAGCAACTAGGGGCGGGGGACCTGTACCCTGCAAAGCCACAGGGGTGGAACTGCCCAAGACTATGGAACCACCTCTTGCATCAGTGTGACCTGGATGTGAGACATAGAGTCAAAGGAGATCATTTTGGAGTTTTAAGATTTGACTGTCCTACTGGATTTCAGACTCGCATGGGGCCTGTAGCCACTTTGTTTTGGCCAATATCTCCAATTTGGAATGATTGTGTATGCCCAATGCCTGTATCCACATTGTATCTAGGAGGTAACTAACTTGCTTTTGATTCTATAGGCTCTTAGGCAGAAGGGACTTGCCTTGTCTCAGATGACACATTGGACTATAGATTTTGAGTTAATCTTGAAATGAGTTAAGGCTTTGGGGGACTCTTGGGAGGGTATGATTGGTTTTGAAATGTGAGGACATGAGATTTGGGAGGGGCCAGGGATAGAATGGTATGGTTTGGCGGTATCCTCACTCAAATCTCATCTTGAATTCCCACATGCTGTGGGAGGGACCCAGTGGTAGATAATTGAATCATGGGGGCAGGTCTTTCCCATGCTGTTCTCCTAATAGTGAATAAGTCTCATAAGATCTGATGGTTCTATAAGGAGATGCTTCCCTGCATAAGCTTTCTCTTTGCCTGCTGCCACTCACGTAAGATGTCACTTGCTCATCCTTGCCTTGTGCCATGATTGTGAGGTCTCCCCTGCCATGTGGAATTTTAAGTCCATTAAACCTCTTTCTTTTATAAATTGCCCAGCCTTGGGTATGTCTTTATAAACAGCATGAAATTAGATTAATACACTATCATGAAGACAGTACGAGGAGGGATTGTGGTAAATCACTCATGAGAAATCTGCTTCCATGAATCAGTCACCTCCCACCAGATCCCGCCTCCAACACAGGGAATTACACTTCAATATGAGATCTAGGGAGGGATACACATTCTAACTATATCATTCTGCCCCTTGACCCTCCCAAATTTCATGCCTTCCAACACTTCAAAATACAATCATGCCTTGCCAAATAATCCCCAACATCTTAATGCATTCCAGCACTAACTGACAAGTTCAAAGTCCAAAGTCTCATTTGAGGCAATGCAAGTCTCTTCCACCTATGAGCCTATAAAATAAAAAAGAAGTTAGTTACTTCCAAAATACCATGGGAGTACAAGCATTGCATAAATATTTCCATTCCAAAAGGGAGAAGTTGGCCAAAAGAAAGGGGCTACAGGCCCCATAGAAGTCCAAAACCCAGCAGGGCTGTCAATAAATCTTATTTATTACTCTATAATAATATCCTTTGATTCCATGTCCCAAATCCAGGGCACACTGACATGAGAGGTAGGCTCCCAAGACCTTGGACGGCCCCACTCCTGTGGCTTTTCAGGGTTCAGCCCTAGAGGCTGCCCTCACAGATTGTTGAATGCCTGCAGCTCTTTCATGCAAAGGGTGCAAGCTGTCAGTGGTTCTGCCATTCTGGGTTCTGGAGTGAGGTGGCCCTTGTCTCATAGCTCAACCAGACAATGTCTCAGTGGGAACTCAGTGGAAGTGGGGGTTCTGGCCCCACATTTTCCTTTGAATTGCCTTAGTAGAGGTTCTACATGAGCGATCTGCCCCTACAGCACACTTCCTCCTAGACACACAAATTCTTACATACATCTTCTGTAATCTAGGCAGAGATTCCCAAGCCTAATTCACTCTTGCACTCTATGTACCCAGAGGCTTAACACCATATGGAAGCTTCTAAGGATTATGGTTTGCACACTCTGGAGCTGTGGCTCCAGTTATACTTGGGTCCTTTTGATCTATGGATGGAGGTGGAGTAGCCAGGATGCAGAAAGCCATGTACAAGACTGTGGAGGGGTGAGGGGTCCTGGAACTGGCCATGAAACCATTCTATCCTCCTAGACCTCAGGGCTGTGATGAGAAGGGATGCACCTAAGATCTCTGAAATGCCTTTGAGGTCTTTTCACTGTTGTCTTGACTATTAACACTTTGTTCCTTTTTCTTACGCAAATTTACACAGCCTGCTTGAATCCCTCCCCTGAAAATGTGCTTTTCTTTTCTACTACATGACAAGGCTGCCAATTTTCCAAACTTTTATTCCTTGGGTCTCTTTTAAATATAAATTCTATACTGCTCAGATAAATCAGCAATTATGTAAACAAATGGAAAAATATTCCACACTCATATATAGGGAGAATCAGTATTATTAAAATGGCCACACTGCCCAAAGCAATTCATAGATTCAATGCTATTCCTATCAAACTACCAATGGCATTCTTTACAGAACTGCAGAAAACTATTTTAAAATTTATATAGAAACAAGAAAAGTCTGAACGATCAAAGCAATACTAAGAAAAAATAACAAAGCTAGAGGCATCACAGTACCCAACTTCAAATTATGCTACAGGGCTAGAGTAACCAAAACAGCATGGTAATCATACAAAACCAGATACGTAGACCAATGGGACAGAAGAGAGAGCCCAGAAATAAGTTCACATATCTGCAAGTATCTGATCTTTGACAAGGCAGAAAAAAAAAAGCAATCAGAAAAGAACTCCCTATTTAGTAAATGCTGCTGGGATAACTGACTAGCCATACACAGAAGATTGAAACTGGACCCCTTCCTTACACAGTATACAAAAATCAACTCAAAATGGATTACAGATTTAAATGTAAAACTCAGAACTATAAGAATCCTGGAAGACAACTTAGGCAATATAATTCAGGACATAGTAATGGACAAAGATTTCATTATAAAGATGTAAAAAGCAATAGCAACAAAAGTAAAACTGGGCAAATGGAATCAAATTAAGCAAAACAGCTTCTGTACAGCAAAATGAACTATCCGCAGAGTAAACAGATATCCTACAGTATGGGAGAAAATATTTGCAAACCATGCATCTGACAAAGGTCTAATATCTAGCATCTATAAGGAACTTAAACAAATTTCCAAAAACAAAAAAATTAAAAAGTAAGCAAAGGACATGAACAGATACTTCTCAAAAGAAGAAATACATGTGGCCAAGAAACATATATAAAACTCCATATCACTGATCAATAGAAAAATACAAATCAAAATGACAGTGTACCATCTCATACCAGTCGGAATGACTATTATTAAAAAGTCAAAAAATAATAGGTGCTGGCAAGGTTGTAGAAAAAAAGGAACGTTTATACACTATCAGTGGGAGTGTAAATTAGTTCAACCATTGTGGAAACCTGTGGTGATTCCTCAAAGAACTATAAAAAGAACTACTATCTGACTCAGCAATCCCATTGCTAGTTATATACCCAGAAGAATATAAATGATTATATCATAAAGACACATGCACATATATGTTCATTGCAGCACTATTCACAATAGCAAAGATATGAAATCAACCTAAATGTCCATTAATGGTAGGCTGGATAAAGAAAATGTGGTACATATGCACCACGGAATACCACATAGCTATGAAAAATAAGATCATGGCTTTTGCAGGAACATGCATGGAGCTGGTATCCATTATCCTTTGCAAACTAACAGAGAAACAGAAAATAAAATATTGCATGTTCTTACTTACAAGTAGGAGCTAAAAGATGAGAACACATGAACACACAAAGGGGAACAACAGACACTGGGGTCTACCAAAAGGCGGAGGTTTGCAGGAGGGTGAAGGGAAAATAACAAATGAGTATTAGGCTTAATAGTGAATGGTGAAATAGTCTGTACAACAAAATCCCCATGACATGAATTTACTCATGTAGTAAATGTGCACATGTGCCCCTGAACTTAAAATAAAAGTTAAAATAACCAACTAACTAATCAACCAAATAAATAAATAAATATAAGTACCAGCTTTAAGTCATTTCTTTGATGCTGCTTTGAACATAGGTTGTCAGATGCATCCAGGCCACATTTTGAGTGTTGTGCCGCTTAGAAATTTATTTTTCCAGATACGCTAATCATCACTGAAATTTTAAAGTTCCACACATTCCTCGGGCAGGTGCACAATGCAGTAAAATTCCTTTCTAGGATGTAACAAAAATTACCCTTGCTCCAGTTTCCAATAAGTTCTTTATTTACATCTGAGACCTCATCATCCTGGCCCTCACTGCCCATATCACTATCAACATTTTGGTCACAACCATTTAATCAGCCTCTAGGAAGTTCTAAACTTTCCCTCATTTTTCTGTCTTTTTCTGAGTCTTTCAACGACTTCCAATTTCTGCCTGTTACCTAGTTCCAAAGCTGCTTCTATATTTTCAGTAATTCCCCACTCCTTAATTCAAATTTTCTGTGTTAGTGCATTCTCACATTTCTATGAAGAAATAGGTGATATTAGGTAATTTATAAGAAAAAGAGGCTTAATTGGCTCACAGTTCTGCAGGCTGTACAGGAAGAACAAAGCTGGTGCCCGCTCAGCTTTTGGGAGTCCTCAGGAAACTTACAATCATGGTAGAAGGTGCACGGTGAGCAGGAACATCACATGGCTAGAACAGGAGCAAAAGAGTGAAGTGTTAAACACTTTCAAGTGACCAAACCTTAGGAGACTTCACTCACTATCATGGGGACAGTGTAAAGAGAGATGGTAGTAAACTATTCATGAGAAATCTGCCCCTGCCCCGCCATGATTCAGTCACCCCATACAATGCCCCACTTCCAGCTTGGAATTACATTTGGTATGAGATTTGGGCAGGGACACACATCCAAGATATATCACTTGGTCATAAAGCAAGTCTCAATAAATTTCAAAAAAAAAATTAAAATCATAGCAGACACACTCTCAGACCACAGGAAAAGAAAAATAGAAATCAATAACAAGAAGAAGATCTCTCAAAACTATACAAATACACGAAAACTAAAAAACATCGGCCTGAACAACTCCTGGATAAACATAAAAATTAAGGCAGAAAGTAAAAAAAAAAAAATGAAATTGTAAATATAAGGACCAAACTTGCCAAAATCTCTGGAATGCAGCCAAAGCAGTATTAAGAGAAAAGTTGACAGCCCTAAAATGCTTTCACCAAGAAGTTAAAAAGATTACAAATCAATAATCTAACTGCATCTAAAGGAACTAGAAAAGAAATAACAAACCAATTCCAATGCTAGTAGAAGAAAATAAATAACTAAAATTAGATAAGAACCGAATGAAATTGAGATGGAAAACCTATACAAAACACCAATGAAACCAAGAGTTGATTCTTTGGTATAATAAATAAGAGTAATAGACCCCTAGCTAGATTAACAAAAAGAAAGAAAGAGAGGATCCAAATAAGCATAATCAGAAAGAACAAAGACAATATTACAACTAATCCCATAGAAATACAAAAGATCCCTAGAGACTACTACTGTGAACAACTCTATGCATACAAATTAGAAAATCTGGAGAAAATGGCTAAATTCCCTAGAAGCACACAATCTCCCAAGATTCCCAAGATTAAATCAGGAAGATGAAAATCCTGAATAGACAAATATTAACATGTGACATTGAACTAATAAAAAAGAACGTAGCAACTAATAAAAGCCCTGGACCAGATGGATTCAGAGCCAAATTTTACAAGACATACAGGGAAGAATGGATACCAATCCTTTGAAACTCTTCCAAAAAATAAAGGAAAAGGGGCTTCTCTCTCATTCTATGAAGCTGGCATCAGTCTGATACCAAAATCTGGCAGAGACACGATAAAAAATGTAAACCTAAGACCAATAGCCTTAATAAATATAGATGCAAAAATCCTCATCAAGACATTACCAAACCAAATTCAGCAATGCATCAAAATTTAATTTACCACAATGGAGTAGGCTTTATTTCTTACACACAAGGTTGGTCGAACATACGTAAATGAGTAAATGTGATTCACCACAAAAATGGAATTAAAAGAAAAACCATATGATCATCTCAATATATACAGAAAAAGCTTTCAATAATATTCAATATTCTTTCATGATTAAAACATACCTCAAAGTAAACACCATCAATGACAAGCCCACAGTCAACAGCATACTCAATGAGCAAAAGCTCAAACCATTCCCACTGAGAGCTGGAACAAGACAAGGATGCCTACTCTCACCACTCTTATTCAACATAGTACTTGAAGTCCTAGCAGAAGCAACCAGGAGATAGAAAGAAATAAAAGACATCTAAATAGGAAAATAAGATGTCAAACTATCTCTGTTTGCTGCTGATATGATTCTCCATATGGAAAATCCTAAACATTCTCCCAAAAGACTTCTGTAACTTGTAAATGACTTTAGTAAAATTTCAGTATACAAAATCAAATGTACAAAAATCAGTAGCGTTTCTATACACCAACAATGTCTCGGCTGAAAGTGAAATCAAGAATGCAATTACCCAAGGAATAGCCATAAGGAAAATGAAACACCCAGGAATAAACTAAACAAAGATATAAAAGATCTCTGCAAGAAGTATTATAAAACACTGCTGAAAGAAATCAGAGAAAACACAAATAACTGAAAAAAACATTCCATGCTCAAGGATTTTAAGAATCAATATTGTGAAAATGGCCCTACTGCCCAAAACAATTTATAGATTCAATGCTACCCCTATCAAACTACCCTATCTTCACAGAATCAGGACAAACTATTCTAAAACTCATGAGGAGCCCTACTTAGCTTAAGTAATCCTAAGCAAAAAGAAGAAAGCCAGAGGCATCACATTACACGACTTCGAACTATACTACAAGACCACAGTAACTAAAAGGGTTGGTATGTATACAAAAACAGAAACATAGACCAAGAGAACAGAAGAGAAAACCCAGAAGCAAAGCCATGTGCCTACAACCATCTGATCTTCGACAAGTTCAACGAAAACAAGCAATGGGAAGGGGACTCCATGTTTAATAAATGGTGCTGGGGAAACTGGCTAGCCATATGCAAAAGATTGAAGCTGGACCCCTACATTTCCTCCTCCAAAAATTAACTCAAAATGAATCAGAATTTAAATGTAGCACCTTTTGCCATAAAAATCCTGGAAGACAACATAGGAAATACTTTTCTCAACGTTGGCTTTAGCAAAAAAGAATTTTATTAAGTCTCCAAAGGCAATTACAACAAAAACAAAAATTGACAAGTGGGAACTAATTCAACAAATGAGCTTCTGAACAGCATAAGCATCTATCGACAGAGAAGACAACAACCTGCAGAATGGGAGAAGGTATTTACAAATAATGCACCAAACAAAGGTCTAATTTCTAGAATCTGTAGGGAAGTTAAACAAGTCAACAAGCAAAAATAAAATACCCCCCCCCAAAAGAAAATGGGCAAAAAACATGAAAAGGCCCTTCCCAAAAGAAGTCATACAAGTGACCAACAAACACATTGAAAAATATTCAGCATCACTAATCATCAGAGAAATGAAAATCAAAACCCAATGAGATGCCATTTCACACTACTCAGAATAGATATTATTAAAAAGTTAAAAAAATAACAGATATTGAGAAAAGGAAAAGGTAAAGGAAACACTTATACACTGTCAGGGGGAAGGCAAATTAGTCCAGCCACTTTGGAAAGTAGTCTGGACATTTCTCAAGAAACTTAAAACAGCACTATTTGACCAGGCAAAGGGAAATAAATCATTTTACCAAAAAGACACACGTACTCATATGTTCATTACTGCACCATTCTGAGTAGCATACATAGAATCAACCCAGGTGTCCATGAATAGTAGACTGGATAAAGGAAATGTGGTACATACACACCATGAAACACTATGCAGCCACAAAAAGAGTGAAATCATGTTCTTTGCAGCAATATGGATGGATTTGAGGATCATAACCTTAAGAAGATTAACACTGTAACAGAAAAGCAAATACCACATATTCTCACTTATATGTGACAGCTAAACATTAAGCACACATGGACATAAATATAGAAACAATAGACACTGTACACTACTAGAATGAGGAGAGGAGGTAGTGTGTTAAAAAAACATCTATCAAGTACTATTCTCACTTCTTGTGTGATTCATATACTAAACCTCAGAATCACATGATAGTCTCATGTAAGAAACCTGTGCATGCACCCCTGGTTTTCAAAATGAATTAATTAATAAAAGAAAAGAAAAGTGACATATATATTCCATGAAAAAAAATAGTCATTAAAAGAGTATGAAAGACTGATTTTTGCAGCAACATTGATTGAACTGAAGGTTGTTATCTTAACTGAAATAGCTCAGAAACAGAAAGTCAAATACTGCATATTTTCACTTAAAGATGTGAGCTGAACAATGGGGACAAATGAATATATGGTGGGGAATAATAGACATTGGAGACTCCAAAAGGTGGTAGGGTGGGAGAAGAATGAGCAATAAAAAATTACCTATTAGGTGCAATGTACACCATTCACATGGTGGATTTATTAATAGCCCAGACTTCACAACTACACAATATATCCATGTAATAAAACTGCACTGCACTTATACCCCCTAATTACATATATATAAAAAAAATTGAAAGCATGTATCAATTCCATCCAAAAAATATACATTGAATTGATAAGCAAATTGTGGTACATGCAAAATCAGAATATTACTCACTAATAAAAATGTCCATAAAAAGAATAAATGCAAAAACACAGATGAATCTCAAAAGTAGTATGCTGAATCAAAGAAAGTAGAAACAAAGAATCCACACATTCTGATTTCGTGTATATTTGAAATTCTACATAATGCATAATAATCTAAGGTCACAAAAATTAACAAATCAATATCGTATGAGGTTGGGGTGAGGGAAGATTTACATCTAAACAGTCATCTATCATCATTTTGGGAAGACAGAAACATTCTAAATGTGATTGTCTTTGTGGTTAGAAGGGAGTATATATTGACAAAATTATTTAAAACGCCCATTATACATGTGTGCAGAATATTTTATTAAATTATATCTCAACAAAGTTGATTAAAATCAGCCAACTAATGTAAAAAGAACATAAAGAGATAAAACTAGTATTGTTTGAATACATGTAGAGAAGGCATTTGTAAAATTTAAGAGAATTTTAACAAAATTAGTGGCTATTATGTGTTGATAGAAACTAGAAGAAATAAATTATTTGGTAATATTTAATATAATTTTAAGGTAAAACTACCAGTGAACTATAAATATAAAGGCATACCATAAATAAACGACAATTGTGCACAAAAAGAGAAAATACTACACTCATTAAATTTTGAAATTGCTTTTCCTGAGATTAAATAAAACAGGCAAGAAGGCTTTTACCTTGATTGCAATACCCCCACCTTTATTCAAAGCGAAGAACGTTTAGGTAAGTTAAAAGGTGGAGCATGAAGAAGGTATAAAGTGTCATTCTCACTGATAGAATTATGTTTGTAAGAAATGTCAACGAAATCTATGAAAACTCCATGAAAATTAATATATAAATTTAGCAAGGTATGTGAATACAACATCAACACACAATAATTATTGTGCTTCTATATACCAGCAATGAATGATTACAAAATGTACTATGAAAGTGTGACAATTATAAAAATTATAATTTTCAAAATCTAGGAATAACTATAAAATACAGGGAAGTTCACTAGATAGAGTCACAAGATATCATTAAAAGAAAATTTTTAAAGGCAAACGAAAAGAGCTATGACATGTTTGAAGTTTAGGGCGACTTAGCATTTTTATATTAGGAAATATCCTTAAATTGATATATTAGAAGCAATGAAATTTTAATAATAATCAAAGTAGGGTTTCATTTATGGTGTTTGTATATGTATATGTGTGTGTATACTGCAAACTGATAAAGAAAATTAAAAATAAAGTTGAAGATGAGAACAAGGTTAGAGGACTTACACTTGCCAATCTCTAAAATTTATAATATTGCTACGGTAATTAAAATTGTATAGTATTGGTAGAAAGATATCTAAATGGATCCATGGAAAAGAATATTGTACAGGAATATATATAGATATTTATATAT
>NW_012114400.1:7522010-7542010 GCF_000951035.1 Colobus angolensis palliatus | reverse complement strand
TTCTAAATGAATTTTAGAATTTTTTTTCTAATTATGTTAAAACTGTTATTGGTAGTTTGATAGGAATAGCATTGAATCTCTAAATAACTTTGGGCAGTAGGGTCATTTTACAAATATAAAGTTCAACTTTAAAATAATAAATTTTTTGTATATATTCAGTTTTATCTAAGTGAGAGTAACTAACAAAACTTAGAGATCTAGAGAGAGAATATATATAATAAGTCAAAATAATGCAGTATTTTACTAAACTTCTTGGAGTAATATGAAAAGGAATTTATTTTCATATTCTACAATTTATATTAAAACATAATCTCAATGTTATTTTTTCAAAAAAGCTTTTGAAATGCTGGTTGACTTTTTTTGGGAAACACATTCTATATTATTCTTATTTAAAAAATCTTCCATTTGCTTTATTCAAATAAACCATGAATACTACAATATATATTCTTATTTTGCCATTTTAACAGATGAGAGACATTAGGTATGTAAGATAATATGAAAAGCTTTTACTAGATCCTACTTAGAAATTATGGAACATGAAATTTTCCCTTAGGATCACAATTTCAAAACCTGTGCTTTTAGTTGCTCTCCTATTCTGTTTTTTTCTGAAATTGTTTTTTATTTTTCAAATGTTCTACAATTTTATCATATAAAAATAGCTCTTTTAAAAAAATTATCTATGTAAGAAGTGTCATCTACTACAATATCCTTTCTTAAATAATATAGAGAAGATTAAAGCTCTTATGCCATGTAACTTATTATGTGATAAAATTTAACAATAATAAGCATTATTTTAGGAAGGTAATGTTCTTTTTTTCTATTTATAATAGCATAAAAAAACATATTTTCAGCAACATTGTTTAACATGTAATAGATACTTCTTGAACTAGTATTTTCTAAATTTTAGAATTTTCTCTTACATTTAGAATTTTAAAAATAGCTTTATATTTAAAAACTTTGAATAATTTTAAAAATCAAATTAAATTTTAATTATAATATATAGTGTGTTCTGATTTTAATACTTTTTATATTTTATATATTTTTACAAATATTATGAAAACACATTTTATGAAGGAGAAATCTAATAGTTATCAATTAAATAAAAATTCTGTTTCTATTATATTAAAGTTTGTCACTTTTGATATATATAGCCCCAAATATATTTTGCATGTAGAGTTTTTAAAAGTTAGATTTTAGAAAATTAGATATTCATACTTACATTTACTTTTGTGTAAAAAGTATCATTTACTTATCATTTACTTTTGTGTGTTCTTGGGCAGTTCACTTATGTTTTCTGAGCCTCCATTTCTTTATTGTGTAAGGAAGATAATCTCTGTGTGTATGTGTATAAACATACATGTATGTATATATATATACACAAAATATACTACATATATTTTTACAATTGCAATAATATAATTATATATGCTAATAATTTAAATAACTTGAGGTGTATCATTTAAGCTTATTATGTGTATAACTTTAATCATCACAAGCAGCTGAAGTAATCAATCTATTCAAATCATAAGTGACCTGCTTAATGAAAAGTAAATGTTAACATGCTTAAAGCTTTCATCTTAGAAAATAAATTATCATTCTACAAGTTCAGTGGAAGTTGAATTAAGGTCTGTTCTTAAAATATCTACTTCTAGACAACTACAAGAATGGGAAGATGGCAAGGGGCCAGTTTCACCAGCAACCAGTAAGATAATCTGGTAACCAGGGGTAAGAACTGGTATTTCCCTAATCATGCAGTTTATATTCCTAACAATTCAAAAGTCAATATTCTAATTCCAGAATAGGAGGCCATGTCAAATAAGATTCCTTGGTTTTTATTCTCAGATTTAGAAAGATTGACCAAGAGTAACAAATGGGTAAGACTCTTCTGAGGGGAGATATTAATCTATTTCCTGGTAAAATTTTATTTCCAAAGAACAGAAACATGGGGTACTCTCCCCTCTCCCAACTGAAAAATCTGCCCTATCTTACTGATATCTTAAAAAAAAAATAGAAAATAATAGAGGAGGGCACAAATCAGAAGAGAAAAACTAAAAGAACTTCAAAATTATATTCCTCATCTTATGTGTTTAGAGTAATGGAAGTGTCATTGCTATAGGTGGTCTGTAGGAGTTTGCTCATTGAAAACGTGAAATGACAGAGTCATCTGGTGACGCAGATAGGATATTTATAATTTATGCAGTCTCATATTGGAACACTCTTAATAGCTCACTAATCAACATCAGGCTATCCTACACAAGATGTAATGAGAATCCAGTGTCAGCAATTCTGCTGTGTTTCTATGACAATGACAATGACCAGCCTTACAGTCCCTATGGGTTGAAGAGGTACAGTTTACTGAAGGTGTACTGTATGTTGCTGTATTAGTCCATTTTCATAGTGCTATAAAGAGCTGCCCAAAGCTGGGTAATTTATAAAGGAAAGAGATTTAATTGACTCAGAATTCAGCCTGGCTTAGGAGGTCTCAGGAAACTTACAGTCGTGGTGGAAAGTGAAGGGGAAGCAAGGCACCTTCTTCACATGGCAGCAGAAAGGAAAAGTGCTGAGTGAAGGTGGAAGATCCCCTTATAAAACCATAAAATCTCATGAGAACTCACTCACTATCACGAGAATAGCATGGAGTAAACCACTCCCATGATTCAGTTACCTCTACCTCGTCTCTTTCTTGACAAGTGGGGATTACAATTCAAGATGAGATTTGGGTAGGGACACAAAACCTAATCATAATAGATGCTTATTGGTCACACTTGGGAATGAAGTGTGTGAACTGAGAAGTGTCAGTTTGTCTAAGACTGATTCCTTCAATGTGGTCTTCCAGAAAAGTCCCCGGACTTCTGTAATGTTCAAAGGAACTGTCTATGGCCCAATACTCAAGACAATACATTTTGATCATCTTTAGGATCTCTATCACAAATCCTCTAAAGTGCAGGAGAATGGCTTGTGCTTCTCCAACTAAAATACTATTTTGGGGAATGCTCCAACTGGCTTGTTATGTGATATGTGCAAGAAATAGCCACCAGCTCACTAATCATGCCAGGGGAGGGTCTACAAATAACCTAAACAATAAATATTGAGAAGACAAGATGATCCAAGGGTAATGATTTTGTTTATATCGTATTTGTATCTTAACCACAGATTCCTTAATCATTCAACTTAAGATCTCTGTATTGAATATTTGGCCCTGCTATATACCTTTGGCATTCCTTAGGGTGAATAAGTTGTTACAGTCTGAAATGCCTGTGGCTAGTTTTGTCAATATATATCTTCTGGACAAAATAGAAGGCTTGATGTGAGTATTTCATAATCAGTTTCTGTTTGTTTTAATTATTCAAAGTTACTTGGAGGGTGAGTGTGGCAGACACTGTGAGTAGCTAGTAGCCTGCAAAATCTACATTTTTCTTTTCTCCTTAGTAATAAAACTCTTATTTTGTTGGGGGAAGCAACTCATCCCACAGGTAGAGATGGCAAAGTGACAAAGGTTTTGCCAGTGGAATATAAAAAGAGAATCACTGGGTAAGATTTCGGGGAGATAGACTCAGATGGTAGCCTGTTTTGACCTTTGCTCTTCTCCTTTCTGGCGGCCTGGAGATGCTCAAACAAGCTCTGGCAGGCATCTGAGAGTAAAAGATGAGGTCATAGTCTAATGGTGGTGTGAAAATCTAGGACGCTGGGTACATGATGAGAACATATCAACTTGTGCTTCTGACTTTTTAAATATAAATAGAAATTTTTTTTTGCTCCATGATTTTCTTGGCTTTCTGGCATAATCAACTGAATTTGATTCTAATATATAGCATAATGAAGGCAAGATGTAAAATCTAAGTAACGTGGCTTCTTCATCTATATTCTTAAACATGTTATACATCTACAAAGGTTATCCTAACATTAAAATACATACATACATATTGAAATTTATAAATAAATGCATGATGAAATTAAAAAATATTATGTAAATGTGCATTCTTGTTTTTCACATGCAAGCTATAAAAATAGAAAACCAGACACTAATAGCCACAACTATAACGTTTCCATTTTACCTTTAAATTACACTGTATATTATACAAGAATAATGTACATTATATTAAAATGTTAAAAATATTCCCTGAAAAATAAATCAGAGCCTTAGTTTTAACAGTCTCACAGATAGATTGATAGATTTCCTCATGACTTTGCTTCATTTAGTCACTGTACATTTTACCTGTCATGATAGGTAAAGTGATGAAATTAAAAAAAAGAAAAGTTAGTGAATATAACATGCTGTGATTATACATTTTCATAATATTCTGATTTTATTTTCTTCTTACATAATACAAATCCTTATTGACTAAAAAAAGAATATTTAATACATATAAATGGCATAGTTCATATTCTGAAGTGTACACTGCGGTAAAGTGGAAAGATAAAATAATATTGAATTAGATTATTTTAGCTTTGTGCCTTGTTACACAAAGCACCTGACACCAAAATCACCAGCTTCTTATTTGCAAAATAAGGATAAACTCTATTAAGAGATGTGAAGAATAAAGATAATGTATATAATTTAGATGCCTAGACCAGTGTTTAACATTTGAAAAACTTTTGTTAAGTGAATTCTGACAGTTTTATTATAACAAATATAGTACTATTGGATAAATATATATGAGAATATATGAGTAAAAGTATGAATAGCTTAAGTAGTTCAAATTTCAACTAAAAATAACGCTGAATTAAATGAAGAAATTTGAAGTTTCTGACTCTATCACAACTTTTTATCATGAAAAATTTCTTCTAAAAAATTTCAGTATGATATTTCAGTTAAGGTATTTACAAAGTCATTGTAACATCTAATTTCAAATATAATTTCAAATATGAGTTTAAAGTACAATTAATACATTAGAATATCTTATGTAATTGAATTTGAGCAATATCTCAACTCATTTTACTCGTACTACATGAGTGATTTAAAAGAAACACTCCTAACTTAGGTATTTGGTTTGGAATTAACAATAATTATTACCATCACCACTTACCCCAATTTTCCAGAGCATGTTGTTTGCACCAGATAACTTTATACTTTCTCTGTTAACATAGCAGTTCAGTCACTTATTATTTCAGATATGAATCCTCAATGTCATAAAACATATTATTTATCATTGTGTTCTGATTTTTTTGCATTTAATAAACCATTGGTAAAGAGTTGATACCTCCTCTGGTTAGAATTTTATAGGGAACACCAATAACTTACTTGATGTCATGTTTTTCTGTGCCTTTGTTTTCAAGACAGTGTAAAGAACAGTTAGAAATGTGAACATTGTTATGGAAGAAAAAAACAGTGCTTAAAAACATGAAAATCACGTCCATTTTTACTTTTCTCAATAATACCTAATGGGATAGGTTGCTTAATATACGGTGAGGATGTGTCATTTTAAAAAATTATGTAACACACAATAGTTTACTATCTGTATTATCAATAGATTTTTAAAAATTAAATCTAGTCTTCTAATGTGTGTGTATGTGTGTGTGTGTGTGTATATACACACACACACACATATATATATATATATATATATATGTACTTTGTGGTTAAAAGCACATACTTTATTCAAATCCTTCACTTCATACTTTAAGGAAGACATCATTTAAGGGGAAAGAAATTCCCCTTTATCATTTTTTAATAAACAACGAAATTGCATTCTTTTTTTTTTTTTGGAGACAAGATCTTGCTCTGTTGCCTAGACTGTAGTGCAGCGATGTAATCACGGCTCACTGCAGCCTCCATCTGCCAGGCTCAAGTTATTCTCCCTTCTTAGTCTACTGAGTAGCTGGGACCGCAGGTGCTCACCGCCCTTTTTTGTAGTTTTTCCTAGAGATGGAGTTTTGCCATGTTGCCCAGGCTAGTCTGAAATTCTTGAGCTCAAGCTATCCTTTTGCCTCGACCTCCCAGAGTGTTGGGATTATAAGACTGAGCTACATGTCCAGCCGGAATTGCTTTTTTAAATTAAACTTTTTTAGTGTGCAATCATTCTGAATGCACTTGCAGTTTTAAGAAACAATGCAGAGAGAACCCATATACCCTTTAATATTTGGCCTAGTTATAGTACAATACCACAATGAGAGTATCGACATCAAAAATATAGTGCATTTCCATCATTACAAGGATTCCGGTCACTGCTCTGTTATAGCAACACTTACTTTCCTCCTACCTCACTCCCTTATTATCCTCTGGCAACCACAAACCTGTTCTCTACTTCTACAATTTTGTAATTTCAAGAAGGTTATATAAATGGAATTGTCCGTTATGTAACCTTTTGGGGTTAACCTTTTTCATTCAGTGTAATTCTCTGGATATTCGTCCAGACTGCTGCAGGAAATAGTTCCTCTATACTGCTGAGTAGTATGCCATGGTAAGGATGCATCAGCACATTCTGCTTAATCATTCACTCTTGAGGGAACAACTCGGTGTTTCCAATGTGGGGTTATTACAAATAAAATTACCTTCTTGTGCAGATTTTTGTTTGAACTTATTTCTTCATTACTCTTAAATAAATATCTGGGACTGTAATGGCTAATTTTGTGAAGCAAAAAAATATTTTTTAAATGCAACTAGAGAGTATTTTACTTTATTTTTCTCTCAGAAAAAATAAGTTAATTTTTCTTTTTCAGTCACTGGCATTTCCTTACTTTTCACCATATAGAATATGCTGCAAGGGCTTTTCACTTATCTTCTAGCAGTTAAATAAAGCACGTGTTTGGTTATGCCAAAAATATCATCTATTGTTAGGTCTGATTTTAAGTGAATTATTTTTCCATTTGATTAAATAACACTGTATTTGGCACCAAAAACTTGGCTCAGTGCCAGATCATTTCTCAGTATACCTATCAGCTAATAGATTTTGACTCTATCCAAAGACTGCCAGTTAAGTCTCATTTTAGGAATAATTTTAAGATTTTATTTTATAATCCACTTTTATCTCAGACAAAAATGTATACCTAATATGTATTTGTAAGTTGAAGTTTTGCCATTATCTTTTCTTCAAAAGATCAAACAATTATATATGGTCTTCTTGTTCTCATACACACAATTAGGTTGAACATATTGCTACATCTTTTAAAATAAATAAACTTTTTTCAGGTTCAATGTTATGAACTGAGAAAGACCTAGAGAGGTTATTAACAGCTTGTGCTAAAATGAAGAGGGAGAACAAGATGAAGAAGTAAAACAGGAAAAAGAGAAAAAGCTTATTTAAAATTAAATATGAAATTATGACATCCTACTTTGCTTCAGTCTCTTCTATACATACACTATACTACTATACCCTAGTGAGTTTACAGTGTTAGTTTGGTGCAAAAGTAATTGCAGTTTTTGCCATTACTTTTAATAGTAAAAATTGCAGTTACTTTTTCACTAACTAATATAATATGGACTAGGCAATGCAACAAATCTCAAGCATGTATGTGCTTTGTATAAAAAGGAAGCATGTCCAATACACTATGATAATGTAGAAAAGGCACTTATTACAGGCTGGACTGTGTAAGAAACGGGATGTTGCCAAAGGCAACTGCTGACAACTGGAAGCAATTGAACTGAGTGTTGAAGGATAAGAGGGGGAGAGCACAGAAGAGACTAAAAGCTCTCCAGAAAGAGAAAGCAACAGGAACAAACAAGCAGCCAAGGAAAAAAACGTGTGCGTTTTAATCATTAGTAGTTTGGTAACATCAGACTAAAAACCTGTGTGAGATATGTGAGAAAAATGGTGGAGTGATAGAACAGGGCTTTTCATATAATGCTAACAGGCTTGTGCCATGTCTTACAGGGGTTTGTAGAAGAATGATAAATGTAGATTTATTTTATACATAAATCACTTGGGTCAGAAAAATGGAGGGTAAATAGGAGGTAAGCAAAAATAAAGATCAAGAGTTTCATGATGTGTTGATTGTAACAATCAAATTAGAAACTTATGTAAATAATATAGGCCAAAGTTCTAAACTAAAAGAATGAAATTGGTGTTAAGTGAAAAACGACTGTTTAGAGACATATTTAAAAGATGGATTCAGCCAGAGTGATGCTGAGGGAAAAGAAGAAATTCTAGATTGCTCATGACTTGAGTTTATGATCTGATTGAATGGATAGATCATGATGAATTTTTAAATTTAGGAGAACAAGCCAGTCTCGGTGGCTCACGCCTGTAATCCCAGCACTTTGGGTGGCCAATGGGGGCGGATCACCTGAGGTCAGGAGATGGAGGCCAGCCTGGCTAACATGGTGAAACTCCCTCTCTACTGAAAATACAAAAACATTAGTCAGGCATGGTGGTAGGTGCCTGTAGTCCCAGCTACTCAGGAGGCTGAGGTAAGAGACTGGCGTGAACCAGGGAGGCGCAGCTTGCAGTGAGCCAAGATTGCGCCACTGCCCTCCAACCTCGGTGACAGAGCAAGACTCCGTCTCAAAAAATAATACATACATACATAAATACATACATACATACATACATACATAATTTAGGAGAACAGCAGAACTGAATTAAAGGAAAATGAAGACCCTGTCACTCAGGGCTGGAGTTGTTTTCATGGTGTTTCTGAACCCCCAGCAAAATAATGTCATGGAGGATATTACTGTTGTAAACTGTTCGGAAGTTGCTTGCATTGTCATAGTGTCGCTGCTTTCAGGAGACCATTTCTAACTAAATATTTACAATGAAGAACACAGGAGCTCACTACATCAAGAATTTCTGTATATATGAATAATTATGCCAGACCAGCATATATTTTAAATTATGCCTTCAACTTCTCCTATTTTTTTCTCTTTTTATTATACTTTAAGTTTTAGGGTACATGTGCACAACATGTGGGTTTGTTACATATGTATACATGTGTCATGTTGGTGTGCTGCACCCCTTAACTCGTCATTTACATTAGATATGTCTCCTAATGCTATCCCTCCCCCCTCACCCCTCCCCACAATAGGCCCCAGTGTGTAATGTTCCCCTTCCAGAGTCCAAGTGATCTCATGGTTCAGTTCCCATCTGTGAGTGAGAACATGCGGTGTTTGGTTTTCTGTTCTTGTGATAGTTTGCTAAGAATGATGGTTTCCAGCTGCATCCATGTCCCTACAAAGGACGCAAACTCATCCTTTTTTATGGCTGCATAGTATTCCATGGTGTATATGTGCCACATTTTCTTAATACAGTCTGTCACAGATGGACATTTGGGTTGATTCCAAGTCTTTGCTATTGTGAATAGATGATGAGCATTTTTTCATGTGTCTGTTGGCTGCATAAATGTCTTCTTTTGAGAAGTGTCTGTTCATATCCTTTGCCCACTTTTTGATGGGGTTGATTGTTTTTCTTGTAAATTTGTTTGAGTTCTTTGTAGGTTCTGGATATTAGCCCTTTTTCAGATGAGTAGATTGCAAAAATTTTCTCCCATTCTGTAGGTTGTCTGTTCACTCTGATAGTAGTTTCTTTTGCTGTGCAGAAGATCTTTAGTTTAAATAGATTCCATTTGTCAATTTCGGCTTTTGTTGCTGTTGCTTTTGGTATTTTAGACATGAAGTCCTTGCCCATGCCTATGTCCTGGATGGTATTGCTTAGGCTTTCTTCTAGAGTTTTTATGGTTTTAGGTCTAACATTTAAGTCTCTAATCCATCTTGAATTAATTTTCGTATAAGGAGTAAGGAAAGAATCCAGTTTCAGCTTTCTACTTATGGCTAGCCAATTTTTCCAGCACCATTTATTAAATAGGGACTCCTTTCCCAGTGAAGTAAAAGAGGACACAAACAAATGGAAGAACATACCATGCTCATGGATAGGAAGAATCAATATCATGAAAATGGCCATACTGCCCAAGGTAATTTATAGATTCAATGCCATCCCCATTAAGCTACCAATGACTTTCTTCATAGAATTGGAAAAAAATGCTTTAAAGTTCATACGGAACCAAAAAAGAGCCCGCATTGCCAGGACAATCCTAAGCCAAAAGAACAAAGCTGGAGGCATCACGCTACCTGACTTCAAACTATACTACAAGGCTATAGTAACCAAAACAACATGGTACTGGTACCAAAACAGAGATACAGACCAATGGAACAGAACAGGGCCCTCAGAAATAATACCACACATCTACAGCCATCTAATCTTTGAAAAACCTGACAAAAATATTTTTAGAGTATGCTTGTTACACCTGCATAGCTATTGACTACCTGGACTCTCTTAAATATGGTCAATTATACAGGTAGTACTTATGTCGCAGATGTGTAGTCTGATAACATCTCTTAATTAAAGGTGTTAATAAACCACAGAGAGAGTTTAATGCTTTATTGTGATAAACATGTTTGTTTGAAACTAGGGGAAATGCCCATTAAAATAAGGCATAATTCTATTATCACTATAGAAACAAGAAAAGTAAAAAGAATCAGTTAAAATATTAAATTTTATTCAATATATAATATCTGAAAATATAACCTATGAAAATCTTTGGATGAATAGGTGTAGGTCATTCATAATTAGGAAGTAAATACTATAAAAATGTCTATCCTTACAAATGTAATTGCATTCCTCAAAAAATCACCAAGTAAATTTCCAAACATATAAAATGAATCTAAATGTTATTTAAACAATATTATTGTAAGACTACAGTAATTCTGTGTAAAATATGTGGGTTTTAGAACATTCAGGTAGTTCTGTCTTTTCAGATGTTACTGCAATGTCATCATTTGCATGAATGCTTCTTCATATGTGAGATTGTGTCATTGAGTCACACAATATGCATCAAGGATTGTCAGATGAATCAGATAAGCATTTTATGTGTTATATATGCATATATATAAACATGTGTCTATATGTTTATATGTATATACACACAAACACACACATATGTGGAATATTACACAGGCACTTCTGCATGAAGTATTTCTTCCCAATTTTGAATCTGGGCTGATTCTGCTATCTGCTTTAACCAACAAAGTGTGACAAAAAGTGATACTGTGCCAGTTCAGGGCAGAAAATTTAAGACAATCTGACAATTTATTAGGAAGTTAGTAGCCATGTTAAATCAACAACTCTGAGACTATTATGCTTAGACAGATAAAGAAAGTCTTAGGTAGTTGAGATAGCCACATGTAGATACCGCAGGGAGGAGAACTGAAGATCTCTTCTCGACCAGCGAGAACTCTTCTCCACAGCTGAGAGTGCTGTAAGAGCTCCCAACCAATACTCAGCATCAGATTACCAGCACTGTGATTGTGTCATCTTGGAAATGGATCCTGACTAGCTGCAGACATTCAAACCACTCACTCTAATTGACACACCAAATATGTGGCAATAATGTGGAACTCTCATGATGTGCTGTGGAAAGTATTTATGTTTACAATGCCTTATCCAAATCCCCAACCAAAGAATAATGAGCAAATAAGACAGTTGAGTCCACTATATTGTGAATATTTTCTTATGCAGACATATTAATTTGCTGGGGCTGACATAAACAAACAAACAAAAACCATCATTTTGAGGCCTTAAACACAGAGGTTTATTTTTTTGAAGTTACAGATGCTGGAAGTTCCAGATCAAGGTGTGGGCATATTTGGTTTACTCTGATGCTTTTTTATTGGACTGGCAGACATCTGCCTTCTCACTGCATTCTTGCATTACTCATTTCTCTTCCTCTTCTTATAAGGACTTCAACCATATTGGATTAGGACCCCACCCTTTTGACATTATTTAATCTTAACTATCTTTCTAAAGGTTCTATACCCCTCATGCAGTCACACTGGGAGTGAGAGTTTCAACATGCAAATTTGGGGATGGGGAAACATAGTTCAGTCTATAACAACAGATATAGATAATTCAAAAATTCATACCTGGAGCCTGGGCATGTTGAGTCAAGCCTGTAATCTCAGAGCTTTGGGTAGCTAAGACAGGGGACTGCTTGAGGTCAGTAGTTAGAGACCAGCATTACCAGTCTCTAAAATGACTAATAATTTAAAAAACGGCCAGATGTGGTGGCATACACTTGTGGTCCTAGTTAGAGGATTGCTTAAGCCAGATGTTTGAGGTTACAGTAAGCAATGAATGTCCCACTGCACTCCAGCCTGGGCAACAAAGCAAGACCCTGTCTCTAAAACAAAAACAAAAAGCAAACAAACAAAAAAACTGTAGGGAGGAAATTACTATTGAGGCAGAAGAAGATGTTTTAACTGGTGAGACTATCACTTGTAGTAGTACGAAAGATATAATATACACTTAACAAACCTGTGAACTTACATATTTGGCTAAAATAATTTCATTGTAGACATTAAAAGTGCCAATTAGTTTTTTAGTTTTATTCATGTGTTTCTCAGTACATTTTGTTGTAACAGAACATCACAGAGTGGGCCAGGCACGGTGGCTCACGCCTGTAATCCCAGCACTTTGGGAGGTCGAGGTGGGTGGATCACGAGGTCAAGAGTTTGAGACCAGCCTAGCCAACATGGTGAAACCCCATCTCTACTAAAAACACAAAAATTAGTCAGGAGTGGTGGTGTGCGCCTATAATCCCAGCTACTTGGGAGGCTGAGGCGGGAGAGTTGCTTGAACCCAGGAGGTGTAGTGAGCCAAGATTGCACCACTGCACTCCAGCCTGGGTGACAGAGCAAGACTCCATCTCAAAAAAAAGAAAAAAGAAAAAACAATATCACAGTATCACAGGGGTAATTTGTAAACAATAGAAGTTTATTTGGCTCACAGTTCTGGAAGCTGGAAAGTTCACAATTGACGGGCCTAGTCCAGTGAGGTTCTTCTTGCTGTGTCATCTGTGGTAGAACGGTGGAAGGGCACATGAGCATAAGTATGCAAGAAAGACAGGAAGGGGGCAACCCCTCCTTGTGATAATGAACCCGTTCCCACCATAATAGCATTAATCCATTCAGGAGGCTAGATCCGCCGTGACATAATCACCTCTTAAAGCACTTACCTCTCAACACTGCTGTGTTAGGGATTAGGTTTGCAACACATGAACTTTGGGAGACACATTCAAACCATAGCAGTGTGTATTTTTTTTTTTAATTACCTAAATGGGATAAGGTATATATTAAAGTGAATGAATTAATAAAAGAATTGATCACATTCAAGCAGAATTTAAGTAAAATATTTTCAAACCACTTTTTATTATTTGAAAATGAAACTGTTTCTCAGTTCTAATTTATTGCACCAGCTTGAGGTTCTCAAAATGACAAATGTCTTAGCACAAAGTAAAATCAGGGAACTACCAGTAAAAATCATCTTCACAATGAGATTCCTATATAACCTTTAATAAAAACCTTAGAGAGACCTAAAGAGGGGCATCAAGACCCTCTAAAGTGTATAATAAAACCTTTCTAAATCTTAAGCCGCCTGACTTTGAGCCTAAAGTAGAGGAGAATCTATCTCAGAGAGGGGTGTGTGTGTGTGTGTGTGTGTGTGTGTGCATGCACATGTATTTTGTCTACTGGAGAAGAGTATAACTTAGTACACAGGAAACACACATATTTGTAAATAAAAATACATTTGCTTGGACAAAATGGGTTTGAGATGTTTCCAAATGAAAAGAGGTTTTAGGTCTCCAACTCTATCTGAACACAAAGTAGTCTGAGAAAACTACTCAGCTGCAAGTCTAGGGCAAATATTTTAGGGGAGGGTCAGGTGGAAATTATGATTCAGAAGGAAGAGTCAATAACCATAGAATCATATAGAATCCAAGTATATTCAAATACTTCCAATGACCATATAGAACTATTCATAGGAATAAAATTGGGCCCTAATAATGACTGTGTTCAGTCCTAATAATTGGGCCCTAATAGTACATATGTTCAGCTGGATGTAAGAATTATTATGGATTAATAGCAGGCACATACCTTTCATCATCCAGCTTCCATCATAGATGAAAATATTAAAGTTATGTAGTTCTTATCTCATATATGTTGGATATGTGGAAGCAAAGTAACTTGTTGCTAAATTTATAGATTACCACTTTAAAAATTACCACCCTTGAGTGGTGTCTCCCAAACCTGGACCTGACTTACAAGATGAGATCTGGGACTTCAAACCTGAGCTTCATGCTATAGTAGCATGAGATTTTGAATTATTTTGGTGGGTAGTTGAACGTGTTTTGCATAGGTTAAGTCAAACATTAGTGGGGAGCCAAAGATCAACCTATTGTAAATGGTTATATTGGTGGTCCCAGTGAATAATGCTTCCTGGTATTTACATTTCTGTAGAACTTCCACCGCCCCTCCTCCTGCCCAAGGTGAGCTGGTGATCTGTTTTAATTAAGTGATGTGTCATTTCTGGACCTAAACCAGAAGACACTTTGGCAGCTTCTGCTTTTGCACTTTTAGAAGCAAGCAACCACACAAGAAGTACAAATATCCTGATCCCATCATGCTGTGAAAAAACCTCATATCACCATGCGCCAGAGAACTGAGGAACCCAGTTGACAATAAGCATACTTTTTCAGTTGTAAGTCTTCGTTGAGCTTCCAGCAAATAGCCAGAACCATCTTGATAGTCATGTGCATGAGACATCTTGGAACTGAATCATCCTATCCGAGTTAACACCTTCTAACTGTTCCTCAAACATAGAAGCAATCTTAGCTGAGGCACTATGCATGTGAAACAAGATATAATCTTGAGCATTTCATTCCCATTAGGCATCAACTGGAGCAAAGATAAGCTGCACCTACAATGTCCTGTCGATGTTTCTAATCCATTGAATAGGAAACAAATGAAACAGTTATGTTAACCCACTGTGTTTTGGGATACAGTACAGGAATAGGTAATCAAAATATTCTGATGAAGTGCTGATAACAGTAACTCATACAATTCTTATGATTATAAAGATCAAACTAAGTAAGAGAACTGATAAACAATTATCATGACAATAAATTTGTAAGACTGCTGTAATAAAGAGGGATCTCTTTTTCAATATTTTTCTTTGTAATTATTCAGTTATAGTCCCATCTGAAATGATTTGGCATGTAGCCATATAGCATTTTCTACTTTGAAAAGATAAGTCTCTATTTAAATAAAAAAGTATGGACCAACTGGCTTTTATTTCAGTCTTTCTAAGTTTTATACATTTCAACTTTTATACATTGTGCTTGAAATGTAAACTAATGCAGTCATTATGGAATACAGTATGAAGGTTCCTTCAAAATTTTAAATTAGAACTACCATGTTATCCAACAATCCCATTACCCAGTACTGGGTACATATTCAAAAGGAATTAAATTATTATGTTGAGGAGATATCTGCACCCTTGTATTTATTGCAGCAGTATGCATGAGAGGCAAGATATGGACTCAGTCTACATATATATCAAGACAGGAATTAAGGAAATGTAATATATGTGCACAATGGAATACTACTCAGCCATAAAAAATAATGAAATTCTGTAATTTGAGGCAATGTGAATGAACCTGGAGGACATTATGTTAGGAAAAATAAGTCAGCCACAGAAAGACAGATACCAAATGTTCTCATATGGAAGTTTAAAAAAATCTCGTAGAAGCAGCCACTAGAGGCTGGGAAGAGTAGTAGGAGGAGGAGGGATAGGAACAGATTGGTTAACATACACGAATTACAGCTAGATAGGGGAATAAGTTTCAGTGTTGTATAACACTGTAGGAGGAGTATACTTAACAACAATTCATTATGTATTTTCAAGTAGCTAGAGGAGAGGATTTTGAATGTTCCCAATACAAAGAAATGATAAATGTTTGAGGTGATATGCTAATTCCCTGATATGATCATTGCACACTGAATATATTGATATGTACCAAAATACAACACCGTACCCCATGAACATGTATAACTTATCAACTAAAATAATTTACAAAAATAAAAAAGAACAATTTTATTTTTTTGTGAGGAAAATACAGAGTTATCATATGCACTACATCCAGTCTCTGCAATATTATTTTACATTACATCTTACTTTCACATGGTTGATTTGAAATAATTAGTGAAACATCAATGCATTTTTCTCAACTAAAGATCATACATTAATCAGATTTCTTCAGTTTTATTCCATAGTTTAAAGCTAATGTTCATTTCCTGTTTCAGGGTCCTATCCTAGATACCACATGAAGTTTAGTCATCATGACTCCTCAGGCTCTGTTTGGCTGTGACAGGTTCTCCAGGTTTCCTTCTCTTTGAGAGCTTTGACAACTTTGAGTACAAGACAGGTATTTTGTAGACATATCAGTGGCTTATCACTGTTGGTGTTTTGGTTGCCTTGTGGTGGCAGGGTTTGTCAGGTTTCTCCACTGTAGAGTCATTCTTTCTGTCTGCCTTTATAAATTGTATTTTCTGGAAGGAAGACACTAATTGCAGCCACACGAAGGAGCATGCAATTATGCAGCAGCTCCTTAAGGGTGAAATTTCCTCTTGTTTGGAATTCCTCTACACAGGATACTTGTGTCTTCTTCATTTACGTATTTACTCAATCATAAATTACAAAATTCATTATTATTTATTTTATACTTTGGAATATGAATATATTACTATTTTAAAATTATATCTTAATTTGTATAATTTTAGGGGCACGAGTGCAATTTTGTTACATATGTAGTTTGAACAGTGGTGAAGTCAGGGTTTTTAGGCTATCCATTGCCCAAATAATGTACATCATACCCATTAGTAATTTCTCATCATTCACACCACTCTCACTCCCTCACCCTTCCGAATCTCCATAGTCTATTATTCCACACTCTACATCCAAGTGTGCACACTATTTAGCTTTCTCTTATAAGTGAGAACATGGAGTATTCATCTTTCTGTGTCTGACTTTTGTCACTTAAGATAATAACTTTCAGTTCTATCCATGTTGCTGTAAAACACGTGATTTTATCCTTTTTTTATGGCAAAATACTATTCCCTTGTGCATATATATCACGTTTTCTTCAGCCACCCATTTGTTGATGGCAATTTAGAGTGATTTTATATCTCCATCATTGTGAATAGTGCTGTGATAAATATATGCGTGTGAATATGTTTTTTATATAGCAGTTTCTTTTGCTTTGAGCAGATACCCAGTAGTGGGATTGCTAGATCAAATGGTAATTCTATTTTTAGTCCTTTGAGAAACCTGCATGCTGTTTACCATAAAGGTTGTACTAATTTACATTCTCACCAGCAGTGTATGAGAGTTCTCTGTTCTCCACAATTTTAATTTGTTGTTATCATTGCTCAAATTGTTCCACTGTTAACCATTGGGCGAGTTATCAATTGGTTCCTGTGTCTTTGTGACATAACCTTATTAATATGGGTATTTTATTTATCATTTTCTCACATTCTGGTACTACAAGGTGCTCTAGTTTCATCTTATATATTCGCAGTGCAGTCCTATAACCAGCCATTTCTCTAAGGAACCCTATTTCCTTTTATTAGAAAATGGTATTAGAAACCAAGACCTGGGTGCTATTGTGTTCATTGTTTTTGGAGTATTCTTATATATTCTCAATCGAAAGAACAAGAAACTCTATGTGGGTATATGAACTCGTGCATATTCATATATCAATAAATGGTTTTGTATGTAAGCATCTCTATTCATATTAAGCTAAACATAAGTTTATTTTGTGGTCTCCAAGTAATCCGTTACTATATGAATTACTTTAGCTGTTTCACTTGAAATTCATTTACTTCATTGTTCCGTTCCAGTGTGCAGCTTTGACAACCTCACAATTATTAGGCCGAAATCTCGTGGGAAGCAATTGATCACCTAGAGTATCATACTTCTGTTCAAGTTTCCTTTTATCCTAAAGTTTTACAGACTCCACTTATTTCTAGTTACTTAGAGATCAATATTTTTATACATTTGTAATACATGTAGATTTTCTTGTCACAGTCTACATTCCTTTCCAGGATATTCAACTTCCTAACTGACTTTAAAATTTGCATAATTAAAGCTCAATCTTTAACCTGTAATGTACTATAGGTTTTAACAGATGCATAATATGTTATATCTACCATTATAGTATCATAAAGAATAATTTTGCATTCTTAAAATTTCCCTGTGTTTCTCAACCTTCTCTTTTCTGCCTAACTCCTGGCTACCACTGATATTTTTACCATTGCCTCAGTCTGCCTATTCCAGAATGTTGTATCACTGGAATTGTACAATTAACATCCCTTTTAAACTGGAGTCTTTCATTTAGCAATATGCATTTAAGGTTCATCCATGTATTTTTGTGGCTTGAGACTCGTTATTTTTTACTGCAGAATAACATTTTATTTTACGGATGGGCCACAGTTTGTCAATTAACATATTGAAGGCTATCTTTGTTACTTCTAGTTTTTGGATATCGTTCATAAAGCATCTATACACATTTGCATGCAGGTTACACATAGAAATAAATTTTAAAAAATCAGTTGGATACATGCATAGGGACATGAACATTGAATTGTATGGTAAGAACATGTTTTACTTTAGAAGATGTTGCCAAACTTTTGTCTAATGTTACGGTACCATTTTGCATCTCCAGCAGCAATGAATGAGAATCCCTGTAGCTGTATATTCTTGCCGAAGATTGGTATCGTCAGGGTGTTATTTTATTATTTAAACCATTCTAACAGACATATACTGAACTTTCACCAGAGTTTTAATGTGCAATTCTCTAATGACAAGTGACATTGAGTATGACTTTGCATGTTTATTTTCTATTTGTTTAAGTAAGCTGAAGTGTCTATTTAGATCTTTTGCACATTTTTAAATTGGGTTGCTTGTTTTCTAAATGTTGAGTTTTATAATTTTTTTGTATATTTTTGATTCAAATACTTTATGAGATATTTATTTTGAAAAAACTTATGAGTCTGTACTTTAAAATTTTTAAACAGTATCCTTTGCTACTAAGATGCTGTTATGAGAAGTAGTTTTTAATTTAGTGATATCTAGTTTATCACTCATTTTTCTGCCATGGGTTATTTATCTAGAAATATACTTAAAAGCTCACACGAATTTAAGACCACTACCATTTTCTTCTACAATTTTTTTAAATTTTATGTTTTACATTTAATCTGACAATCTATTATGAGTTAATTTTAGTGAAAAGTATAAGGTCTTTTTCTAATTTTTTGTTTATTTGTTCTGTTTTGCATATGGACACCCAATTGTTCCAACACCATTTGGTGAAATGATCAGTCTTCCTTTATTGAAATATATTTCCTTTTTGTCAGGTGACTATATTTCTGTGGGACTGTATCTCAACATTTTTTCCTGTCTTAATGCTTTAGCTATCTGTCTTTTCACCAGAACCATGCTGTCTTGTTTGCCTTTGTTTTGTGGTATGCCTTGAGATTAGGTAGAGTGTGTCTTCTAACTTTGCTCCTCTTAGGCAAAGTAGTATTGATTATTCTAGTTTTTTGGACTTTTCTTATAACTGTTAGAATCAGTATGTCTATACCAAGAAAAGTACAGTTTGATGGGATTTAGAGAGAGATTTTGTTGAACATATGTGTAATTAGTAAGAGTTGACATCTTAACAACATTGGGTATTCTGATTCATGAATAAATTATTATCTGTTTATTTAGATTTTTGTGTATTGTTTTTATCAGAGTTTTATAGTTTTCTACATGTATATGCTATATATATATTGATAGATTTATACCCATTTCCTTTTTTGTGTGTGCTATTTTAATGTATTTTTAAATATCAAACTATAGTTATTCATTACTGGTAGATACAAAAGCAATTGACTTTTATATTTAAATCCTGTGGCCTGTGATCTTGCTATACTCAGTTATTCATTCCAGAATTTCTTATTATCATTTCTTTGGGGTTTTCTTCACTGATGTTCATGTTGTCTGCAAACAATGCAAGTATTTTTTTCTTGCTTTCTAATAGGTAACCTTTATTTGTTTCTTGTATTATGTAGGACTTCCAGAATATTATTGAATTTCCCCTCCCTCCCTCCTTCCCTCCCTTCCTTCCTTCCTTCCTTCCTTCCTTCCTTCCTTCCTTCCTTCCTTCCTTCCTTCCTTCCTTCTCTCTTTCTT
>NW_012114400.1:7489536-7521960 GCF_000951035.1 Colobus angolensis palliatus | reverse complement strand
TTCCTTCCTTCCTTCCTTCCTTCCTTCCTTCCTTCCTTCCTTCCTTCCTTCTCTCTTTCTTTTCTTTCTTTTTCTTCAGAGTTTCACACTGTCATCTAGGCTAAAGTGGTGTGATCTTGGCTCACTGCCACTTCCACCTCCCAGATTCAAATGATTGTTGTGCCTCAGCCTCCTGAGTAGCTGGGGTTACAGGTGTGCACCACCACAACTGGCTAATTTTTGCATTTTTAGCAGAGACGGGATTTCACCATGTTGGCCAGGCTATTCTCAAACTCCTGACCTCAGATGATCCGCCCACCTTGTCCTCCCAATCCCATGCTTGGATTACAGGCATGAGCCGTCATGTCTGGGCTCGTGATATTTATAAAGCTGAGAAATCTTGTCTCTACTCACAGTTTACTGAGAGTTTTGTTTCTTTGCTTGTTTGTTTGTTTGTTTTGTATGATTGGGTGTTGGATTTGACAATTTTTTTCCTGTCGATTGGTATTATCATATGATTATTCTTCTTTGTCACGTTCATCAGTGGTGGATTATACTGATTTTTAAATACTGAACTAATATTGCATAACAGAAATAAATCACTCAGTTTTTTTGTATAACTTTTTTTATATGTTGTTGAATTCAATTTGCTAATACATTATTAAGCATCCTTGCATCAGTATTAATGAGAGATACTGGCCAATTTTTTTTTTTATGACATCTTTACCTGGTTTGGATATTATAGTAAGACTGACTTTAAGAATAAGTTAGTAAGCATTTCCTCTATTTTCTTTTTCTGGAAGAGATTGTGAAGAATTGTTATCACTTCTTCCTTTAATATAGGTAAAATTCAACAGTCAAATAATGTGAATCAGGTGCTTTCTTTATTAAAATATTAATTATGGAATCATGTTTATAATACTAACAAATGAATTCAAATTACCTATTTTTTCTTGTGTGAATTTTTGTAATTTTTATCTTCCAAGAAACGTGTACCTTTTATTAAAATAATCAGATTTGAGTGGATCAACTTGTGTGTGGTATACTCTTAACATCACAATTCCTATAATACAGCAATAGTGATAACCTACCTTTCATTTATGATATTGATGATGTGTGTTTTCTGTTTTAGTTTTGTCTTTAATTTGGTTGCCTTTGCTATCAGTTGCTTTTCTTAATCTTAATAAACATATAATAGCTTCAAAAATTTATTTGTTATATTTCTGTTTTATTTATTTAATAAAAAATTAAATACAATTTTTATTTATCTCGAATATTATTTATATTTATTTTCTGCTTCTTAATTGAAGGTTAAATTTCTCTATTTTTCTAAATTTCCAAAGCAAAGCTTATATTATTGATTTGAGATATTTTTTCTTTTCCAATGGAGTATATGCATTCAAAGCTATAAATTTCTAACTAAGTGCTTTTGTTGCATCTCTCAAATTGATGTAAGTTAATTTTTTTATTTTTTGATAAATTCAAAATGTTTGAAAATATTTTTTGTGACTTACCCTTTGACTCATTTGCTATTCAGAACTTTGTTGTTTAATTTCAAAATATGTGTAACTATGCATTTCAATATTTCTTTTTTGCTTTTTTTTTTTTTTTTTTTTTGAGACAGAGTCTCGCTCTGTCGCCCAGGCTGGAGTGCAGTGGCGCGATCTCGGCTCACTGCAAGTGCCGCCTCCCGGGTTCACGCCATTCTCCTGCCTCAGCCTCCCGAGTAGCTGGAACTACAGACACCCGCCATCTCGCCCGGCTAGTTTTTTGTATTTTTTAGTACAGACGGGGTTTCACCGTGTAGCTCAGGATGGTTTCGATCTCCTGACCTCGTGATCCACCCGTCTCGGCCTCCCAAAGTGCTGGGATTACAGGCTTGAGCCACCGCGCCCGGCCTTGCATTTTTAAAATTAATTTTTATTTTTAATGTTTATGGGTACATGGTAGGTATATATACTTATGGGATACATGAGATATTTTAATACAGAAATACAATGCACATTTATCGCATCAGGGCAAATGGGGTATCCATCAACAAAGCCTTTATTCTTTCTAGTTCCTAAAATCAATCAAATTATCCTCTTTTAGGTTACTTAAAAATATACAATAAATTATTGTTGACTGTAGTCACCATGTTGTGCTATCAAATACTAGATATTATCTGTTCTATCTAACTAGATTTTTATTAACCATCTCCATATTTCCTTCCCACCCTCCAACTAACCTTCCCAGCGTTTGGAAATCATCATTCTGCTCTATATCCATAAATTCAGTTGTTTCACTTTTCTTTTTGAGCTCCCACAAATAAGTGAGGACATGTGATGTTTGTCTTTCTGTGCCTGGCTTATTGCACTTAACATAATGTGTTCCAGTTCCATCTGTGCTCCAAATGACAGAATCTCATTCATTTTTAGGGCTGAATAGTACTCTATTGTGTATACCATATTTTCTTTATCCATTCCTCTGCTGATGGACAATTAGGTTGCTTCCAAATCTTGGATATTGTGAATAGTGCTACAATCAGCATGGGAGTGCAGATCTATTTTTGATATACTTATTTTCTTTATTTTGGGTATATACCCAGAAGTGGAATTGCTGGATCATATGGTAGTTCCATTTTCATTTTTTGAGGAAACTCCAAACTGTTCTCTATGGTCGTTGTACATTGTTTTTACATTGTACATTACATTACATTTACATGATTGTACATGTAATTTACATTCTCACCAACAGTGTATGAGAGTTCCTTTTCCCAGCAACCTCACCAATATTCATTATTACCTGTCCTTTGGGGAAAAAAAAAAAAAAAACAGTTTAACTGTGGTAAGATGATTTTAGTTTTGATTTTCGTTTTTCTGACGAACAATGATATCAAGCATTTTTTCATATACCTGTTGCCATTCACATGTCTTCTTTTGAGAAATGTCTATTCAGATATTTTGCCAATTTTTAAATCAGATTATTAGATTTTTTTCCCATGGACTTATTTGAGAACCTTACATATTCTGGTTGTTAATCTCTTGTCAAATGAATAGATTGAAAATATTTTTCCCATTCTGTGGGTTATTGATTGTTTCCTCACCCTGCAGAAGATTTTTAACTTAATGTGATCCTTAATGTGATCCTATTCGTCCTTTTCTTTTTTTTTTTTTTTTTTTTTTGTGATTGCCTGTGCTTAGGCCAATGTCCTGGAGAGTTTATCCAATGTTTTCTTTTAGAAGTTCTATAGTTTGAGGTCTTACATTTAAATCTTCAATCTTCTTTGGTTGGACAATTGTACATAATGATCCTTCTGCATGTGAATATCCAGTTTCACAGCACAATTTATTGAAGAAACTATCATTTCTCCAATATATGTTCTTGGCATCACTGTGAAAAATGAGTTCACTGTAGATGTGTGAATTTGTTTCGGTGTTCTCCATTGTGTTCCATTGGTCTATGTGTCTGTTTTTATGCCAGCATCATGCTGGTTGCTACAGCTCTGTAGTATAATTTGAAATTAGAAAATGTGAATCCTCCAGTTTTGTTCTTTTTGCACAGGATGGCTTTGTTTTTTTTTTTTTTTTTTTTTTTTATTATACTTTAAGTTCTAGGGTACATGTGCATAACGTGCAGGTTTGTTACATATGTATACTTGTGCAATGTTGGTGTGCTGCACCCATCAACTCGTCAGCACCCATCAATTCATCATTTATATCAGGTATAACTCCCCAATGCAATCCCTCCCCCCTCCCCCCTCCCCATGATAAGCCCAGTGTGTGATGTTCCCCTTCCCGAGTCCAAGTGATCTCATTGTTCAGTTCCCACCTATGAGTGAGAACATGCGGTGTTTGGTTTTCTGTTCTTGTGATAGTTTGCTAAGAATGATGGTTTCCAGCTGCATCCATGTCCCTACAAAGGACGCAAACATTCTCGGTCTTTTGTGGTTCCATACAAATTTTAACATTTTTTTTTCTATTTCTGTGAAGATTGCCATTGGAATTTTGATAGCAATTACATTTAATCTACACATTCTTTTGGGTAATATGAATATTTTAACAATATTAATTCTTCCAATTCATGAACATGGAATATATTTCAATTTTTTGTGTTTGTTCTTAAATTATTTGCATCAATGTTTTATAGTTCTCACTGTGGAGATCTTTCACTTCCTTAAGTTTATTTTCAGATACTTTATTTTGTTTATAGCTATTGTAAATGTGATGACTTTCTTGATTTCATTTTCAGAGACATGCTGTTGGCATGTCTAAATGCTACTGATTTTTGTATAGTGATATTATATCTTGCAACTTAATTTATTTATCAGTTATAATAGTCTTTTGGCGGAGTTTTTAGGTTTTTCCAAATACAAAATTACACCACTCCACTTGCAAAAAAGATAATTTGACATCTTCCATTCCAATTTGGATGATCTTTATACCTTTCTCATCTGATGGCTCTTGCTAGCACTTCCAGTACTGGGATGAACAGCAGCAGTGAAAGTGGACATTCTTGTCATGTTCCATATCTAACAGGAAAGGTTGTGAGAATATAACCATTTAGCATGATATTAGCTGTGGATCTATAATATATGCCTTTTATTATGTTGAAATATGTTCATTTCATACCTGTTTTTATCACGAAGGGATATTGCACTTTATCAAATGCTCTCAGCATCAGTTGAAACGATTACATGACTTTTATTTTTCATTCTGTGAATATGATGTATCACATGGATTGACTCACATATGTTGAATCACTTTTGCATCTCAAGGATAGATCCCACTTGGTCATGATGAATATATTTTTAATATGTTATTGAAGCTAGTGTTTTGTTAAAGATTGTTGCATCAATGTTCATTGGGATTATTGGCCTACAGTTTTCTCTCTTTTGTTTTTCCTGTGTCTTTGCTTTTGATATCAGAGTAATACTGTCCTGGAGAATGAGGTTGGAAGTACTACTTCCTCCTCTATTTTTCAGCATGGGTTGAGTAGGACTGGCATTAGTTCTTCTTTAAATGTTTAGTAAAATTCAGTAGTGAAGCCATTGGCTCCCAGGCTTTTCTATGCTGGAAGAATTTTTTATTATGGTTTCAATCTCATTGCTTGTAATTGGTCTGTTCATGTTTTGGATCTCTTTATGGATCAATCTTGGTAGGTTATACATGTTTAAAAAATTATCTCTGTCTTCTAGGTTTTCAAATTTATTGGCATATAGTTGCTCATAGTAGCCACTAATGATCCTTTAAATTTCTGCAGTATTGGTTGGAATATTTTCTTTCTCATCTCTGATTTTATTTAATTTGGCCTTTGCTTGATCTTTTTTAGCGTGGCTAAAGATTTGTCAATTGTGTTTCTTTTGAAAAAGTCAATTTTTTGTTTCATTGATATTTTGTATTGTTTTCTTTGTTCAGTTTCATTTGTTTTTGCTGTGATCTTCATTATTTATTTTCTTCTGCTAATTTTAGGTATGGTTTTCTCTTGCTTTTCCAGTTCTTTAAGATGTATTATTAGGTGATGTATTTGAAGTTTTTCTTCTTTTTGATATAGGTGCTTATAGCTATAAACGTTCCTCTTAGTACTATTTCTGGTGTATCCCATAGATTTTGCTATATTCTGTTTCCATTATCATTTGTTTGAAGAAATGATAAATTTTATTTTTAATTTTTACATTCACTCACTGGTCTTTCAGGAGTATATGTTTGATTTACATGTGTTTTTATAGTTTCCAAAAATTTCTCTTGTTATTGATTGTTACTTTTATTCCATTAGAGTGAGAGTAGATGCTTGATATTTCAATTTTTTGAATGTTTTAAGACTTGTCACCTGTGATTTTGGAAATCACAATTTCTAACCACCTTAGTAGAGATGTATTGTATCAAGAATAAGTTCTTCAGCATGTAATAACAAAAAATGAATAATATTTCTTCACCTGTGACTTATCTATTACTTATATACAAAGAGGTCATCAATTAGGCTGTTCCAGTTTGACTAGGAGGTTCAACAGGGTTTTTAACAACTCAGAGTTTTTCAAACCTCTCATTTACAATTTTTCCTGATTTGACACCATTTCCTGTTAAAACTAAAAAAGAAAATCAATGCATATAAATAGAGTTAAAATATTTACAGCTATAAATGTACTTAGCAGAAGAAACAGTTAATAGAATGGAATTTGTTTAACACTAGCTAATGGAAATTATGGGTAGGGAGACCAGATTGAGTGAAATACTTTCTTAAATGTAAACACTTTCAAACAATTTTGCTTTCATTTATGAACATTATATAACTGTAATACAATAATTACTAAGATTAAATAAAAGATCTATAGCTTCAGTGACAGAAGGAGGACCTTGGATCTCATTCTGCTTGTCTAAATTAAGACCCAGATGTGACAAGCCCTGTCTATTCCTAGCTCGAAGTACATCCAAGCTCAGTTTCTAGAGGACTGAAATTCTTTGATATTTTTAAATTATTAATTTAAAAGTAAATACTTTTAAAAAGAAAAGAAATATGGTGAAGTAATTTTAAGTCATCTGTAATCCTGCTATCTAGCAGGAACAACAACATATATGTTACTGCATTTCATTACACTCTCTCTAACTAGTAAATACATATGTACTATGTAGGTAAGTAGACAGAATATACTAAATAAACTTTTATTTATAATATTTAAATATTTTAAAGTGTATCACAAATAATTAAATGTTTAAAATAATAGAGTATGCAGCCACAAATTAGACCCACATAAATATGGTCAATTGATTTTTGACAAAGGGATAAGGGCAAAATAATGAAGAATAAATGGTCTTTTCAACAAACGATGCTGTTAACAACTAACCATCCACCTGCTAAAAAATGAATCTAGGCACAGACCTCATGCCCTTTGTAAAAACTAACTCAAAATGGATCACAGACCTAAATATAAAATGTAAAACTGTAAAACACCTAGAAGTTAATTAAATATTTATTATTTAAGGATAATTTTAGATTTATTAAATAATAAATTATTAAAATATTATCCCAAAAGTTGTATAATGTATTAAAATGACAATGTTTACTATTTTTAAATACTCTCACTTCAAACTTGTGTTTTATTTTAAATCTTCACAATTGTTAGAAAATCTGGAATTAATACATTTTTATAAATGTGTTGAGATTATTTTTCTCCTTAGGGTGAATTTTTTGAAATATTATTAGTTATTTGAAGGATAGTAACAACAACCTTCGGTATATTTTACGGTATTGTTTTGCCACCTGGATACTGATGTACCTACAGCTGGATAAATTAGAGACCCCACAAGATAAGTAATTTGCATTGATAATTGGATGTCCTCAAATAGTTTGTACATCAGAATGATGAGATATGAATGAATGGGTCTTACATTTTTAGCCTAAATTGTGACCAATGTTTGGTTGTTTAAATTGGCTGAGGGAAGTCAGCACAGGCCTGAATGAGCAGCTGGGAATGCTTAATTGGAGTTAATTGCTGATTGGAGACTGGTAATTACTAACTACTCTCACCTGTACAAATTGGCCTATTTAAAAAAATTAGAAAAGTTAAGTAGAAGAATCTAATGTAGTAGCCTGTTACAGCGAATCTTACAGCAGACAAAGCAAGTAATTTGAAGCTAAGGGATGAAAGAATAGAAAAGACAATAGAAAAACTTGAATATCTTCACTTAATATTATATTAGCTGAGTCTATGGTTATTGTTTCCTGTAGGTAGGCTTTTGTTATAGCGCACAAACCAGTTCCAGTTGTGTGCTTACTAAAAAATATTACTCTCCTAAGAAAGAACATTTCAGAAAACATGAAAGCTTTCTAGATATTTTTTAAGAAAATAAAATTATAAAAGAAAAATTAACACAAACCTGATCTGAGATAGACATATTTTTGTAATGTCACTTACAACTTAGTTTTGGAGAGAAACTTATTCCTAACTTTTTTTTTTAACTTTTATTTTAATTTTGGGGTACATGTGCAGGTTTGTTATAAAGGTAAACATGTGTCATTGGAGTTTGTTGCACAGATTTTTGTCATCCTGGTATTAAACCTATTATCCATTATTTTCTTCCTGATCCTTTCCCTCCTCCCACCCTCCACCCTCTGATGGGCCCCAGTGTCTATTGTTCCCTTCCATGGGGTCATGTGTTCTCATAATTTAGCTCCCACTTTTAAAGAAGAACATGTGGTATCTGGTTTTCTGTTCCCGTGTTAGTTTGCTAAGAATGATGGCCCCCAGTTCCATCCACATTCCTGCAAAGGACATAATCTCATTTTTCTTTATGGTTGCACAGTATTCCATGGTATATATGTACCATGTTTTCTTTATCCAGTCTACCATTGATGGGTGTTTAGTTTGATCCCATGTCTTTGCTATTGTAAATAGTGCTACAATAAACATACACAATTTATGTTTCTCTGGGTATATACTCAGTAATGGGATTGCTGAATCAAATAGTAGTTGTATTTTTAGGTCTTTGAAGAATTGCCACACTGTTTTTCAGACTAGTTTTATTAATTTAAACTCCCACCAACAGTGTATAAGTATTCCATTTTCTTTGTAACTTTGCCAGCACCTGTTAGTTTTTGCCTTTTTAATAACAGCTGTTCTGCCTGATGTAAGTTGGGTGGTTTTCATTTGCATTTCTCTAATGATCAATGATATTGAATTTTGTTCATATGCTTGTTGGCTGCATGTATGTCTTCTTTTAAAAAGTGTCTTTTCATTTCCTTTGCCCACTTTTTAATGGGGTTGTTTGTTTGTCTTGTAAATGTGTTTAAGTTTCTTACAGATTCTGGATATTAAACCTTTGTCAGATGAACGGTTACAAAAATTTCCTCCCGTTCTGTAGGCTCTCAGTTTACACTATTGATAGCTTCTTCTGCTGTGCAAAAGCTCTTTAGTTTCAACAAATCTCATGTGCCAATTTTCTTTTTGTTGAACTTGCTTTTGACATCTTGATCCTGAAAGCTTTGCCTATTTATACATCCAGAATGGTATTGCTTAGGTTGTCCTCCAGGTTTTTAAGCTGTAGGTTTTACATTAAAGTCTTTAATTCATATTGAGTTGATTTTTTGTATATGTTACAAGGAAGTGGGACAGTTTCAGTCCTCTGCATATGGTTAGCCAGTTATTCCAGCAGCATTTATTGAATAAGGAGTCTTTCCCCATTGCTTGTTTTTGTCAGCTTTGTGGAAGATCAGATGGTTTTAAGTGTGCAGCCTTGTTTCCAGCCTTTCTATTCTGTTACATTGACCTATGTGTTTGTTTTTGTACCAATACCATGCTGTTTTGGTTACTCTGGCCATGTAGTATAGTTTGAAGTTGGGTAGCATGATGCTTTCAGCATTTTTTTTTTTCTTAGTATTGCTTTGATTATTCAGACTCTTTTATTTTCCATGTGAGTTTTAAAATAGTTTTTACTTTTTAGTTCTGTGGAAAATATCATTTGTACTTTGATAGGCATAGTATTGAATCTATAAATTGTTTGGGATAGCCTGGCAATTTTAACAATATTGAATCTTTCTATTCATGAGCATGGAGTATTTGTATCATCTCTGAGCAGTGTTTTGTAGTTCTTGTTTTAGAGATCTTTCATCTCCCTGGTTAGCTGTATTCCTAGGTGTTTTATTCTTACTGTGGCCATTGTGAATGGGATTTTGCTCCTGATTTGGCTCTCGGCTTGACTGCTCTTGGTGTACAGGAATGTTAGTTACTTTTGTACATAAATTTTGTGTCTGGAGAGTTTCCTAAAGTTGCTTATCAGTTTAAGGTGTTTTAGGGCTGAGACTATGGGATTTTCTAGATATAGGATTATGTTGTCAGCAAACAGTGATAGTTTGGCTTTCTCTTCCTATTTGAATGTCTTTTATATCGTTCTCTTGCCTGATTGCACTGGTTAGGGCTTCCAATACTAGGAATTGGAGAGAGGCATCTTTGTGCCAGTTTTCAAGGGGAACGCTTCCAGCTTTTTCCCGTTTATTATGGTGTTGGCTGTGGGTTTGTCATAGATAGCTCTTACTATTTTGAGGTATATTGGTTCCATAACTAATTTATTGAGAGTTTTTAATATGAAGAGGTGTTGACTTTTATTGAAAGGATTTTCTGCATCTATTGAGAAGATTATGTGGGTTTTGTCTTTGGCTCTGTTTATGCGTTGGATCATTTTTATTGATTTGCATATGTTGAAACAACCTGGCATCCCAGGGACAAAGACTACTTGATTATGATGAATAAACTGTTTGCTGTGTTGTTAGATTCAGTTCACTAGTATTTCGTTGAGGATTTTTGCTTCAGTGCTCATCAAAGGTATCAGCCTCAAGTTGTTTTGCTGTTGTTGTTGTTTTTATTGTGTCTCTGCCAGATTTTGGTTTCAGAATGATGCTGGCTCATGGAATGAAGTATAGAGGAGTTCCTCCTCTTCAATTGTCTGGTATAGTTTCAGAAGGAACAATAATACCTCTCTCTTATACATGTGATAGAATTTAGCTGTAAATTCATCTGGTTGTAAGCATTTCTGATTGGTAAGCTATTTATTACTGACTGAATTTTAGAGCTCACTATTGGTCTGTTCAGGGATTCAATTACTTTCTGGCTCAGTCTTGGGAGGACGTATTTGTCCAGGAATTTATCCATTTCTTCTAGATTTTCTAGCTTGTGTGCATAGAGGTGTTCATAATACTTTCTGATACTTATTTTTATGTTTCTGGGGTCAGTGATAGTGTTGTTTAAAATTGTTTTCATATGGATTTTCTCTATAGACCTAGAGGTCTATCTATTTTATTATTTTTTTTTAAATAAACCAACTCCTGTAATTGTTAATTTTTTGAGTGGTTTCTCATGTCTCTATCTCCTTCAGTTCAGCTTTTATTTGGCTATTTATCATCATCTGCTAGCTTTGGGATTGGTTTCCTCTTAGTTCTCTCGTTCTTTTACTTGTGATGTCTGGTTGCCAAATTGGGATCTTGTAACTTTTTGATGTGGATGTTTAGTACCATAAATTTCCCTTTTAACACTGCCTTAGCTGTGTTCTGGAGATTCCGGTATGCTGTATCTTTGTTCTCATTCATTTCAAAGAATTTCTTGATTTCTGCCTTCATTTTATTATTTGCCCAAAAGTCATTCAGGAGCAGGTTATTTACTTTCCATGTAATTATATAATTTTGAGTAAACTTTTTAGTCTTAATTTCTAATTTGACTCTGCTGTGGTTTGAGAGAGTGATTCTTAACGATTTCAGTTCTTTTGCATTTGCTAAAGAGTGTTTTGCATCTAATTATGTGATCAGTTTTAGAATATTGTCACGTAGTGATGAGAAGAATGTTTGTTGTTTTTGTTTAGAGAGTTCTGTAGATGTCTGTTAGGTCCATTTGATCCAGTGCTGAGTTCAGATGCTGAATATCTTTGTTATTTTTCTGCCTCAATGATCTGTCTCATACTGTCACTGGGGTGTTGAAATCTCTCACTATTATTGTGTAAGAGTGTAAGTATCTTTAAGAGTCTCTAAGATCATTATTAATTTGGGTGCTACTGTGTTGTGTGCATGTATATCTTGGATAATTCGGTCTTCTCATTGAATTGAACTGTTTGTCAATATGTAATGACCTTCTTTGTCTTTCTTGATCTTTGTTGGTTTAAAGTCTATTTCATCTGAAATTTAGAATTGCAGTCCCCCATTTTTTTTTTTTTTCTGTTTTCCATTTGCTTGATAGATTTTTTCCGTCTCTTTATTTTGAGCCTATTGTTGTCAATGCAAGCTTGATGGGTCTCTTGAAGACAGTATACCAATGGGTCTTATTTCTTTATCCATTTTCCACTTTATGCCTTTTAGCTCAGGCATTTAGCCTATTTATCATGGTTAGTATTGACATGTGCAGATTTGATCCTGACATCATGATGTTAAATGGTTATTATGTAGCCTTGTTTGTGTGGTTCCTTTATAATGTCTGTGTATTTCAGTGACTTTTAGTGGCTGGTAACAGTCTTTTCTTTCCATATTTAGAGATTCCCTTAGAAGCTCTGTGTTCCCTTGGCATTTGCTTGTCTGAAAAGGATCTCATCCTCTTTTGCTTATGAAGCTTAGTTTGGCCAGAAATGAGTTCTTCATTGCAATTTGTTTTCTTTTAGAATGTTGAATATTGACTCCAAATCTCTTCTGACTTGTAAGGTTTCTGCTGAGAGGTCAGCTGTTGGTTTAATGGACTTCCCTGTGAAGGTGGCCTGACCCTTCTCTCTAGCTGCCTTTAACTGTTTTCTTTTTTTTTTTTTTTCTTTTCAACCTGGGAGAATCTGACGATTATGTGTCTTAGGATGATCTGTTTGTAAAGTATCTTACTGGGATTCTCTGCCTCAATTTGAATGTTGGCCTCTCTAGCTAGGTTGGAGAAGTTCTCATGGGTGATATCCTGAAATATGTTCTCCAAGTTGCTTAAACTCTCCCAGTCTCCTTCAGGGACACAAGTGGGTCATAAATTTGGTCTCTTTACATAATCCCATATTTCTTTGAGGTTTTGTTTGTTCCTTTTTATTCTTTTTTCTCCATTCTCATCTGTCTTATTTGAGAAAGCCAGTCTTCAAGCTTCAAAATTCTTTCCTCTGGTTGCTCTATTCTGCTGTTAATACTTGTGATTGTATTATGAAATTCTTGTAGTGTATTGTAGTGTATTTTTCAGTTCTATCAGGTTGGCTACATGCTTTTCTATACTGGCTCTTTTGTCTTTCAGCTCCTGTATCATTTTATTTTTCAATATATTCCTGCATCTCAATGATGTTCATGCCTATCTATATTGTGAAATCTATTTCTTTCATTTCTGACCTCTCAGCCAAGTTCAGAACCATTTTTGGAGAGGTAGTGCAGGCATTTGGAGGAAAGAAGGCACGCTGGCTTTTTGAATTGTCATTTCCCGTGTGGGTTCTTTTTCATCTTGCTGAGCTGATGTTTCTTCATTATCTGAAGTTGCTGATCTTTGGATTTTTATTTTATTTTATCCTATTTCATGACCTTGAGTGTTTGATTGTGGTGAAAGGTGGGTTGAGCTGAAGGGCTTCATATCTTGAAGATTTTAGAGGGCCAATGCTCGGCCCCCAACTCCTGGATTCCATTCTCTAACTCTGAGAAACTTGTATCAGGCCACGACTTTGTCCTCTGACTCCTCCAAGTTAAGAATCCAAGGTACTAGGGTGCAGAGCAGTTTCAGGACCAGTAATAATTACACTCTGATGGGTGTTGTCAGCCCATCAGAGTGTAGTGCATTTCATAGTGCGATGGCAAGAGGATCCATCCTCATTTGCAGATGCGTGATGCAGTGGCAGTGGCAACACGACAGGGTGCACATGTTGGCTGCAGGAGGATGCTAGTAGGTGTCAGGGTGCCCGCCTCTGTGCTGGTGTTCACCACAGTGGTCAAGGTAGCACGGGTTGGGGGGGTAAGGAGAAGAGGGCCTGCATGGTTGCACTAGGGATGGTGGTGTTAGGACAGGGGTGGGGTGTTGGTGGGTTCAAGTCTCTGTGCACTTTCAATGTGCCATAGGCAGGTGAGGTGGGTCATGATGAGGAAGGGTCCACTGTTCTCTGTGCCTAGTTTCATTCTCTGTAGTTTTGGCGCAAGGACTGCGTGCTGGCAGAAGTGGGGCTTGCTGGCTCTGTATCTGCCGAGATTTTGACTGCAGTGGTGATCTGGCAGCAGGAAGAGGAGTGGAGTGCATTCCCACCACAGCAGTGGTAGGGAAGGGTGCTGGCACACGCATGCACTGATAGGGCAACATAGACAAAACCTGCCATACACACATGCACTGGAAAAGTGATATTGGGGGTGGCTGTGGGACTGGGGGAAGCTGCAGTGTTGTCAGGGAGCCTGTGGGCTAGTGTATGGTGGGGGCCACCCCACTGGAGCTGTCTGCTGCTCAGGCATGTTCCTCCAGTGCAGTAGCTACAATGAGGGCCCCCAGGGTAACCAAGGCTGTCCTGCAAGTAGGTGGGGCCAGGAGGGGTCTGCAGCCCAAGGGGTTCTCAGGTCAGACCAGCCAGTCTGATGGGCAAGACCACCTTGCAGAGTTCGGGTCTACCAATTCCCCTAGGGCTAAAATATCCTTCAAGAGCAAATCGAGCCCAGGGCTATCCCTGCCCATGCTCCACTATAGAAGCTCCTTCACCAAATTGTGTAGGCTCCTCATCAGCTAGAGTGTAGCCCAGACCACTTTAAGCAACTCTCCCTGTCAACTTGAGTGTCTACGGTGGTCAAGGGGTTTCCTCCTTCTGGGATTCTAGAAGCTCATGATGAGAGCAGGTTGCTCTTGCCAGTTCAACTCACCTATTCACCCATAGTCAGGAGTAAGGAATGAGTTCTGGTGCAAGGTAGCCCTATGCAGCGTTCCCAGCTTCCTCGTCCTTCAGCCAAGCTTCTATGTCTTCCCCTAAGTACCATCCCTCTGAAGCTCTGTTGCAAGTACCCCAGTCATCTCAGTCCCTTACCAGCAAGTGGGGTTTGGGCCAGCTGCGGCCTGAATTGCCGATTAGTACTACAATTTTTAAGCAAATTTTCTCGTGTTCTAAGAAAGCTAGTTATATGTCACCAAGCTGTCAGGAATCTTATGATCTTTAACCATATATATTTTGTCTGATAGCTAATGTAATAAAAAATATTTAAATATTTTTCTCTGTCCATATAATGACCTCAGAATGTTGGGTTTTTTGAACTAGCTTATTCAGAAGCTTCTCCCCTTGTACCAGTGTGCAATAGGACTTTGGCGTATGTTTATCATTTAATTTTCTAAAAAAAATTTAATACTCAAGGAAACAAAAGTGTAAAGCATTTAATTCTATACAGAAGTGCACATTGGTGATTTAAAAAATAGGGAGTAAAATAATACCCAAGAGGATAGAAACACTTAAAAAATTAAGTGATTATTAAAAATATGAACGCCTTCTTGAAAAGAGACACATTTCCATGCTCTAGAAATAAAGAAAAAAATCTAATCAGTAGCACATTTGGGGAAACATTATAGATACCCTGAAGAAAAATAAGGGTGGTTGGACAAATTAGATTTGTTGTGGAGAAAATGATTTTGGAAAATATTACAATAATGTTTTATCTAAGAGGAAGTTGATTTTAATTTGACTGATTGAAATGTCTCTAGTTGCAGATGTGTGTGTATCCAATAAAAAAGTATTCAATTTTGTGTAGATGAAATAATACTGTCAACTGCTTATGATGAAAGATACAATTTTACAGTAAAGCAGACTTATGATATATATTTGGTACAATGCAGGAGAAAAAATTTTGAAAGAAAAAAAGCAATTAGTATTTCCTCACCAACGCTATACTGTTAGGTCATCAGTCATGGCATCATATTTAAACATCAAAACAGATAGTTAAATATTTCTCCCAAATAGCTGGGTTTCTGGTGAAATTACTGCTTTATGGTTATGGAGGGGATTACTTTAAGTTCTATTTGAAACAGAAGAAGAATGCTTTACGTATTCAAAAATTAACAGAATTGTGTGAGCATGTGAATGAGCATTTAGCTAAGAGTAGATGTCTAAACACAAAAACTAAAATATTTGTAAGTACACATTGAAAGCCATTTGGAAAAAAAATGCCAGAAATGTGTACTGTATTTTTTACACTGATCTCAAGTAACCACAGAAGAAAAATTATAGTAATGATGGAGGTTGTTAGTTATTAATTATTGTTCAACTAGTAATACTTCAGCTAAATATAACCTATCATTTACCATGTACTTAGTAGTCCCATAAAATTGGCTCAAAGCTTCATCCTGAGCATGTAAGGAAATCCCGTGCCTCTCCCTTTATCATTCAATTTCTTGGCAAGTGGCAAACATTACTCAGCTATTTCTTACTTCCTTTTCTTTGTTTCTCTAAATCCAAATATCTTTTGTACCATGATAACTGAAACTTTACTCTTAATCACAGTATTCTGTCACAAATGTTCAATAGAATGTATGATCTCAATTTTTCTTAAAAAGAACTCAAAACAGTTACAACTTAACAAAGCAGAGGAACAGAACCCCTAACTGTACCTGTAGGAGTTTTACTGATACTCATTTTTATCATTTGGTTGCACCCTTCCAACCTTTTGCTCTTCACTTTTTTTTAATTGTATTTAATTTTCAATCTGTATTTTCTTAGCATTCACTGAAATCCTTTAACATGACCATTATCAATCCTTTGTCAGCAATCTTACAGATCTCCATTTCATCTAGGTACATTGTTGGAGCTTCATTAGTTTATTTTGTTGTTGTCATTTTTCCCTAATTTTGAAAAATAATCCCTACTTCTTTATGTTGAGGAAGTAGCCACTTCTTCCATTTTTTGCAAGTGTCTTTTGGAGGCGATAGGCCCTTACTATTTAGTCTAGCTTGGGATCACGGATGGGCTGGCTGGTAGCAAGTCTGGACAGCAGACCTAACTACCGAGTTCTCTAGTTAGAGGGGGTTGCTTGTGCACTCTGAAGTCAAATGATATACTGACCGTGCTTCACGCTCTAATGAGACCAGCAGCTGGACTCTGCCATCATGTGGAGCTGCTGGCTAGGCTCTGTAATTGTCTTTAATTCAGCAGAGCTGCAAGTTATTTCCCCTAGCTAGACAGTATTTTTATTTAAAATCTGTACTTGAGCAGAGCTCTGTGCTGGGCATCAGGGTTGGTTAGGTCTCTGGGGTTGCTGCTCAGCCACACGGGGGTGAGTAAAACCAATGGCTATGCTCCACTGCTATGCATGGTGTTTGGCTTGACTTCTAGCCTGAGGTAGACTTAAGCAGAGCAGCAAGGTTTGTCAGAGTTACCACTCAGCAGCTAGGGTTGAGTGGAACAAAATCCTTCCTTCATGAGTAATTGTTGACTTGCAGTTGCCTGTCAGTCTGGAGAAGATTTAAAGGGAGACTTAGTTTACTTCTTTCTGTCTGAGTTTGGGCAGGGTAAATGCTCACTCTGCAGGTAATCACTGACCTGCAGTTGCTCCTCATCCTGGGGAAGAACTGGAAGATGGTTACAGATTGATGCCTGAAAGAACTGTGGACTATGCTTCCTGCAGGATGATGTTGGCTAGTTCCTCTGGTGTGGAACCTCTGTTAGCTCAAGTGCAGAGAAATTGCCATGATCTGCACACTGCTCACTGGGAACCGCACCTTCATTCTTTGGTTCTAACTGACCGCATTTAATCCAGCCCCATCAGTATCCCAATGTTTCCTGTGGGATGAGACAGGAGTGAAGTGTTCTCTGAAGGGTCCCAGAATGGTGGGGAAGCTGACTATCCATCTCCAACACACTTTTCCCACTGTACAAACCATGGATCCAAGATAATTTTCTGTGTGTGGTTCAATGCCAATTTGTGAGAGGGGCTGTGCAATCAAAGAAATCCATTTCTCTTGCCATTGGATCTAAAAGGGAGTGAAACCTGGGGACTCCTATCCTGCTGTCTTGCTGATGTCGTGTCCCATTTCATTTAACTTTAAATGAATGGCAAATTATTTATTTAAAAAATGTTTGATGCCACTGGGTTAAGATAATACAGTATGTAGGGCATTCTCTTTGTCTTTCTTTCTGAAGCCAACCCAAATAACAAGGTGATTGACAAAATATTTGATATGTAATTAAGGAACACCTATACTCTTTGAATACACCATGTAAAGTTTGGCTTATAGTTTGTGTAAAACCAGATTGGGATAAGGTATATACTTACAAGATCATTAGGCTTTGGAAAGAGCCAAAAACATTCAGACTTTGGAAAGAGCAAGGGCAAAAGTTATCAAAGCAGATGGTTAACTCTTAGGTGTAAAACAAATAAGCCCTTATTTTGGAACAAGATCAATGTTTGACACATTACTTGGGGAGAGAATGTACTTGAATCTTGGTTATGTGGTGACAAAACCATCTCTGAAAATAAAAAAAAAAAAAGAGAAAGAGAGAGAGAAAGAAACAGTGCCAGGCAAAATATGTTGCAGAAAGCTCAATAACTGTTTTCTGTCAGAAAACAGAAAAAGGAAAGACTAAATTAAGAACACAAATTCTATATGATATGGAGTTTACTGAGCCTAAAATAATACCTTGCAAGATTGCCTGTGAGTTATATCTGCAGATATAGCATTTGATTGGAAGGTTTCCTATAGATTACAGCTCAACCCTAATGCATGCCCAATATAAACAGATAATGAATTCACAATATTTCACAAATAACTCATACAGAAACAACTTATAATATGACTAAGAATCACAACAGACACTGGGCAAATCCAAAAATGCATTAAGAATAAAAATAAAGGGAAAATAATTAGACTAAGAAAAGGCAAAAGAAGAACGGAAAAATAATGAATACATCACAGTGCAATACAGCATTTTCCATAAAATTTTAAAAATACTCAAATGAAATCTGGCTTTTCTGATATACTGCTAATATCAAAAGATCAAAGGACTCAGAAACAAAATGCTCTCAGGAACAGATAAACAACAAACTGGCAAGGATTGGGGGAAAACAGAAACACAAAAAGAAAATGAGGTCTGCATCATAAGTAGTAAAAAAATAACCATAGGCTTCTCAATATGTGGCAGGGTCATTGAGGACAGTCTCATAAAAATTGATCACAGTTATATTAAAGATGAAAAATGAAGAGCGATTTTATATTTTATGAACTACTCCAAGGAAAGATACAATCTATTTCGTGTTGCTCTTAGAAATAAAAAGGGACTCACACCTGTAATCTCAGCACTTTCAGAGGCCGAATAAACATCTAAACATGCACGTGATGAATTTACGTGAGCCTAATAGTTCCCTAAGTTGTCTGTACAAAATGTACAGATATATAGTTATAGTAAAGACTATATATATTTCATAGTAATTGTAAGAGGAATAGTATGTATACTTTTATCTGAATTGGTTGGAATGTGTAATTTTTGAACGAGCTATTGCAGCTAGAAAGATAAAATCTATTACGGAGCCATTTGAGTGTGTGCTAGCCACCTTCCTATATTAAAACTTCAAAATAACGAGTGATTTATGAAGATTCTAGAGGAACATCATTTGTAGATTTGAGATATCACTTATGCTTTTTTTGTCCATTAGATTTGTTGTCCTTTTTTGCACTTAAATACATCGATCGTTTTTCTTCTTTATCTCAACCTTCCATAAAAATCATGATTTTTACCACCATTTGAAGCATTAAACTATGAGCAATATCCTATGACAATTCTTTTAAGAAAAATACCAAATTTACTTAAAATTTTTATTGGAAAGAATAATGTAGCAATAGATATACTGAAGTTTCGCTCAGCATAGAAGGGCTTCAGTAGAGACATTGTTTGATCAATTGAAGTTCACATGTATTTACACAAATTATAGATAGGAAATTCTTTTTCCCTTTCATTACTTTAAAACTTGCTTATCCATATGAAAGCAATTACTTTGATCAAGGTATATAAGTAAAGTCTGGCTCTGTTCATATTCTGTTTTTCTAAGGTTGCATATTTTTAAAACGAAAAATGTGTTGCTTGCTAATGGGCTAGACATACATAACTCTATCCTATCATGGATATTACTGTATTTGTTATCCTTTTTTGGTTTGTTTTGGTTTTATTTAATTATCCTTAGTAAGTGAATTCTGTAATTTCTATCATTATCTTAAATTAGTTTTTGAAATTGTAAATATATGTGTGTAGGGGAATAATGCATGTGTTTTTACTTTCCCAATGAAGAGAAAATTAAAAATTTTAACAACTGAATTTGCCTTTCATTGTAGTATTAGCTTCCACCATCATTTATAATATAGCTCTGCAGGATCTGGAGACAGAACTTTAAAATTTTATAAACTGAAGGTTTCTATTTAGTAGGTTCCAGGGAAGCAAAAATATAAAAATTCTTACATTTGAGCTTGTGAGATTCCAAAGCAAAATTTTATTAGTTGTTTGTAATTCTGGAATAAGAGACAAGTAATTATTAACAACTTTCATGTAGACTTATAGCATTTGTGAACTCAGTCAGAAATGAATAAAATATATTTAGTCAAATTACTTGAAATATTTTTTAATAAAACCTCTTCACAAAAATTATAACTAAAAGCCAATATGTTATCTTGTCCCTGTTTTCTTTAAAAAAAATTCTTGAGAATTATATTATTTTATATTTTATTTATTTTTATTGATACCTAATATTTGCACATATTTATGAGGTAAATGTGATATTTTGTTACATGCATAGACTATGTAATGATCAAGTCAAGACATTTAGAGTATCCTTTATCTCTAGTATGTATCATTTCTGTATGGTGGGAACATTGCAAGTCCTCTTTTTTTGGCTATTTTGAAAGATTTGGTACATTACTGTTAACTATAGTTATCCTACTCTGCTGTTGAACATTAGCAGTTAATCCTTCTGTTTAACCGTATGTGTTACCTATTAATCAATCTAAAATGCATCTCCTATTATTTGGCTACTGCAGGGAAAAGTCAACACCCAGAGCAGATGCAGCAGAATGCCCTGGAGTAGAACACAGGGTTAGTATGTGGAGAGCTGGATGCTTCTCTGCTTTTTGTGAAGAGCCACTTTGCCTTTACATCATTCATTACCAGTGGAGTTTGAATCCTTTGGTTAAGTGTCCCAAAGTCAACATGTGTTCATGCTTGACTGCTTGAGATTTAGAAGTAACAACCCTAACCAAAATTGCAAACATCTATCTTTAACGTTGTCATCAAGGTTAACGATGACATGAGAGTATGAAGTATCCAGTTTTAAGAAGATGGGAATTCAGGATATGTTTACTTTTTACTGACTTGGTCAGAACTATATTTTACAGAAGATTTTGTCTCACTTTTTATTGTTTTAGGGAAAAACTATATGAATTGCTTTAGTTTGAACACAGAATAATGTTTGTTTATTAGGGTTTATTTTGGAAAATTGAGTCAGATTAAGTAACAGCCAATAACTTTTAGAATGAGATAATATAGTTTTTTCTGATCAGAGAAAATTTCTTCATTATTAACACTTTAAGATTCTTTGTTAATAACTGTCTTTGACTTAATTTAACCAGAAATGTGATGTAATCTGCCAAAACTATATTAGCATCAAGAGCATGAATTTTCACAAGCCAAATAGGAAACTGGGGGACAGTGAATCAAGCTTCTTATAGAAAGCAATTTTAAATCTTTAATCAGTATGTATAATAAACAATTACACATATTATACAAACATATGTGAGAGCATAGCAGAAGTATTTTTGCATGTGCAAGAATTCCAAAGGTTTTGTTTTCACATACTTTAGCCAAACAAGTTAATTGAAGGTGAATTATAGCAAATAAGGAAGAAAACTGCAAACAAAGAATATAGAAGAGAAACTCTAATCCGTGAGTTCAAGGAAAATGTCACAGGAAAAGATATGCATTGCAGCAGGCATATAGAAAACATTCATTCTGAAACAAATAAAAAGCAACAATTAGAGTGCTTTGACAAAAAGGGAGATTCTCTGCACTAGATGATAAGAATATGGTAAAAGTGGATTGACCTTAGGTCAAGGAGAAAACCATTGAACTCCTGGAGGGAAAAATAATAAACTATGAAATACAAAATATACTCCAAATATAGAGCAAAATAGAATAGTATTAGAATGAACTTTTTTTTTTTTTTTTTTGAGACAGGTTCTCACCCTGCCATTCAAGGTGAAGTACAGTAGAGCAATCACGACTCACTACAGCTTCAACTTCCTGGGCTCAGTTGATTTTTCCACCTCATTCTCCTGAGTAGCTGGAATTACAAGCATGCACCACCATGCCCAACTAGGCTAATTTTTGTATTTTTTGTAGAAATGGAGTTTTGCCATGTTGCTTAGACTGGTCTTGAACTGCTGGGCTCAAGTAATCTACCTGTCTCGGCTTCCCAAAGTGCTGGGATTTCAGGTGTGAACCACCGGGCCCAACTAGATTGGACAATTAATTATATATTAGTCAAGTTATTTCTGCCCGTATTGATATTAACATCATTGCCTTTTAAGATACAGGGAGGTCTTACATTGTATACATAGAGAAGGAATTATAATATAAACACACAATTTGGATATTTGTGAAGTCAGAATACTGTTTGTTGCTTATAATATTTTTAGTTACACTGTTGTTGGAAAATACTGATGATTGATTTTTAATTCTACAACTGGGCTTTAGAATTTTCTTTGGTATGGCTTCCCTATTTCTTGAAAATTTCACTGCCTGCCATAACCATCTTAATTAATTCTTCTAAAGAAATATTAGCTTTCTTTCTAGCCACATTTGTTCCCATCTTAGAGCTTTTGTGCCAGCTACTCGTTTAGTGTTTAATGTTTTTCCTAGCTTCGGCATGGCTTGCTTCTTCCTGCCAATCAAGCTTTAAGTTAAAGCATTTTTATACAGACTCTCTGTAATTACTAGATCTAAAGCAAATATTTTTTTTTTCCATTGTGGGGAATGTAAGTTTTGTGTGGATATAAGCTCTGTATGGATATTTTTCATATCTGCTGGGTAAATATCTGGGAGTTGAATCACTGGCTGTTTATAAGTGTATATTTAACTTAATAGGAAACTGCCAAACTATTTATTTCCCAATAGAGTGTTGCATTTTATATTCCCACCAACAATGAATGAGAGGTCCAGTTTATCCACACTTTTAACAACTCTAGATATTAACAAACTTTGTAATTTTAGCTATCTTAACAACCATGTGATGATGTATTCTTAGGGTTTAGTTTGTATTTCTCAGATGATTATTAATGTTGGGTATCTTTCCACATGCGTTTGTATCACACACACACACAACATATTTGGTAAAATGCTGCTCACATTTTTGCACCTTTCTTTTTAATAGGTTGATTATCTTACAACTGAGTTTAAAAATAAGTTATATATTTGGGATTCACATCCTTTTCCAGATACATATTTTGCCAACGTTTTCTTCCAGTCTGTTTCTGGTTTTTCCATTTTGTATCATTGACCTAAAAAAGAAATTTGTTCATTTTAACATTTGTAGATGTCAAGTATCAATAATACTCTTTCACTGTTTCTACTTTTGTGTTGTATCTAAAGCATTTGCAAAGATTTTCTCATATTTTTCTCATGAAGTTTCAGAGTTTTAGTTTTAGTTTTTTTATTGAGATCTCTGATCCATTTTTAGTTATTTTTTATGAACACTTAAGTGGAAAAAAATGATGGTTTACTTTTTTTCCTACTGTTTTTCTACTACCATTTTTGCATATTAGAGGGCCTTTATGCAAAAAGAAAGCAACTTCCTTTCCTGTTTAAACTAGTTTGAATGAATTCTACTGCCTTCAACTAGGAAGTCAAGCCAGTAGATATATTTTACTGAAAAGAGTAAACAGATGAAGCAGGGGAGGAAGACAAAGCATCCAAGTCAGAAGCCCTTAATAAGATGGTTTAAATTCATCTTGAAGAAAGGGAGTCAATTAAGAATTTTAGGACAATAAGTGACATGGTTATATCTATACTTCAAAATATACTCTAGCTTCAGTGAGTAGGAACAATACATATGGCTCGCTGCTATCTCATTTATAGTACTAAATATTTATTTGTCCCGTAAACACAACAAAGAAATATAAAAGCATTCAAAGAGCAGTTGAAGAACTGATGGTTATAAATGTATCCTCTTATTCTGAGCATTAATCATTGTCTTGTTACTATGCTAAATACTCAGTAACTTAGTTCACGTGCTCAAGTCTTATGTCTTCTAGGTGGTAGAGTTGAAGAGGATAAATAAAGATTGCTTTATTAGAGAAAGTAACAGTTAACCATTTGCATGATTGTTATTGGTAAAATTTTACTTTAATAAAGGATGAACTGCTAAATATAGACCTTATACTATATAGGCATGTGAGTAAGTAAACACTCACAGCAAACCTTTGGTATTTGTATAAGCATACTATTTGGAATCAGAGCCAGAGAGTAAACAATAACATTGTTAAATGCAGATAACATCATTCTACATTTCCATAGTTGATAATTACAAACCTATCTCTGATGTTAGTCAATGTTTTGACAAAAATAATAGAGTAAGAGAGAGAGGGAAAGAAAGAGAGAAATAAGGAGTGAAACTAAAAAAGTAGGATGAGGAGTTTGCCTTAACTCTAATGGGAAAACCAAGTTAAAAAATGTAATTTAAGAAATATTCCCAATTTACATTCTGAGAATCATTTGCATACTTGCAAAAGAGGACCGATTATTTAATTTTAGGTAAATAGATAAGTAGGTGGAATATGGTACTGTTCAAATATAAAATCACTAATTGTTGTAGAACATTCTGAAGATGTTTTACACAGTATAAGTTGATTATTGTGAATTAGGATGTATGCTCATCAAGGAAGGATAAGAGCTAAAATATTATTTGATGTATCAAAAGTTTTAGGGAAAGCTTTGAAGACTTATTATATTAATCATCATTTTATCATATGCTAATCACACTAAGTTTGATTCTATACTTTATTTTACAATGTATGGTTTTTAATTATATCAAGTGAATTTAACGGAAAGGTCAACTCAGTAGATTTTTGAGTTTTCAATAGCTGACTGTTATTAAGAAAAGAGAGAATGTAGTTTTAAAAATGCATACTTGCAAAGGTTTGAAATGGCATATTAATTACACAATATATCTAAAAGAAAATGAGTGTAAGTAAGTTATATCATATTAAATTTTTTTTGGTTATTTTGTTCAGAAAGGTATGTAACCCTAAAACATCAACTTAATAATTACTTGATTATTTTATATCTAGTTTATTTTCCTTTTTTTTCCTTATTTTTTCTCAGAATAGAATTTTTAAGGGTTCCATTTTTACTCCTTAGTTGATTTCACATATTTCTTATATATTTCTTCCTTCATTAATCCATGTTTTTAATGGTTATTCCATGTCACCTCGATCAGTCAACCCTATTCATAACAAGATTTGTTGTCAAGTGCTGGATTTTCTGCAAGAGCTTCTTTAATTTTGGTTGCTTCTCCTGATGGAGGAGAACAGAGTTCAGTGGCAGCTTTCACACTTTCCAATGTCCAAAATCCATTTTATTTGTTTAATTTTGTCTCAATTCCAGGCAGACTATAATAAACATCTCCCAAAGTTTCCCGTACAAACCTTCCAATTCCCACTGTTCCGATCCCATTTTCAGTTGCTACCCATTCATATTAGTCTGCGAATTTATATACTGAGAACTGAGCCAGGCCATGTACATAGTCCAGAGAGCACTTACCTCAGTCTCCAGAGCCACAGTGGGCAGGGCAGTCCCACAGAGTTCCAGCCACTACCAGTGTCTGGTTCGCCTGGGTGCCATGGGTAGTTGTGCAGCACGTAGGCAGCCCCAGGTCAGGAGGGCCCCAGGCTGGAGTGAACCAGAATGCAGTTCTTGTTCGTTTTCTAACTATAATATGACCTGTCAGTTTTCAGCAGGAATGGAATTTAATTGGACTTTGAGATTTAGAAAAATATTGGAAGACCTGAGAAATCAAAGTTCAGAAAGTTCACCATTACTATCTCAACCAAGAGTTTGTTACCAACAACTCCCTGAAAAACTGCTACATTTTCTTTGTTTAAAAAAAAAATAAAAACAAAAACAAAAAAAAAGTATTTTAGGTTCAGCGGTTAATGTTTAGGTTTGTCATATAAATAAATTGTGTGTCACAGGGGTTTGGTGTACAGATAGTTTTGTCACCCAGGTAATAAACATAGTACTTGATAGGTAGTATTTTGATCCTCTCCCTCCTTCCACCCCCTGACCCTCAAGTAGACCTTGGTGTCTATTGTTCCATTCATTGTGTCCATATGCATTCAAAGTTTAGCTGCCATTTACAAATAAAAACATTTGGTATTTCATTTTCTGTTCCTGTTTCAGTTTGTTTAGAATAATGGCCTCCAACTTCATCCATGTTGCTGCAAAAGATAAGATCTCATTAGTTTTTATGGCTGTGTAGTCTTCTATGATGTATATGTACCACATTTGCTTTATTCAGTCTATCATTGACAGGCATTTAGGCTGTTTCCATATCTTTGCTATTGTGAATAGTGCTGCAATGAACACGCATATCCATGCATCTTTATGGTAGACTGATTTATATTTCTTTGGGTTTATACCCAATAATCAGATTGCTGGGTTGAATATTTCTGCCTCTGGGTTCTTTGAGAAATCTCTAAATTGCTTTCCACAATGGCTGAACTAATTTACATTTCCACCAGCTGTGTACAAGCATTCTCTTTTCTCCACAACCTTGCCAGCATTTATTTTTTGACCTTTTAATAATAGCCATTTTGATTGGTGTAAGATGGTATCTCATTGTGGTTTTGCTTTACATTTCTCTAATTATCAGTGATGTTGAGCATTTTTTAAAAATTTACTTGTTTAGCATGTCTATATCTTCTTTTGAAAAATCTCTGTCCATGACCTTTACCCACTTTTTAATGGGACTGTTTGTTTTTTGCTTGTTAATTTGTTTAAGTTCCTTACAGAGTCTAGATATTAGACCTTTGTTATGTGCATAGTTTCCAAATATTCTCTCCCATTCTGTAGGTTCTATGTAGAAGCTTTCTAAATGTTCAGGGAGAAATTGGGCAATGACAACATGGGTGGATCTCCACAGCTCTCCAGGAAACTTGTGTCTGATCACAACTACCTCTGAAAAATAATGACTTATCCATTTTTTTCTACCTTCCTAATCCTGCATTAATGCCTTTCATTGGCAAACTCTGACCTGAACCATGTTGGGAAGGATATGAATACGTAGTTCATGGCCTCTTCTTGGTGATGAAGAAGAGATCTTAAAAATATGTGGATAAAATAATGTGATATTGGTTGAAATGGAAGATTTGAATATTAACTTTCACTTCTGCTTCTAAATAATGGATAATTGAACTAAGTTAACCTGCCTAGAAAAATAGTTAAGTAATACTATAAGTATATATTCAAATTATTGTTAAAAGAATAATTAAATGTTTAATAATAGTAGCAAAATTGGTTATTAAACTATTTTAAACAGTTTAATACACAAATGGAATTATCTTAAATTAAAATTTCTCATCTGATAATATTCAAATTACACTAAAAAGTCATTTGTCCTACTTTCTTACACTTGTCTCAATTTATATCCTAAACTTAAGTGCCGGGAGTACCAGATTGCCCTGCTCATATGTTTGCTCATGTTAGTTCTCTGTGTAGGTTAGCCTTACAGCTTAATCTCTGAATTTCAAAGTTCTACATTTTATTGTTCTTGACTGTCCTGAGGATGGTGAGAATCCTCTTCTCTTGCTGATTCTGTGGCTCTGGAGAGGCCTTCTGGAAATTTTGAAGTGCAAGTTCAAATTCTAGCCTTTTCAATTGAGTCTCTATAAATAAGTCTTTATCTTTGGTGCACAATCCCCAGTCAGTATTTACTGAATATTTATTACATCTCAGCCATTCTTAGTGGAACTAAGAATTCTTGCCCCCTGAATATATCAGCTCCAACACAACAAGTCAGGGGTTAAATCTAAAATGGCTTTGGTGCATGGCCCTAGACTAGAAGACTATATGGTTGCAATAAGGAATGGAGATCTGTTCGCTGTTTTATAATTTTCCATTGCATAGACTTGAAGTCCCATTTGCTCCCAGGTAGATTTTATTTATTGGTTTCTTCTGAATTGGATGTGGTGGTAAATATTTTTCCCAGGGAATTTCAGCTTGGCAGTCCAAAAGATCTTAAGATTTAGAAATGGAGTGAGGTGAGTTGGTAGAAAAAGCAAAGTGCTGGGATTACAGGCTTGAGCCACTGCACTCCAGCCTGGGCGGCAGAGCGAGACTCCGTCTCAAAAAAAAAAAAAAAAGAAAAGAAAAGAAAAGAAAAAGCAGCTGGCCCATTTTCATTCCATCCTCTAATTTAGCCTTATCAGGAAAACAAGAAAAAGAAACAATTGATATTTGATTTTCTAACTGACTCCAGAGTAAGTTTCTCAGTTGGTTAAGTACGTGGAGTTGAAAATAACGCTATTAATTAACACTCACAAACTTAGCACAACATTCTGTCTTCAGTTACATTTATAATTAACTGTTCTTTTTCTTAAATTCCTTTTTATTATTTTTGTGTGACTGGGTTAGTTTGAAAGACTGGCCTTTAAACTGTGAAATTACTTCTTTTTCTTGTTCTAGTCTATTGATAGAGATTTCATTTGTATTTTGAACTTCCTTAAGTGAGGTTTTCAATTTCAGAAGCTCTGATTAATTTATTTTTAAGATGTTGATCTTTTCCTTCATTTCCTTGAGTGATTTGGAAGATTTTGTGTGTGTGGTTTTTCAGCATTGTCTTGGATCTTGTAGATCTTCTTTGAAATCCCTGCTTTGAATTCTTTCTCAGTCACTTCTGACTTTCCAGTTTGGTAGGGACTATTGGTAGAGAGAATTAGTGTGATCCTTTGGTGATGTCACTACTTTCATATTTTTCACAGTGCTAGAATTCTTGCAGTGGCTCCTCATTTGAAGACATTGGCACTTCCAATTTTTGTAATTATTTTCATGCAGACAGCAAATTGTGTCTTGCCTTTTCTCTACAATATTATTATATTGCATTTCTCTTCCGCCCCTTCCTTCAGGGAGTGACTGTAAAGAATGTTGAGCAGGGTTTTTTGGCTTTGCTTCTATGGTCCTATGAACTTCTGTCACCAGTTTTTTACTGGGTTGTGCGGTTTGACCTACTCGCCAGTAGATTGTGCTTATAGGTAAGAGCCAACTATGGATATTGGGGCTGTGTATGTACTTGATCGTTGTTTACCAGGAGAAGCTCTCTGTTGCCTTAGACAATGGGTTAACCCATGAAGTGGGCAGTGACCTGAGCTATGTGCTCAGCCGCTGGGTGGGGACAAGATGGATGAGGAAGGATCATGCAGGTCCACCTACAGGTCCTGTGATGGCAGGCACAAACACAGTGCTGAGGGAGAATCCATTGAGTGACCACCAAGTACCCAAAGGTGTGACTAAGTGTGGAGATGAGAATCCTCCTCAGCCCCAAGTTCTCTGCATAGGGAGGAGAGGCAGCCTAAACTTTTATTCCAGGATAATGGGTGTTCAAGACACCTGGAGATATGGCTGGAGGTCAGGTGTAGATAACCCTGCTGCACCACATTCTCTGCATATGAAGGGTGTGGAGTCTCAGGCTGCTGATCCACGTGAATGAGTATTCCAACTTCCTGGGGATGTGCCTGAGTATGGAATGGTGAGGGCCCTGCTGCACCACAATCTTTGCACAGGAAGGGCGGAGTTGGTCAGACTGCTGATTAAGGCTAGCAGCTGCTTGGAATGCATATAGATCTGCCTGGGCATGGAGCAGAGAGGGCCCTACTTCACCATGATCTCTGCACAGGAGGGGTGAAGCAGCTCAGGCTGCTAACTCAGGAAAGTAGGTACTCTGAATGCCTGGAGATCTGCCTGGGCATGGACTGGGAGGAGCACCACTTCACCACAGTCTCTACATGGGAATGGTGGGGTGGCTCAGACTGCTAATCCAGGCAAGGAGATATTTTCCTACTATTTCAAGTGAAGAATCTCATTCAAATTCTTGAGCAATAGAGTACAACTCTCCTCTGCCACTCACTTCTATGATTACAGCGACATATCTGGGATTGGCAGCACAAAATGAACTATTCCAGGTAATGTGAGAAACCTGGATGTCATCAGAGCACTTATCATTTTTCACTATTGGTCTAAAACATGCTGTTATACCACTCACCTCATGAGTGAGGCTGAGGTGTCTGAGCTGACCCCACAGTCACAAAATTATTGGTTGAGAAGCCCCAAGACATCTCCAAATCCTGAGGCTTCTTAGAAAATAATATTTTAATCTCTCAGCACACATTTTTTTAACATTTCTTTCTTTAAAAAGTATGCTAAGTAATGAAATATTACAGAAGATATATTCAGCAGAAGAACTAATCTCAAGTTTTGATGATATATGAGTGATAAAATACATATCAAAATAAAATTGAATTTCAAATTGTTTTTGTCATAGAGTCTTTTTATCCTTGTCACAATACACAAATATCCTGATACTTGAAGTAGTTACTAAAATTTCTGATCATCAAATACACTAAAATGTCAACAGTGTTTTTTATATTACATATTATTATTAAAGGTGCAATCCCTCTTTACTCTAAGATTATCATAAGAATAAAATGAGGGAGGGCGTGCCCAAGATGGCTGAATAAGAACAGCTCCAGCCTCCAACTCCCAGCGTGAGTGACAGAAGATGGTTGATTTATGCATTTTCAACTGAGGTACCAGGTTCATCTCATAGGGGTATGTTGGACAGTTGGTGCTGGTCCGTGGGTGCAGCCGGACCAGTCAGAGCTGAAGCAGGGCAAAGCATCGCCTCGCCTGGGAAGTGCAAGGGGGAAGGGAATTCCTTTTCCTAGCCAAAGGAAATTGAGACACACAACACCTGGAAAATCGGGTAACTCCCACCTTAATACTGCACTTTACCAAGGGTCTTAGCAAACGGCACACCAGGAGATTATATCTCACATCTGGCCCATAGGGTCCCATGCCCACAAAGCCTCCCTCATTGCTAGCACAGCAATCTGAGATCTAACTGCAAGGAAGCAGCCTGGCTGGGGGAGAGGCGCCTGCCATTGCTGAGGCTTAAGTAGGTAAGCAAAGCACCCAGGAAGCTCAAAATGGGTGGATCCCACCACAGCTTAAGGAGTCCGGCCTGCATCTGTAGACTACTCCTCTGGGGACAGGTATAGCTAAATAGAAAGCAGCAGAAACCTGGGCAGAGGTAAATGCCCCTGTCTGACAGCGTTGAAGAGAGCAGTGGATCTCCCAGTACGGAGGTTGAGGTCTGAGAATGAACAGACTGCCTGCTCAAGTGGGTCCCTGACCCCTGAGTAGCCTAACTGGGAGACATCCCCCACTAGGTGCAGACTGACACCTCATACCTCACAAGGTGGGGTATACCCCTGAGATGAAGCTTCCAGAGCAAGAATCAGACAGCACCACTCACTGTTCAGCTATATTCTATCTTCTGCAGCCTCCTCTGCTGATACCCATTCAAACAGGGTCTGGAGTGGACCTCAAGCAAACTCAAACAGACCTACAGATGCGGGTCCTGATTGTTAGAAGGAAAACTAACAAACAAAAAGGACATCCACACCAAAACCCCACCAGGACGTCACCGTTATCAAAGACCAAAGGCAGATAAAACCACAAAGATGGGGAAAAAGCAGTGCAGAAAAGCTGGAATTTAAAAAATCAGAGCACATCTCCCCCTCCAAAGGAACGCAGCTCATCACCAGCAATGGAACAAAGCTGGACAGAGAATGACTTTGATGAGCTGAGAGAAGAAGACTTCAGTCAATCAAACTTCTCAGAGCTAAAGCAGGAACTACATAACCAGCGGAAAGAAACTAAAAACCTTGAAAAGAGATTTGACGAATGACTAACTAGAATAACCAATGAAGAGGAGTCCTTAAAATAACTGACAGAGATGAAAACCATAACATGAGAACTACGTGAAAAATTCAAAAGCTTCAGTAACCAAGTCGATCAACTGGAAGAAAGAGTATCAGTGATTGATAATCAAATGAATGAAATGAAGTGAGAAGAGAAGTGTAGAGAAAAAAGAGGAAAAAGAAATGAACAAAGCCTCCAAGAAATATGGGATTATGTGAAAAGACCAAATCTACGTCTGATTGGAGTGTCTGAAAGTGACAGGGAAAATGGAACCAAGTTGGAAAACACTCTTCAGGATATCATCCAGGAGAATTTCCCCAACCTAGAAAGGTAGGCCAACATTCAAATTCAGGAAATACAGAGAATGCCACAAAGATGCTCCTTGAGAAGAGCAACTCCAAGATACATAATTGTCAGATTCACCAAAGTTGAAATGAAGGAAAAAATGTTAAGGGCAGCCACAGAGAAAGGTCGGGTTACACACAAAGGGAAACCCATCAGACTAACAGCAGATCTCTCAGCAGAAACTCTACAAGCCAGAAGAGAATGGGTGCCAATATTCAACAGTCTTAAAGAAAAGAATTTTCAACCCAGAATTTCATAACCAGCCGAACTAAGTTTCATAAGAGAAGGAGAAATAAAATCCTTTACAGACAAGCAAATGCTTAAAGATTTTGTCACCACCAGGCCTGCCCTACAAGAGATTCTGAAGGAAGTACTAAACATGGAAAGGAACAACAGGCCCCAGCCATTGCAAAAACATGTCAAAATGTAAAGTCCATTGATGCTAGGAAAAAACTTCATCAACTAGCGAGAAAAATAACCAGCTAATATCATAATGACAGTATCAAGTTCACACATAACAATATTAACCTTAAATGTAAATGGACTAAACGGTCCAATTAAAAGACACAGACTGGAAAATTGGATAAAGAGTAAAGACCCATCAGTTTACTGTATTCAGGAGACCCATCTCACATGCAGAGACACACATAGGCTCAAAATAAAGGGATGGAGGAAGATC
>NW_012114400.1:7483455-7483831 GCF_000951035.1 Colobus angolensis palliatus | reverse complement strand
GACTTCAAACTATACTACAAGGCTACAGTAACCAAAACAGCATGGTACCAGTACCAAAACAGAGATATAGACCAATGGAACAGAATAGAGCCCTCAGAAATAATATCACACATCTACAGCCATCTGATCTTTGACAAACCTGACAAAAACAATAAATGGGGAAAGGATTCCTTATGTAATAAACGGTGTTGGGAAAATTGGCTAGCCAAAAGCAGAAAGCTGAAACTGGATCCTGTCCTTACTCCTTATGTGAAAATTAATTCAAGATGGACTAGAGACTTAAATGTTAGATCTATAACCATAAAAACCCTAGAAGAAAGCCTAGGTAATACCATTCAGGACATAGGCATGGGCAAGGACTTCATGTCTAAAACAC
>NW_012114400.1:7467801-7478235 GCF_000951035.1 Colobus angolensis palliatus | reverse complement strand
AAAATAAATATAAAAATAAAAAAATTTCAAAAAAATTATAAAATAACATACAAAAATTTTTGAACATTAAGCACAGTGTTTTTTTACTCAATGTTTTTTTCTGTCTGAAATATTTCTTTCATAAGAAAGAAGACCCCCCCAAACAGTTCTTGCTTTGAAATGTGTGTTTAGATATTACAACTTATAGATTTAATACAATATAATTTACTCATTCTAAAATACCTTAATTACGCCCATACCTAAACTCATACAAATTGTTTCATATGCAGTTCAACAAAAGGGAGCAGTTTAGGAATTTGGTCTTTGATGGACAGATTGAATAATAAGATTTATCTTAAACATATGAAAACAGAAAACCAGTGTTATTGACATAATAAAAGTACAGGAAAAAATTATTAGTGAGCCAAGCAGTACTCTGGAGAAAGTGAAAAGAATTGTACTACCGTAAAGAATGTTCTTTGGCTTTAGTAGGCACACTAAACATAATATATGGCAGGTCTAGTTAAAAAGTGGAAGGCATGATTATCAAAAATTAATCCACTAAAAAATTAGAAATCTTTTTATTCCTAAGCAAAATGAAAATACCTACTATTACAATTTTAGATTAAGATGGTATATATTAGAAAACAAAACTGCTATGGAGATAAATTAAGCAAGGAAAGAAGATTGACAAGGGTGTTACAGAGAAGAAAAAGAAAGCCTTCACTGAGAAGGTCCTGTCTGGTAAAGATTGAAATATAGTGCTTCAGATGGAGGGGAAAAGGAGCAAGGGTGAAGAACTGAGGTGTATGTTCAGAAAATTGAAAAAAAAAAAGAAAGCATGAGAAACAAGATTCTTAGAGCAGAAAAAATAGTCAAAGGTGATGACAGAGAGGTAAAGGAAGGGCAAATAAAATAGGTTCTATTGGAAGGGCTTTCTTTGGCTCTGATTATGGGAAAACCAGGTGTCGCTGAATCATTTTGAAAGGAGGAAGAACAAGATGTATCTTGCACATAAACAGGTAACAGTAACTCGTTAAAGGAATAACACAGGTGAAAAATGGGGTAGGACTTAAGGTGTCCATCAGAGTGCTGGCATGGTCATTGTTAGGAGGGGTCAGATTCAAGGAATTTTGAAGACATAGCTAACAGAGTTTGCTGATGATTTCATGTGGGGTAAAATAATAAGAGAAGTACAAAAGGTCAACATTTCTAGCATGAACCACTGGTAAAATACTATTTTTTATTAACTAAGAGGAAACAATTGTAGGAAAAACAGGTTTGGTGAAGCAGGAAAAAAGCAAATCCCAGAATTGTGATGTTTAAATATATTATATGTTATGAATAATATTTAAGTGATCTTAGTAGTAATGAATATAATTAAGTCCTGGATTTTTTTTTTTTTTTTTTTTTTTTTTGAGACGGAGTCTCACTGTCGCCCAGGCTGGAGTGCAGTGGCCAGATCTCAGCTCACTGCAAGCTCCGCCTCCCGGGTTTACGCCATTCTCCTGGCTCAGCCTCCGGAGTAGCTGGGACTACAGGCACCAGCCACCTCGCCCGGCTAGCTTTTTGTATTTTTTAGTAGAGACGGGGTTTCACCATGTTAGCCAGGATGGTCTCGATCTCCTGACCTCGTGATCCACCCGTCTCGGCCTCCCAAAGTGCTGGGATTACAGGCTTGAGCCACCGCGCCCGGCCAAGTCCTGGATTATTTCTAAACAGCTAAATGTTTTCGGAAATTTAATTTTAAGACTGTCTTAAATTATATAATTTAGCTTACATCAAAGGTTATAGTTTTCTAATATATAGATTTTTCTCTTTCACCTAATTATATAAATGTAATTTGCTGAATATTTAGATCGTGAAATACCCATATTACCTTAATTTACTATTATTGCATACCAACTTACCATAATCATAGAGGTTTAAAACAATACCCATTAATAATCTGACAATTTTCATGGGTCAAGATTTTAGGTATAGGTTAACTGCTCAGCATCTCACAAAACTGTAATGAAGTCTTGGCCTTACTGTGGTGTTAGATATGCTGTGGTTCTAAGAGGCTCAACTTGGGAAAGATCCACTTCCAACCTCACTCAAATTATTGACAAAATTCATTTCCTTGTGATAATGTCTGAAATGACTGAAGTCCCTGTTGTTTGTCTAGCAGTCAGCTGGAAATCACTTTCAGTTCCCAGAAGCTGCTCATAGTTCCACACTATGTCTAATCACTCCTCCTGTAGAAACTTTCTAAATTTGTATAGGCTACAAAGCATATACCTGATTCTTCATCTTTTAAAACTGCCTTTGATTAAGCCAGATCCAAGCCAACCTTCATTTTTATTAACGCAAAGTCAACTAGTTAGCTACTTAATCACAAAAATGATATCTCATATATTCACAGGTTTTTCCCCCACTCCAGGGGAGGTGATCACATAGGACATTTACATGGGACCTGTAGCCTTGGGGACCATCTAAAAGTCTTAGTTACCACATCTACCCCAAAATTTATCATCTTACTCATGAGAATTTAGAATAATGCTACTTGGAACAACAATATAACACACGAGTATATAGGTCATGGTATATTTATTTATTTGATTCAATCTTTCCAGTGGTATTAACCAATACTCTAATAAATACATTTAGTTGTGAAATTGAGTAAAATAGACACTTCTTAGAAATCAGAGAAAAAGCTGACCATTGTATAATTTCCATTGACAAAAAACATAAGCAACATTTAGGACATAATGTATCATTGGTTCCTTCTTTTGTCTGAAAGAATCTAAGAGGATAACATGCCTTTATTGAAATGCAATAAGAATTTTTATTTTTCCTATAACCTAAGATTAATGAGCATATGAAATTTTGATGAATGTGCCATTAAAACAGAAAAGGTACATAGAAAGAGTGAAAGACAAACATTAATATGAACAAGCAGATTTTTTTTTTTCATGGCATAATTCAGGCTTCCATCAGACACTCCTAATTACAATCTGTAGACTGGTATTCTTGCAATTCAAACCATTAACCTTCATCTGAAGCACTAGTTTCTGCATAAGGTACATTGTCATTGCAATGTTCTTTCTCTGTTAAAGTGTGTGCTTGCTTGCAGAATGAAAAGACTACTGAATGGATTTAGGGTTTATTTTCTGTTTCAAAGCAAAAACTGAAAAGATAAAAAAACTCAGAGAAAACCTCAATTCCCACTCCCCAACAGTTCAGAATGAGGCATAAGCTATTTAGCCATTTTCAAGGAAAAACAAAAATATCTTAATTACAGAATCAGCAATAATATATTGTTAAAAAATAGTATGGATAAAAGTGAAGAGAAACACAAAGAGAATTAGAGGAATAGTTTAAACAGTTCCAGAAAGAATGATGTAAAATTATAACATACAATTAAATTCAAGGTATTTTTTTTTTCTTTTTTTTCCCCCACAAAAGAAAAGAGAAAATGCATGCCTAAATAAGAGATGCTTTGTTTAAAATGTAGTTTTGGTTTTCTTAATTACTACTTAAGATTCAGATTTTCCTTTTAGTGTTACAAGGGCAAATAATCACTAGTTTCTCTTATTTCTATAACATAAGCTTAATGAGATGGTAGAATATTGCATGTCTTAGCTTATGTGTCCCAGACTAGTCTAAATAAAAGCGTTAGCAGAAAAATTATTTTATTCATGTAGTCTCTCAATTAACCCTATAAATACTGTAAGAGAGCTACGATAGCAATGAAATCAAACATATTTAGATTATTTTCTTCCTAATATAAAGATGTATATAACTTTTCATTATACAAACACATGCAATAAAATAATTTTAATAATGCTAATTAAGGTCATAATTTAAATGGAAGTATGATTCTAGATGATTTCTGAGGTTTCTTCTACCTCCAAAATTCTATTTAACTATTGTAGCTTCTAAAGTATGTGTTATCTAAAGACTTGGCAAATAATGTTTTGTATAAATATTAACATAATTTTAATATGTTTAAATGATAAAGTATCTTCTACATAATAGATATGATAGAATCTTTAGTATATTTTTCCCAAAATGAAGGACTTTCATTTTAAATTGGTTCTTTTTACCATATTCAAAGTGAAATGCTTTCAGATACCTTTATCCCAAATGTTATTTACCACATTATTAAACACTATTTAGTAAACAGTCCTCAGATAATAACAAGTTGTCAGATAATAAAGCACATTTGGAAACTACAAATTAGATAGAATTTTAAAGCTAAAAGGAACATCAGAAATCATTTAGAATCATACTTTCATTTAAATTATGGGATTAACTTGCATCTAAATCAACAAAGTGATTTGTTATAGAAATTACCGAATCAATAAAATAATCTAATTTAAAACCCCTACTTTGCTAGGGAACAAATAGAGACTTCGAAACAACACAGGTTTCTGGAAATGAAGTGCAACTTTTTTTTATGACAAATAGTTAAATTTCATGAAGCGCTGGCTCTATGATTACTTTCTATTTCTATAAAGGTTGGCAAGCATTATTTTTAAAATACATTTTTAATCTAAACATGTCAGTGGTGTGTTTCTTTTTTTGATCAAAAGTTTAAACTTTATAGGTTATTTCCTAGTGAGATTTAGAAAGGCAGGCCCTAATTTCAAAGGAGACACAACTGTTATCTCACATTGAAATAAATAATCATAATACTTTTGCTATAAAATTATTTGTATGTTAGCTATAATTCTCCCCTCCATATCCCAAACCCTGAGTTCAAATTTTATGAGATTACATGAAAAACAGATTTTAATACCTGCCATTTACTTAGAATAATGCATACTTTCAAATAAACTTGGAGAATTAGCATTATTTGGTTTTAACTTTTAGCAGAGCAAATCATCAATTATTCTTTTCGACACTACATCATTTAATATTTTACCCTAAACTTCAAAGTGTAAACTATTCCTTAAAATATGTGACAATTTTATTTAAATCTAATTTTTAAGCTTAAAATTTGTACCTGATATCTAATAATTGGTGACCATTTACTGGTTGTTAGCACAATATGAGGCAAACGTAGATTACAGAACAGGATCTCAGTTTAAGTTAGGATCTGCATTTTCAACTACTTTACATAGTGGCCAGGATATATGCAGAAAAAATAATTATCTACAATAAAGAAATGAAATTTTAGATATTTAAATTTAGTCAACAGTAGAGTGTACTTCAGAGCTTGATGTGAGTACTTAGATAACTGATACACAAAAGCAATTTAGCTCAATGCCATGCATATAGCAAATAATTATATAATCTATTACAATTATTAAGTCTGATAATGTGGAATGTGATAATGAATAGAATGTTTAGTTTTTCAAGTCCTTTACTATGTGAACACATTTAATAGACCTCCAGACTTGAAAAATAACAGAGTATATGTTAAAAGCCAAATGTATTTATCAACCTGTTTAACTAAATTTAGTTATTTAGTTTAGCTTTTTTAAAATAAACAACTAAAAGTGTCAATAAATTCTGTCACCTTTAAAACAATGTGTCAACAAAAACAGAATGGTATGCTTTAAGGTAATTGTAGTAAACATTTAATTTCTTCAAAGTGCTGAAATTTTATCCCTTTAATGAATCATGGATATTTCACATATATCATATTTACTATATTAAGCGACCTTTGCATCAACAAGCAGGAGAAGATTCCTCTAACAAAATTCACTTCACCGTATGTAGTGGCAAAGCTATTAACACCAGTGTCTATATTTAATTATCCAATAACTGTGTGGAAATAAATGAGGATCGAGTGTAAATATGTGAATAAAAATAAAGCATTGCTTATGGCAACACAATGAAAAATGATGGAGTGAATGAGAATAATAAAGTGTTTTAAGATAATACAACAAAGTGGTAATTTTCATAAGCTAGGGGAAAAATAAGTTTTTAAGACACAGTGAACGAACTTTCTAGAATATGACACTACTGTGCCATAACATAATTCCATAGCAGCCTTCCCTCAAACCTAGAACAAGTGTAAACACTTATGCGTTGCTCTAAGTGCTTTGGATATATTTACTTAGTTCATGCTATAACCACCTATGAGGTAGGTACAGTTAATAGAGACAATATTGTAAACATGGAAAGTTAAATAACTTACCTAAGGCCACAGAAATTAGAGTTACCAAAATCTATATTGAAACTTGAGCAGTCTGTTCCAAAGTTTGAGCTCATAATCACTATACTCTACTTCCTCTCTAGTATCTTTCTGTTTTTTATCTGAATCCTAATATTTTGCAAGACTTAACACATTAAGTCTTCTCAACTACAGCCTATGAATGCAAGATTCAGATCAATACTGAGGTACATGAGTTTGTCTTTTTGTTCATATTCATTCTTTAACGTTCCCGCACATACTCATCTATCATTGTCTATTTTCCTCCTCTTCCTCCACCTCTTCCTCTTCTTCTTCATATTTACCATCATCATATATCTATAGTTATTTCTTCAAGTGGTCTGAGAGACAAGTGAGGGCAAATAGACTTTCTAAAACTTTATGTTGTATCTTTGGTACCTAATATTTATTTTTGTCATATAATATGTTATATATTTAGATGAATTATTTATTAGCAGCCATTTTAAATAAACCATTTAAAATCACCATTTTAGCGGAACATAATAATTCCAATTATCTTGATTAAAAATTTTTCACAGACCAAGAGAGATCACACTATGGAAATATTTACATTGAGTTTTCAGAGATAGCTCAATTGCATGCTATATTCCAGTTGCCGATCATAATTCTGAAAATATAATTCTGTATGCCATAATCCCAAATATTAAAATCATAAAATACCAAAATCTCTGAAGTCTAAATCCTACAGTCTAAATTCTAAATCACTAATGCCTAAAATCTTGAAAATCACAATTCTGAAAGATTGAATCCTGAGAGTTGGAATCACGATAGTTGAATTCTGGCAAAGAGATTAGTGCATTTTCAGGTGTATGCAGGATAGTTGCATCATGTTAGGCAGAACTATTACCTTGATTTTCTTCATTTTGAAATTAAGTATGATTTAAGGAGATGTGTATGGGTGCAAAGTTGACAAGGGGTGAAGTTGTAAACTTAGTTTTAGGTGTTAACTTGACTGAATTAAAGAATACCTAGAAACCTGGTAAAGTATTATTTTGCAGCATGGACCCAGAGAGAACAAATACACAAGGCAAATTGCTGTTTCTGAGAGCTGGGGCAGATTTTTCTTCTGCTGCCTTGGACATCATAAATTTGAGTTTACCAAAGTGCATTATCACAATGTTGACCCTGAATGTAAGCATTGTGAGTATAGCCAAAAATTTTGAAATCTCCTCAGTAAATGAAGATATACCATTTTTTGTACATCTGCTTTTGTGAAAGATAAAATGTCTCAAGTTCTCCCATCTTTGGACAACTGCATATACGATGGTGACCTATAGCAGTTTTTCATTGATTTTGTCAAATATGTTGTCCATGGCAGTATTTCAGATGACCACAGTTATAAAACGGAGTGAACTCAAATACTAACCATCATGATATGTGTTTATATATTTAAATTGTTGACCTGTGTTTTTATGAATACAGTTCATCTGCTTATAACTGATATAATAGTATTATTGTAATTAATAAACTCAATTCTTCTCATAAAATATGTATGCTATTATTGCCTATTTTACTGTGTAAATTGGACTATGAAGTGTTCTGACATGTTTTTTGTTTCTGAAATTAATCCTTTTTAAATAAATGAATAAATATCCTTAATTTTTTTATTTTTTTCCAGAATTATACTTTGAGATTTTGATATTTTGGAATTGTGATTTTTGAGGATTTTAGACAATGAATTTTGATCTTTCAGGATTTCAACTTTTGGGATTATAACATTTGGAATTGTGTCTTTTGAGATTATGGCCCAAACCCACTGTACTCATTCTGTTATTTTATTTTCCTCCATGTAGCTGTTAGCTTTCAATTCAAAATAATTCAATTTGACAAAAACATTAATTATAAAATTTAGGTATGAAATGCTGCAAATAAGGTTATCCAGTATCAGAATCAGGTTAATATTCACCAATGACCTTTTGTGGAAGCTTCTTATACCCCAATAATGCAAAGTTAGTAATGAATAGAAAGTGATGAAACTGAATCTACTTATGAAAGTTTATTTTCAATATGTATCAAGAGTACTTTTACGAAAGTGAATAACTATTATTATATTTTTTTAATCCACTGATTGTAGTTTTTAATGTTATTTCACTCTTAAGTACAATTTTTTAAATTTCTTTTTGTGTATATTCTACATGATTAACAAGCATATAATGTAACTGGTAAAATCTATCTCTATTTAGTTTCTGAGAAAATAAGTGTCGAATTAAATTGTTGTTGGAATGTTTATTTTCTTCCTGAATTGTAAAAAGTACTTTTAAAAGTGTTTTTATCTCTTACTACTTGCATATTCAAAAAACAAAATAATATATGTAAACAAATTAAACATACCTCAAGAGAATACAATTATTCCTATTTCTATCTATTTTATGAATTTATAATTAGGGTGGATGCTGACCAAATAGTGGACTCTTTCCAGTTATATATATGTCCTCCACATTTTACAGAATTTCTTGTTAGTGCTCCATTCTGCCATTCCAGAAGTAACAGTTGATTTCCCTTTTTGTTAGAAATTTAGCTCATCATTTGCATTTAATTGTCTATTAATTCCCTTAAAATGCTAGATGAAATTTACTTTGAGTTTACTCTCTTCTATTAATATTTTCAATTTAATAGTTTTCCACAAGCCTAAGTGAAATAGACACATAAGAAGGAAATTTTAATCTCAAATCTTTAAAACTTCTGCTATGCAGATGTGAAAGACAGATTCCCGCTGCCACAGAGTCATAAGTGATGATCAGCCCTATCTATTAATAATATTGAAATTATAAACAAAATTAAAACACCACTAACAACAAGGCACACTTAAAATAACCAGGTTTAAAATAATCAACTTGAATTGCCAAAAATCTATAACGAACATTTAAGTGTTCTGGTTTAATGCAAATCCAAGTGATTGATAAGAAAAATACTATGACTAAGAGGAGTTTGTTCTGATAGTTTTACTTTCTGTTGTGATTCTGATAACCTTTTATTTTTCAAATTGTAGTTTTCTCTTTCTTCTATGTGTCTTTGTTTCAACAAGGCATAGAAAAAAATCAAAACAAAGCAATATAGAAATACTCCTGGAACAATATATTTTAAGTGTTGGATATGCCTTCATAAAGGAATAATAAAGAATAAATTCTGTTCTCCAGGTGAAGCTCTTGCCTAGGGTTTCTTCTCCAAGAACCAAACATTATTTTTAAAATTTCAACTGCTTCAGGGAAGTGTATCACATTACAGGAGTGCTTGGGTTAGAGCTAACGAGCAGAATGTTACCAGTTACATGCTTGACTTTAAGGCATAGCCTCCATAAGCATTAGAAGAGAGAATATAGAGACGGGTCATTTGAGAACTCAAGTTTCAAAAGAATAAAAGATACAGCTATTCTCAACAAATAGTTCCCTTTCTTAATCCACAAGTGGAAATGCATTTTTTAGGATTCTATGTTATGAACAACATAAACAAAACTTAGGAAAGACGAAAGAGTTATTGCAATTAATTCCTAAAATCTTTAATCCACTTTTTAAAAGGAAAAGCAAAATATTAAAGTAATTTTGGCAGAATATAAATGGTGAAAATATGTAAACTACCAGGCACGGATACTTAACTCTTTAAGGAGGTTTACCTAAACAACTTTCACATTTTAATATGTTGTTTGTAAACATTGACCCCTTGCCTTTGTGTATGTGTTTTACAACACACAGACCATGAAGAAAATGTTGTTTTGGTTTACTTCTGAGAAAAATAAAGGCTTAATTAGAAAAAAAATAATGAATACAATTTACAAACAAGAAATTTAATATCTTAGATATTTTTAAAATTCTGATGTCACTTAGCACAATTTATGTTTATATAACACAATCTACAAGGACAGACATTATATTTTAACTGGCAGCATTTTTTGTGTGTAGTATAGAGTTGCATCCAAAAGATTTTTTTCTCAAATTAAATTTAGTTTAAAAAATAAATAAAAATATGTCACATTTCTCTTCAAATTCTGCAAAAAAATGAACTTATTTTAAAAATATTAGGTATTTCAGTGAATGTTATCTAATTTTGTTTAAATAAGTATATTTAAAAATTAGACAACACTGTTCTTAAAACAAATTTATATTCCACCTATAAATATTTAAGTGTCTTTTACTACCAATATGCAAGAAATGCAAATTTTCATCCTAAAAACTATGAAAACCTAGAAACCAAATACAACACTGCATACTCTTGAGAAAGTAAAAACAAAACAAAACAAAACCTGTGTTTATGTTTGTGACAGAAATTATACTTCAAAAAAAGAAAAAAAAAAA
>NW_012114400.1:7451783-7467576 GCF_000951035.1 Colobus angolensis palliatus | reverse complement strand
TTTTAGTAAAGACGGGGTTTCACTGTGTTAGTCAGGATGGTCTCAATTTCCTGACCTCGTGATCTGCCTGCCTTGGCCTCCCAAAGTGCTGGGCATGTTGTTCTTTTTAAGAATGCCTGTCATTGAGTGCATATTCCTATGTAGCTACTGCTTTTTTACTCTACACCTCTGTTTGGCAAAGCTTCTTGGAAATAATTTTACCGTCTCTAACAGCTCTCAAAGTATTCTCTTTTGTTATCTTTTGAAATTATTCTCTTGATTTCCCAATCTCCAATGGAATCACTCTCATCAAAGTCATTAATGGAATCTATATTGCTAAATCCAATGGCCAACTCTTAGTCCTTATCTTACTAACCTCTTAGTGGCATCAAGTACAGTGGTTTACTGCATCTTTCTGGATGTGCTGTCTTTATTTAAAAGTGGCAGGCTGTAATAGAAGCCACATTAGCTTTTCTAGACACTTGTAACATTATGACTACAGCTTTCTTTCCGTATTGAAGAAGTGTTATTAATTTTTTTTTGGTAGTGTCTTCTTTCATTTCTGATCAGTGGCCCCTTACAGTCAGTTTAATATTCCTTTCCCTTCTCCTTATATTCTCATTCTCTGGATAATCTCATTCAAACCAATGGCTTAAAGTGTGTTCTATATGTTGTGTTTTCCATATATATGTCATATGTCCCAATAATTTCTCTGAAATCAAAACCAATTTATCTGTCTTCTTACTCTACCTCTCCAATTAAGTGTATTTATAATATATGTATACATTATACATATGTATGTATCATATATAGATCTAAAGATCCATCTGAAAGAAAAAAGGAATATAAAACACTTTGATTTCTTTCATTAGAAGATAAAAGTGCCCACAAATTCTAAGACAACTAATGAAATTCCATTAGTTCTCAATGGAGAGAAACAACTAGAACTGAAGAGAAGAAAAAAGAACAGATTAGGACAATTAAAAAATGAATACAGGTCAACTTTTAGCATCCATCGTGAAAGACTTAATGCCCTATTAATTTTTATATTTATTCATCTTTTTGTTAAGTTGATTAACAAAACATAATTTCAAGCAGGTAATTTTTAGTGCCTTGACATGAAAAATATTTTTTCAAAATTATTCCAATTAATATCTATTGATATTATTCTTTTCCCATTTATATTTCATTCATGTACTTACCATGGAATTGTGTTAAAATAAAACTGGCATAGAGATACAGGGAATTAATTATGTCTCAAACTTATAAATGTACATCTCAAATTGTAAAATATGATTATACAGGATTTCTAAAATGAAGACTACTAGAAACAGGCATTTATTTTACTGTAGTTGTTCATCAACATACTTTATATAGGGACTAAAATCTTGCCTAACAAGACATTGAAGTAAAGAATGGCTAAATAGCTTCTGCAATACTGCAGTTCCCAATATTGGGACAGGTGTCAAACTCTACATATGTGTTATTTCTTATCTTTAAGTTAGTGTAGAAAACAACACACACAAAAAAAAAAAAGAAAGAGAAAAAATGACAAAACACAAATATGTAACCTGTTCTTGTTAGCATCATGCACATGATAACAATCGTATACATGATAGCTTAAATACCCAATTATAATATTGCCTCATTCTTCTGAAATAAAAGCTAGGACATAAAAATTGTTCCTAAAATAATTAAAATATACATCTCATTTCTTATTAGTAGAAAATTGAATTAAGGTTAATCAAATATACTTGTAAGGGACTTAAATAGTTTGTGTATAACTAATTTCTTTTGCAGATTTTTTGTTTATTCTAACAGAAGAAAAGTGTTTGTGTAGAATCTTTCATAATTTAAACCATAAAAACCTCTCCCAGATCAAGATTAAATTGTTCAAGTACAGTGAGGGTCATCTATGGACAAACCAACAGTGTAACGTCACAGAAGTCCCAATTCTTCTACCTGTATAGTGCACTCGGGAATCCTGTGAATATTAGAACATCTTGATTTCTTCCATCAAAATTTTTCATTCTTACCCTTCTTGAATTTCAGCCCCACTAAACTCAGTCTTGCTATGTCTTTCTTCCAAATATTAGTAGACAAATTTTAAAACAATTATCTTTGTTCTTCTTTGAAATCAAATAGATCCCATGCTTTTTCTTAACATTTCTGATATATAGTGTGTGTGCATTAGCACTGGCAGTAATCAGTGCAGTTTTTCACATTTTATATAAACATGAGTCAGAGTTGCTAAGACTAAATCTAATTCTCTACACATATTTTCAAAATAAAAAAATGCGTCATAACATTGGTGGCATTTGTTGAAATTAACGAATAAGAATACATTATAAGTTATTCTAATCTACCTTATCATTCTTAGCTATTTCTAAAACTCCAAAACAACAAAATCAAAAATGATAAAAAACATTTGGCCGGGCGCGGTGGCTCAAGCACTTTGGGAGGCTGAGGCAGATGGATCAGCCTGGCCAACATAGCAAAACCCTCTCTCTATTAAACCACAAAAAATAGCCAAGTGGGTGGTGCATGCCTGTAATCCTAGCTACTGGATGGCTGAGGCACAAGAATGGCTCAAACCTGACAGGTGGAGGTTGCAGTGAGCCGGAATCGCACCACTGCACTGCAGCCTGGATGACAAAGTGAGACTTTAAAAAAAAAAAAGAAGAAGATTAAAACACAACAGAGTCTCTTTGTAGAAAACAGTGGGTGGGAAGTTTTTAAGTTACCTTATAATCATTTTGTCTTCTGAACTTCACTGTGTAATCTAACAAGAGCTTTCTTATACTAGTCTGGTTTATCTTGCAAACACAGCATGTTGTTCTCTTAAGGCAATAAAATGCCGTATATGATTTATCAGTCAGTAACCCCAGAAGCATAAACTGAGCTGAAGTGCATTTTAGAGCCTCAGAACTTCCTCCAGGCAGAGTAAGGTGAACTTCTTAGTGTGAGTTCAACTTATTCTGTACTACGAAGTTGGGCTTCATTTTAGAGTATAAATGTGAAACCATCACAAAACCACAATGGGTAAAAGGCCTATTTTTCTGTACATAATTATTATAAATTAAAATTGATGTAAAATATAAATCACAGTGTATTTAAATGAGTGAAAATAATTCTGATTTTTTTCTTAAATATACAGGAAATAATGCCTAAAAGTTCCCACCCCAAATTAAATTAATAGGAACATAAACTTTAGGGATTTGATGAAAAATCACTAATATTTCAGCCAGAAGAGATACATCAGGGCCTGATTTCTTCAGTAGCAAAGTACTTACAAATACGGGTTTCTATAAAGCTCAAGGGTGCAATAATGCACTACAATATTAAAATGAATTATTTCATTCAAAAAATTCAAGCATAAAATTTAATTATATAATGTATTACTCTGTGTTGTCTCTACTTTCTCTTCCCAAATACAAATATCTGCTTTTTTTTTTTTTCTCGATTGCACTTACTCAGTTTTCTATTCATCATTCTTACTTAATGTGTTGTAGATAAACTCGTTATTGGCCTTATGAAGCATATCTAGGCTCAATAGAAAGACATTTTGTTGTATGTTTTGGTGAAAAAGACAAGTAAGTTTAGACATGTATGTGCTCCCACTGAATTATAAAAATGGACATATTTTTAACATGTTTACATAAGAAGAAAATATGTTTGAACTTGGGGATCTATTGCCACTCCTCTAAAAATAGCAGTCCAGGTCAGTTTGCTTTCTTATTCTTACTCCAGTGGCCTGTGTGAGGAACTACTCGGTGATTCCAGGTGTTATAGGTGACAAAGACCAAAGCCAGGCAGTGTATCACATTTTCCTAAGCCAAATGGATTTCTTTAGGGATGGACACATAGCCCAAGCAGAGGAAAATAATTCCTGGGACTTTATTTGTTCCCTCCAAATCTCTTGTTGAAATGTGATCTCCATTGTTGGAGGTCAGTCCTACTGGGAGGTGTTTGACTCAAGAGGGTGGATCCCTCATGAATGACTTGATGCCGGTGCCATGGGAATGAGTTAATTCTAACTTTATTAGTTTATGTAAGAGACGGTGGGTTAAAAATAGCAAGGCACCTCTCTTGCTCCCTCTCTCACCATGTGATGTGCCCACTCCCCCTTTATCTCCTGCCATGAAAGAATAGATCAAGGCCCCCACTTCGAAGCAACACAAGCTTCTTGTACAGCTTGCAAAACTGTGAGCCAGATAAACCTATTTATTTATAAATTACCCAACCTCAAGTATTCCTTTATAGCCACAAAAAATGTACTAAAACAGTGGCACATGGATATAATTGTATGATATTTGAAAATGGAAAAAAATAAGATTATTTTCAAGTGTTCAAAGAACAGGTAAGTGAAAAGGGCCTCAAAACCTAGGGAGATGCCAGAAAATAAAAAGGTGAAACTCTCAAAGTTAATTAGATTTTAGAATGACTCAATTCACATCAGTACTCGAAATGCAATTTTAGATACTGGGCACTGAAGTATTTAGTAATGAGCAAAGTGAATGTGTAATTTCATATGAGATGTGGATATAATTTTATGTGAGGCATAGACACACACTTCATGATACCTAGAGAATAAAACAATGAGGTACATAACAATGACTAAAGATGTCTCGTTGATTTCTCTCAGTATCTTGTTCATCCAAAGACATGCAATGAAAATAAATTGGTGATTTTAGTAAAAGAAGTTAAACTTCTTTTCAGTTCCAGTTTGCTGTCTCTTTTCAGGAGCAAAATAGGAATAGAATTACCTGTTGACTATCTTGTCTGAAAGAAGAAGTTATGGCAAGATAAAAGAAGACATTACATTTGCAGGAAGAAAATGTAATGCATCTTGTATTGCATTATGATGTTTACTCAGGCATTTACCTCACATTTCAAAGCTGTAGGACATAATAGGCATCGCTGTCAGTCATTCAAAGAATTGAGAAGGTCCTTTTAGTGTAATGATTGCACAAGAAAGAGTACTCGCTAGAGTGTTTATGGGAAACCTATAAGAAATAATACCTTTGAAATATTGTGGACTCTTTACTTAGATGTTCTTCTTCATGTACCATTTTCCAAAAGGGTAAAGATGCCATTAGATGCTTTCGTATTCAGAAACATGTGATTGAGATATTTGTAATCATGAATAACAGTTTCACAACATGTGGTTAAGTCTGTAGTAATGATCTACAGGAAATAACATCAATCACCTTGCTGAACTACCCTCATTATTACAGGATATAATGAACTGAAAAACTACATTAATGTTGCTGTCTTTCTCTGCAATTAAAATATTCTGCATTGAAAAATTTATTTTATAAAGAAAAAATATCTTTTTATCTCATAATGTACCTGCTAGAGGCTCAGAGCAGAGTTTGGGAGGGAAACTGTCTTTGTTGCTTTTTAACTGACTGAACTTGGGCAATTTATTTAACTTCTCTAAGCCTTATTTTCTCTATTTATAAATATTCCTGATAAAATCCATTTAATAAGCTCATTCAGAAGATTAAAGAAATGACAAAACAATGCTCTTGTTCTGATACCTAACACAGTAATTGCTCAATCTCTTGTGTACAGAATGAAAGTTAATACTTCATAGAACCTGTACGTAAAGAGATGTTTGGTTAATATTTCTAAATAGAAGCCTACATTTATTTAAAGTTATAACTTCTCATCATCAATAGGGTGTGGCCTTATCTTGCATTCATCTTGACTTTTAAAATTTTAATTAAAATTATATATTATTTTAATATAGTTTTAAATCACTAAAAATACAAAGTTTATAAATTTTAAAAATCATACAAAGTTTGGCCGGGCGCGGTGGCTCACGCCTGTAATCCCAGCACTATGGGAGGCCGAGACTGGTGGATCACGAGGTCAGGAGATCCAGACCATCCTGGCTAACGTGGTGAAACTCTGTCTCTAGCAGGGCGAGGTGACGGGCACCTGTAGTCCTAGCTACTCGGGAAGCTGAGGCAAGAGAATGGCGTGAACCCGGGAGGTGGAGCTTGCAGTGAGCTGAAATCGCGCCACTGCACTCCAGCCTGGATGACTGAATCCAGACTCCGTCTCAAAAAAAAAAGAAAAAAAGAAAAAAAACATACAAAGTTCTTTTTTTCCTTTCAGTGTAGCCAATATATGCATAGGTAGTTCAAGAAAATGTAGACAATAATTTCTTCAATATCAATCAAAAGTACTCTCATTAAAAAATATATGTTTGGCTGGGAGCGGTGGCTCACGCCTCTAATCCCAGAACTTTGGGAGGTCGAGGCAGGTGGATCACTTGAGTTCAGGAGTTCGAGACCATCCTGGCATATATGGTAAAACTCCGTCTCTACTAAAAATACAAAAATTAGCTGGGCGTGGCGGCAGACACCTGTAATCCCAGCTACACAGGAGGCTGAGGCAGGAGAATCACTGGAACCTGGGAGGTAGAGGTTGCAGTGAGCCAGGACCCTGCCATTACACTTTAGCAACAAGAGCAAAACTCCCTCTCAAGAATAAATAAATAAATAAATAATAGTTATATATATATTTTTATATATATAGATATAACTATTTTTCTTAATATTACCTCAAGTTTATTCTCTTTTTTGGTAACAATAGTCTTTTTTTTTTTTTTCTTTTGTGTCTACCACAAGGCTGACATTGTTGGGGTAAAGGGAATGTCAGTGCATGAAACATAAATTTAATTAGAGCTTTATTCTAGGAATGATGTTGACAGAATTAAAGAGTTACACTTGTTTAAGAGATATGCCTTCTATGAAATTGCTTTAGGTTTTAGACTGACTTCCCCTATAATAAAGTAAAAGATTCATATTAAGTTCTTTTTGAAGATACTTTAGATTAAACATTTTTTCTCTCTTTTCTTTTTTCTTCTTCCTTTCCTCTCTTTTCATGTGGAATTTGGCATAGAGTTAACACATTGTTTGTATAAACAAGTTTAAGTATATGCTATTTTGTTTATACATTTTAGTCATATTTCTCCTCATTTTGGATTTATTTAACAGAAGTATCCAATTGGCCCATCTTTCCTTGCCTATAATATTTTCACATTTAAATATCACTTAACTTCTCTGCTTGGCTTTTTTTTTTTGCTGAAAATTTGGAGAATTTTGATAATATAATTGTAATGGAGCTGTGATGTGTTTACACATATAAAACAGCATTACGTGAATTATACTGTTATCATGCTTGAAATGTCTTTGAAAAGATTTCTGAAATAGACTGTTAAAAAGAACTCTTAATATTTGCTGGAAGAATGGTGAGACTCTGCCAAACTTCTGTAAAGTCAAACTTATCACTCACAAAAGGTAAATTTATAGCACTTAAAGTCGGTAAGGCATTTTTAAACTTAAATACATCACTATAGTATCTTGACATTGAATATCATAGTCGACTACTTAAAAATACCCTGCACAATTTAAAGCAGGATGTGTCACCTCAGCACTTTATATTGATTGAACAAAATTTCACTAACTGGAAGTTGAAGCATTTCATCAGGCACATACTGTCCCTACCATGCAAGTTCAATAGACTCACCTGGTCCTATAATGATAATAGAGTGGCATTCCACCACCTCCTTTGTGATGAGAATAATAAAAAGAGTGTGCTACTCAGCTTTTAAAGCCTCTTTCTTAGAATAAGCTGACTTTTATTAAGGAGAAAAATTGATCATGAATAATCGTAATCTTTAAAGTAAATAAGAATTATAGATATAGTTGAGCAAAACATATTAAGATAATATTTTCAAAATGAGGAAAGAGTCATACTCCACAGTTCTAGAATTTTAACCAAGTATCAGATGCTACAATCACATACAATCACATTTAACTCCCAGATGAAGGGGTCACACACAATCACATTTAACCCCCAGATGAGGTTATTATGTAGCTTGTAAAACAAGCTAAGCATTTTTTTAAAAAAAAACTAAAACCTAAAACTTTGTATTTTAAACTTTTTTTTTTTTTTTTTTTTTTCCCTAGTGACAGAGTCTCATTCCGCTGCCTAAGCTAGAGTGCGGTGATGTGATCACAGCTCACTGCAACTTCAACTTCCGGAACTGAAGTGACCTTCCTGCCTCAGCCTCCTGATCAGCTGTGATTAAAGGCATGCTCCACCATGCTCAGCTTAAATTGTAATTTTCAATGAACATTACTTTCATGTTTCTAATGCAATGACTCTATTACTATGTATAATACTGAAGCATGGTAAAGACTGTGAAAATAAATAAAACATAGATAAATAATATTGTTCTTCGTTTAATTCCCTGTGTACTGGCAAGAAAAAAGAGAAAAAAACTATCCCAGAAATATCTATGAATTTATTTTTAAATTTGATGACCTCAGGCCTTCTAATTGGAGTAATTCTTGAGTTGCTTAGCTTATTTTATTCTGTGAATATTTGGATGACTTCATTAAATATAATACTATATTTCTTTGGACCTTATTTAGGCAATGCTCGTGCCTCCATTTTTCTATCAGTTGCTACTATTCTAATAAAGTCTCCATTCTCCCTCACCTTCACTACCATTATATTCTTTTAACTAAACTCCCTTTCTAATCTTTCCACCTCGGTCCACTCTCTGATGAGTAGCTTGAGTATTGTTTTAAATTATTTTATGTGAATTGGATCACCCCTTTCTGAAAAACTTTTAAAAACTTCCATTATGCTTACAAATCGGGGTTTCTACTTTTAACATAAATAATCCTTAACATTTCTCTAACCTCACTGAAGCTTTTCTTGCTGTATTTTACATTTGCTGCACTTGATCTGTTCTTCTGAGGTTCTCAAACACACCATGTTCTTGTCTGCCTCAGGAGCTTTATACATGCACTTTCTTGAAGCCTCGTGTAGGTAGCTTCTCAGCCTTCTGTTTCCAGACCTTAGATTAATCGTCTATCAATCGATGCCTTCTGAAGATGTTAAATTTAAAGTGTTTTCTTGTATTATTCTTCATACTACTCATTTTTTCCTTCAATTTATACAACTAGCAATTAATTTTAATTTTTAGTACATTTATAATTTGCATTTCTGTAGCCATTCTGACCATAAATTCACTGATGACAAGAAACATGGCTATTCTACCTACTTTTTGTCCCCAATCAGCCAGCATCATGGATTATGTGTAGTAAATGTTCAACAATTACTTATTGAATCAATAAATGGTCACTAAATGAATACAATGACATCAGACTACGAGTAAGACAAAGGTAATACATTTTCACACACAAGCACACACTCTCCAACTCTGGTGGTGTTATATGATTTTAATTGTTCCCATTCAAAGATGATATATTTTATAATCATTGTAATTTGTATTGAAAGCCTTCTTCCCTGTTGATAGGCCTTCCCATATTATCGAAATAAGAAGTTCATTTTAGCTCTTTTTCTTTGTATATTTCTGTTAAGTATCCTTTAAGTTGAGGTGAGAACCTCAACTCTCACACCTCTCTCTAACTCATTCTGAATTAATGTTCTTATTTTCATATTTTTTCATGTGTAACCAAGTCCTTCTGTTAGTTTTCCTAACTTTGAATTTTATAGTTTGCCACATACGAAAATTATAATTCTGGCTTTTGATGTAACAATGTCCTAGGTCTGTATTAATACCCAAGATCAAATCCATGTCCTACAACTTACTCACTAAAAGAAAGTAGGCAAGTTCTTATGTAAGAACTTGAGTCCTAGAGTCCTCATGTAAAAGCAAAATAAAACATATTCTATAGTACTGGAGTAAAGAATAAAATGAGATATCTTATTAAACTACTCTTTAAAGCGTCTGAGAAATAGCACCTTCCTAATAAGTAATAACTGATCAGCTGAGTCTTTCTCTCTCTCCATCTACTCTCTGGTATTCTCCTTCCCCATGTGGCCTGTCCAAATCGTCTTTCCACATGATCCCTCCTGAACGACAGCTAGACCTATATGGCATCTCAAGACTCACTACAGCACAAAAGTGGAAACTGCCAGGCTTTCTTAATACTCAGGCTCGGATCTTGTATGGTATCACTTCCACCACATTCTACTGGATAAAATGAATAATAGGGCAAGGACAGATTCAAAATAGGAACAGAGCCTTACAAAACATGAATTGAAAGTCATGGGCAATTTTACGCTAGCTATTACAAGTCATAATGTTCAATTCAAAGCATAGGCTTTGATCTTGCTAACTTTGTTATAACCCTGGCTTTGCTGTGTGTACTACAGCAAGTTGCTCTACCCTCTTTGCCTCTTGATTTCTTTATTTTTAAAAAGGTAATGATAATGGAATACAATTGTAAAGTTTGTTATGAGAATCACAGTTGTAAACCACTTAGGTGTTTGTCTGGCACATAGCTCAATATAAAGTAAGTGTTAGTTACGCAGATTGCTGTTGTTACTTGCCAGTGAGAGGTTTATATTTGGCTAAGTTACTTAGCCTCTCTTAGCATCAGTTTTCTTTATATATTTTTAATGATGGTTATAATTTCCACTGAATAGTGCTGTTGTGAAACTTCAATGGGATGTTTTCTGGTTGCCTGGCACAAAATAGTTAGACAGTCAATAAATCTCATAGTTCCCTCCACAGGAATATAAGTCCTGATAAGTTTGCAAAACATAAAATAATAATAATAATAATAATTTCAAAGTGGAACAAGCACTATATTCTCAATAAATATCACTTAACATTAACATGTTAAAATATTTTTGAAATGAAATAAATGTTTCATTGGCATAAAAGGTAATAGAATACTTAAATTATTTATAAATCAATGGATTTTCCCTTTTAAAATTCAAAAATGTCTTGTGAAAATTATGACTATTGTTATAAATTATCCATAAATTATTGGGAAATTATGAATTTACACTGTTAATAATTGTGCCTTAAATACTGTTACTAAAACTATAATATAAAATATAACGATTTTTTGTAATGGTACCAATTTCATAACTTTATCATTTGGATTAAAAACAAAGCATGCATAAGCCTACACTAAGTAAATTCTTAATAGAACTTAAAATATTCTTTCAGTATGTACTAAATATTCAGTATGGAACCAAGGAAAGTACACAAAGTTACTTTGAGTACTTCTGCCTTAAAAGTTATCATTAAAAAATGGCTGGATAGATCAGTAGGGGGACTAGAGTTAACATTAATCTATTGTACATTTCAAAATAGTTAGAAGATAATTTAAGTTTTCCTGGCATTCGGAAAAGGTAAACATTGAAGTTGAAGGATATCCCAATAACTCTGATTCCATCGTTACGTATTATAAGAATGTATCATCTAGTCACATGTACCCCCCAAATATGTATATTTATTATCAATATAAACTTATAAAAATAAATAAATTAAAACAACTTTAAAATACAGCAATTGATGTACTTTTCAAAGCTTTTCTTCAACATGAGATACTCAGTAAATATCACATGTGTTCCTTAAATCTATAAGGTACAGACTGATAGAGGTTTTTGTATCTCAGGAAAAGACATACACAAACTCTGACACTATATTGAAAACAACATTGCCTGTGAAATCTGATGTATATTTGCAATGGAAATAACATTGTGATATTGGCAATGTTGTGAAACAAGAACATATCATACCTGTTATCCAGCAAAGCCTCTCTACTGATCGAGAACAGGTATCTTATGTTCTCTCAATATTTTTTGTCAATTTGTCCTAAATCCTAATCTAGATTACAGAGAGACTTTGTGGCACAGAAAATAAATCTGAAAATGTTTGAGTATATTTAAAAAAAAAAATCCCATACCTAAATGAGGCAAAACTTTCCTAGTGTATTTTTCTTTGATATTTACCCCAGTTTGCTTACACTGGCTCCTTATGGATGTATTCCATTCAATGAACACTTCATTTCTCTACAATGTGCATTTATCTTACATCTTTAATCTTTCCCAGAGCTGAAATTAATAGTGTGTACCATTCTCTAGTGTCAAAATTGCATTCCACATAAAATGGTTAAAAGTAGACATCCTAAAATAGAGAAGTAACACAGCAATGAGCTACGAACATGGAAAATTGTATTTCCTAGTAACATTTGGTAAATGTTTCCCAACTGAAAACAATCAAAACATTTTTTTTCTTAACAATTTGCTTGGAAAATATAGCTCATCAATTAATTTGGCAATACTTTTCAATCCTCTACTATAACACTCTCTAAGAGACAAATAATATAAGCAACAAATATGAATCACATATGGAACTGTATATGTTTTAGTAGCCACTTTAAAGATACATTTTTTTAAAATAAGTAAAATTAATCTTAATTGTATGTTTTTGTTTAACATAAAATATTACCATTTTAATATGCACTCAATACAAAAATTATTACTGAGCTATTTTATATTTTTTGTATAAAGTCGTTGAAATTGTTTGTACATTTTACACTTACATCTTATCCTTGATTAGCCAAATTTCACTTCAAGTGGTCAATATGCTTTCTTGAACAAAAGCAGCCATGGCTGGAGCAGAGTTAATGAGAAATAAATAGGTAGAGAGGGAAATAAACATGACAGGCAGGGGCTAGATCATGGAGAGTTCCATGGATCACATAGAGTGTTTGGATTTTATTCTGAGCATGATAAGAAAAAATTACAGGTAAAGAAGAGAGGATTGATATGATGACTTGATTACTCTGACTGCCATGTGCATGTTTGACTGGAATAGAAGATTGTAAATGTGATGACAAGGAAAGCAATGAGTTAATGCTATCTATAACACAAAAGAGTCATCAGTGTGGCTTCAAAATGATATGGCATCTTAAGATTCAAGCTACAGTTTGTAAATTAGGATTCCCAGTTTGGTTGTTCACAAGTAAAAATATAGTTTCATGTATCTTTACAAGTATTACTGTATTAGGGCTCTCTAAAGGAACAGAACTAATAGGATATATGTGTAATATGAAAGAGAGTTTATTAAGGAGAATTGACTCAAAGAATCACAAGGTAAAGTCCTTCGATAGGCCATCTGCAAGTTGAGGAGCAAGGAAGCCAGTGGTGATTCAAACCTCAAAAGTAGAGAAGCCTACAGTGCAGCCTTCTGTATGTGGCCAAGGCCCAAGAGCTCCTGGTAAACCACTGCTGTAAGTCCAAGAATCCAAAAACTGAAGAACTAGGAGTCTGATGTTCGAGGGCAGGAAGCATCCAGCATCGGGGAAAGATGAAAGCTGGGAGACCCAGCAAGTCTTCTCTTCCATCTTCTCCTGTCTGCTTTATTCTAGCCACCCTCATAGCTGATTAGATGGTGCCCACCCTGACTGAGAATGGTTCTGTCTCTCCCAGTCCACTGACTCAAATGTTAATCTCCTTAACAGCACCCTTACAAACACGCCCAGAAACAATACTTTGCATCCTTTGATCCAATCAAGTTGACACTCAGTATTAACCATCAATATTACATATTCTTCTATTTCAAAAATGTAATAACACTTCTTATAAAAATTAAATTTTCTTTCATTCTCGTTGTATAGTGGCTTTGGAAAATTCATATACAAGGTCAAATTATAACACTTTATAGACAACTTCTATGAAATATATAGATAGATGTTACTAACATAAAATTGTAGTCATATTTATTTTATGAAAAGTACCTATTACAATTTTTAATATTTTTCCAAACCTATATACATGGTGTACATAGTAGTGTTAAATTATATTAATGCAACTTATAACATCAACATGTATGTTTAATTTGTTTCTAATTCTCTAACTCTGTAAACCGGGCAAAAATCTAAATCCTTTTTCTTATTTTCTCACACAAACGTTATTCAAATGCTTGCTTCTTTCTGTAAATAATTTTAAATAAATTGACCCACAAAACAAGAATTTGAATCCTAGTTTTAACACGTAATAGTTATCCATGTTATAATAAACACCTAATGAAAACATGCAGTATATGAGATAAATAATTTTTTTAAAGACTTGGAACATACTGTTTTAATGATAACTATATATCATTAAATAGATAGAATAATTATATATAATTATTATAATTAATATATAGTTAAATAATGTATAACTAATTAAGTGATATGGATAATTTAAAAAAATATAAACTACAGAATATAATGTAAAATAAAAAATGATTGTTGAATGCTATGGAGAGAAACATCTTAGAGTCAACAATTTACCTTAAACATTCTGGTATATAAAAACTGAAAATGAAGTGCTGTGATGGTTAAATTTTGTGTCAGCCTGATTGGTTAAAGAACAGGATGCTTACATATTTGATCAAACATGATTTCTGGGTGTGTCTGTGAGGGTATTTCTGATAAGATTAGCATTTGAATCAGTAGACTGAGTATAGTAGATTGTCCTTCTCAAAGTGGGTGGACATCATCTAATCTGAATAGATCAAAAAGGCAAAAGAAGGGATAATGTGTTGCCTCTGCCTGTTTGAGCTTAGTCATTGATATTCTTCCACCCTTGGATTGGGACTTACACCGCCCTCAGCACTTGTAGTAATTAGGACTTTATACTTAGACTGGAACTGTACCATCAGCTTCCCTGAGTGTTTAGCCTGCAGACAACAGATTGTGGTACTTCTCGGTCTCTATAAATGCATTAGCAAATTCATTATAATGAATCTCTTTGTAGATAAATAGACAGACATACACATATGTGCTTGTATGTCTATATACACACATATACACATATACATATATATGTACATAAACAAATACATACACACAGAGGGAGAGAATGAGATTTATAAGATATATAGATCCTGTTGGCTTTGTTTCTGTTAAGAACCCTAACCAGTATAGCTTTCTAAAAATTTTCTTCAGAAAAAAGAACCACAACCACTTGAAGAGTAATAGAATTACAAAATTACAATCATATTGTGTGTCAATAATTTAAACATGTGCATATATAATTTTGGAACATGTAGGCCTATATTTTTCCCAAATACACAAATATACACAAATCTATATTTCCACAAATTCTTCTCCAGAAGAGTTACCAAATATTCCAGTAGAAACTCTTCTTGATTCAATAAAGTAACAAGCAATAAACTTTTCTGGGCATAGTTCCAAATGAGTATGATAATGCTAATCTGAAAGATGAAGCCCTCTTATGGAAAGACAGCTATATACTCACATATTTCCAAATGCCTCATGGAAAGGGAAAAATGCCCTAAACATATCTCTTACTGTACTCATTAAATACTGTGAAACTATTAGGGTAAATCATCATTCACACTGCACCTCACTTGGCTTTGTTTATAGAATCTATTTAGAAGCTCTTGGAGAAAACATTTGCCAAATTTTTAATCACTTATCAAATTCCTACCAAGTAGAGTGCTTTCAAATGCTAACAATCTATAAACATAGTTATAAAAAACAAACAAAATGATATAGAATCAAACTGACAACTGGATAAGCACTTCAGCTGCATTTGTTGGAATTATTCCCACTCTCAAATACTTTCAACTGGGAAAAAAATAAAATAAAATAAAAGCACTCTTCCCTTTTATTTGAGCTACTGAGCTAGAAAGGCCAGTCGTCTTAATATCTTACAATATCTTAAAGACTGAAGAATGATGACTGATAGAAATTTGACAGAAAATAATGCTTCTAACTTAACATGTTTAGGAACCAAGTGCCAGAGTAACCAACAACATTAGAACGAACACATACAAATCGGAACTGTGACAACTGTAATTGGAAAAACTGTGTGTGCAAAAACTCACTAAAAAGTGTTTACTTATATTAGTCTACATTTATAGATCTGTTTTCATACCTTTTTTTTTTTTTTTTTTTGAGACGGAGTCTTGCTGTCACCCAGGCTGGAGTACAGTGGCCGGATCTCA
>NW_012114400.1:7446067-7451733 GCF_000951035.1 Colobus angolensis palliatus | reverse complement strand
CCCGGCTAGTTTTTGTATTTTTTAGTAGAGACGGGGTTTCACCGTGTTAGCCAGGATGGTCTCGATCTACTGACCTCGTGATCCGCCCGTCTAGGCCTCCCAAAGTGCTGGGATTACAGGCTTGAGCCACCGCGCCCGGTCTGTTTTCATAACTTTAATCATATAAGTATCACATAAGTGCATTGAAATAAAAACAAAATAAGCAAGGAACAATCATTTACACTTATGCATGAACTTGGAAATAACAAGGAAATATGTGTTGTGGGATCATATGTTTTTCTATTTTGATTTTTTGATGATAATATATTTTGATCTATTTTGATGATTTTGTGGTTATCACATGTCTAACTTATTTCCTGATGCTTATGAAGAATTTCACCCTATTGATTTTCACTATATTCTACTGTATTCAGGATCATTTAATCATCATAATTTTGAATAAACATAGAAATGAAAATGTTATCATGGTGTTTTGTAGAGAAGAGATAAACTGTCATGAAAGGAGAATTTCATGACAATTCTCTTTGGAAAATGAGAGAGTTCTAGATATGAATGATGTCCCTAAAAATGTATAGTCTTTTATCAAAATAGAAACATGTTTCAGAGAGCAGTTGTTCCAATTTTGATCTATATTATTTATTTGATCTATATTATTCATTATATTATGATCTAATAAAGACTAAACATATAATCAAATATAGTAAAAGTACATATAGAAATAAACATTTGAATTATATTTCATGTAGTTTCAGAAATCTCCCAGAATGTAGGGAACATTATAGATATATTTACATACATTTAATGCAATTCCCAGAAACTATGATATATGTATATATGTGAAAGAGCAAATATGAAATTCACCAAATATATTTTGATGGAATGTCAACTATAATCAACCTAGCTATAGTCTAGGGAGGCATTAATAAATTCAGAATTCGGAACACTAAAACCAGACTGTATTTTTAACTTTGTGTTTTAACCCCATTCCAGTTATGCCCTCCAACAGCTGAAAAATATTACAGGTTTAGGCTAGAACCCAAAGGAGCCAATTCTTACTCATAGGTTTGGTGCTCAAAATAAGCAGAAAAAATTTTTCTTTTTCATTGAGATCACATTTAGAACAAGTCTGAGACTCCTTTGAATAAGTATCCAAGCATGCCTGTCTCTTCTGTCTCTAACACCTATATTTCCCGTCTCCCTATTTTAGATTCCTGAATTCCCCCGTTCCTCACTTTTTGGTGTTTAAACTGGTAGAGTTCAGTTTCATGCTGCTGTCTTCAAAACATATGTCATAAAGTCCCTGGGTAAGTCTGAACAAAATTAACAGTTAAAAAAATAAATGTTTAAATGCTATAACCATTATTTCTAAGATAATTACACATATTTTCTGATAAAAATCTAAAATCATATGTAGCATGTTGTCTAACGATGAATATATCTAAAGATAAACGCAATAGTCATACTATCTGCAACAAATAAGAGTGGCTAAATATGTAGGGGAAGAAACTGATATATTCCTAGAGACGTAGGAAATAGTCCTTAATATAACTTTTCTGATGAACATAAAATCTATATATTCAGTTTGCATATATAATTACAAAATTTTTCAATTTAAAGCTTTTATTTTTATATATTTTAAACTCATCAAATATTTTATACACATTATGATTTAGAATGAAGTGTTAGAAAAAAAAAGTTGACACAACATGGCACAGTATTTCCTTATACTGTCCAAATATAGAGTATCTAAATAGATACATTTCCACCGGTCTTAAATTTCCTACCAGCTGGTTCAACCTTAGGAATTTCAAACTGATTAAAGGGAGGAGCACAATATTTCTTGAAATGTGGTGAGAATAAGAATTGGCACTGGCAGCAGAAAAGTGTTGATATCATCATAGGAAGTATTTCACCTGCAATCACAAAATGTGAGCCTGTGGCATGTTAGGTATGGCTTAGATATTTGAGTTTTCCAGGATGAACAGATGGATTTTTTTTTTTTAAATGTGGCAGAAGGTTAATGCACACATTCCTAATTTGGAGAAAATATTAAGATTATGGTTGTAAAAAGTTTTATACCATGTTTTTCTTTATTTTGTCATCTAGATTCAGATTTTAAAATAAAACACTTAAATTTTTCCAAAGAATCTGCTAACTATATACAATGCTGTCTCAGATCTAGACATTACTATTCACAGGAACGATCCCCCTTACTAAATCCACAGATTGCTCTTCTGTCTAGTGAATATCCACGCTGCTAGCATGCAATATGAACCTTTCTATCTCTGCTTGACTATTGCTCTGCTGAACGATCAAGTCTTAGAATGTTAGTAAAGAGGAGCAATTTGTCCATATCTAGATCACTTAAGCTATACTCAAAGGAAAACTCGTTTTCAAATACCTGTCAAGGAGTTTAGAAGCAAATGTAAGAAAAAATAGCCATATTGAAAACCTAGCCAGAATTGTTAGGTGACATTAGAAATTGGATTAAACTGACGTAAAAATAAGGATTATTAAGCCTCTATAGGCTCTGGGGATTCTCAAGTGTTCTTGTTTTCCAACTGGATGGTACAATTAGCTTCTGGATGAATAATACATAATTATACGTTGCAACCAACCCTGGCACTTACTATCCTATCCCCAGAATTGACACGCCATTAGTAGCTTTGAGAATTACTAGAAAACAACTTATCTATGGATTTATGTAAGCAGTTTGGCAACAGCCTTGCATGAAAATTCAGCGAAAATAAAATGGGTGTATCAAATGTAATGTACATGCCAAACAGAGTATCCTTTAAGTAATGACATTCATCATTTTTTTCCAAAGGTGGGTTAATAATTTAGATGGGCTTAGCGAACTTTTTCTAATTTTTACTAGTGAAGGTTATTTTCAGCTAGTTTCATATAAACTTAAACTACTGTTTATGTTGCAAAAGTTACGAAGTTAATCTATATTGAATGAATATTAATGAACTCTAAATCAAGGTTTTAGAATGATAAGATCTAGAATACTAGATGGGAATTTTCCTATGAAATAAATCACTTATTAGGAATAAGAAATGTGTACAACTGGCCAGGCACGGTGGCTCATGCCTGTAATCCCAGCACTTTGGAAGGCCGAGGCCGGCGGATCACGAGGTCAAGAGTTTGAGACTATACTGGCCAACACAGCAAAACGGCGTCTCTACTAAAACTACAAAAATTAGCAGGACGTGGTGGTGCGTGCCTGTAGTCCCAGCTACTCGGGAGACTGAGGCAGGAGAATCAGTTGAACCTGGGAGGTGGAGGTTGCAGTAAGCTGAGATTGTGCCACCACACTCCAGCCTGGCACAGAGCGAGACTCCATCACAAAAAAAAAAAAAAAGAAAAGAAAGAAATGTGTACAACTAAGTTTTAATCAAGTTATCCTATAAACACAGAATAATGCAGTTGCAGGTTATTGTTTTGTCAGTTTTTCTAAAACTAATAACACAAATATCTCAAATTTTCCTATTAAAATGGATTATGAGTTTCAGTTTTGAAAATCCTTGCCTTTTCCAGTTTTTTCACTAGGCTATCCAATGCACTTGCTATCGTACTTGTTATATGGCTTAAATTTTTTAAAAATTTGGATATTTGTATTATTTTGTATGTGACATCAGTACACTGGGGCATATTTTCGGCAGAGAAATAAGCATTGTAGAATGTTCCAAACTGTTTACACATTGTACAGTAAATTATTTATTTATCAAAATCTGGTTTTAATAAATAAGGTATAGACACTTAAAAGATATCAGTATGATGAATGATGGCACATAATCTTAGTATTTTTACTGAAATAAAATGTTAAGCATTAATTGAGAATTTTAAAAAAGAATGTAGGGTAAGCAAATGTTAACAAAAAATATTAAATGTAATATAAATAGATATATGTTATACAGCTGCTTGTATAATTCAGCTCAGGTTGCCATAACAAAATACCATTGTCATGGTGGTGTAAACAACAGGAATTTATTTCTCACATTTACGGTAGTGGAAATTCTATACTCAAGATGCCAGCCAAGGGTTGTCTTCCTGGCTTACAGATGGCTGCTTTTCTGTGTGTTTGCTTCTAGAGGCAAGATAGAGAGAAAGAGAGAGAGACAGAGAGAGAGAGAGAGAGAGAGAGAAAGAGAGAGCGCAACTCCCTAGGATCTCTTCTTATAAAGGCATTAATCCTTTAATAACTCTGTCATGCAGGCAGAATAACCTCATCTAAATCTACCTTCCCAGGGCCTCATCACCAAATCACCAAATACCATTATATTGGGGTTGGGGCTTCAACATATGAATTTTGGGGAGACACAATTCAGTTCATAGCAATACCAAAATACATTCCAGGATGTTATTTGAAATATAGTATAAGATTAAATTATTTTAATTATTTTCTGGATGTTTTCTTTTAAAAAAAACAATTTCTAAAGTTCTCTTTTTAAATAATACATCATTAAATTTAGAGCTGAGTTTCAGTTATTGTTAGAAAAAATTGACAGTCCTTTATAATTACACAGTTAATAGAATAACCAATGGTGTCATTTTTATGCATATTTGCCTTTTTATACTTAAATTGTAATATTACTCACACTTATTTTTTGGAAACTAAAAGGTTTTTAATTACTCTCAATTTTTATTCCTTTTATCATTTGTGAAAGAGAATGCAGAATTCTTAGGGCCAGAAGATGCATTTCTTCAGCTGATTTGGATTTAAACTGAAGGCATTCTATAATCAGCTGTAATGGTCTAAGCAGAACAAATGGAATTTCTGTTGCTGTGGCAGATTGAAGTTACCAGCAATTAAGAAAAATAACCCAAATACAATTTAACAATCAGCAGCTGAATGGTTGAGAAAAATAAAGAAGAAAAGGTGAAAAGCACTTCTAATAGCACATTGATATAACTGTTTGAGCCATACATAAATCCCAGGAATCACCTGAAGTTATAGTAACTCTCAAAATTGTAGGTATTAAAACTGTGGGTTAGAAACTATAGAATAAAATGGAGTTCAGATAAAATACTGACACTCAGCCTTTGAAGATAACAATAATCTAATTTTATTTAGTATATACTTTTGCCTAGTGTGGTTGCTCAAGCCTGTAATCCCAGCACTTTGGGAGGCCGAGACGGGCGGATCACGAGGTCAGGAGATAGAGACCATCCTGGCTAACACGGTGAAACCCCGTCTCTACTAAAAACTACAAAAAACTAGCCGGGTGACGTGGCGGCGCCCGTAGTCCCAGCTCCCCGGGAGGCTGAGGCAGGAGAATGGCGTGAACCCGGGAGGCGGAGCTTGCAGTGAGCTGAGATCCGGCCACTGCACTCCAGCCTGGGCGACAGAGCGAGACTCGGTCTCAAAAAAAAAAAAGTATATACTTTTACCCTGCTGTATTAGGGAAGAGGGAATGATAGGGTCTCAAAATTTATTAAAGAAAATTAATAGGTACTCAAAATTTATAAATCAAGAAATGCGTACTTATGAATATAAAAAATAAAATAAAAATAAGTACCGAAGGTGTGAAAAGTAGTTATTTCTGTGTTTGTTAATGTAGGATGGAAACTGCGAGACCCAGAAGGGCTTTTAAAAATACGAAAAAAAGCTAACAATTGAAGATGGCCGAATAGGAACAGCTGCAGTCTCCAACTCCCAGCGC
>NW_012114400.1:7425146-7440082 GCF_000951035.1 Colobus angolensis palliatus | reverse complement strand
ACTAATTTACACTTCAATGTCAAGAGTGAATTGCATTGACAATATTAATAATTTTAATATAGGAATTATTTTAGGGAGCATTCCCTCCCACAAAATGGCAATACCTATTAAGCTAAAGTATTTCAAATTGTGTCTTAAAATAGTATTTCAAGGTTCTGCCATTTTGAAGACATCTACACTGTTTGAAATGTTAAATTATTTGATTAAAAAAAACCTTAAAAATTGAATCTGTATATATACATGTAAAATATTTAAAAAATAATATGGGTGCGTCCTTATATAATATAAATAACATTAAAATTAAACTTTTTAAGTCATTTGAATGTTTATATATATTTCTTCTAATTATCTTTGTTAAATATAATTATGAAAAATGGGTGTACAGGAGCAGTCATAAATAGAAAGGAATTTTTTCATGACTCAACCGTGCATGTATTAATCAACTGATTTTTAATTTTGGCTATAGTAGCTAGATATTTTAAAACAAAAATAAACCTTATGCATTTCCTGCTCCTAAGAAGTATGTCATCTTGATCAGAAGACAGAGAAATAAACCAAAAATTACAGTGTAGTGTAAAAAGCACTAAGATTGTGTAATATATTGGTATCTCAGAGAGGACTGAAGAGGGACATCTAAATCAGTCATGACAACTCTTGTATGACAAACTAAATAGTATTAATATGCATATGTTAAATAATTATATTTTCTAATTGCATTTTTTACAATCTCAATCATTTTTTTGCTTCATACACAAGCAATGCACTTTCAATAGTATTTTGACCTTCAATAATTAAAACTATACATCTAATAAATAATAAAAGTGTTTCAGAAATTGATTTTAATGTTATTTTAAAGACAGACCTTTAATGACATTATACTCTCAATAGTTTTAAAAATACAGTTACTGTTACTAAGTCAAATGTTTGGACTGCAAGCAAACCTATAACTGAAGAATGCTATTAATTAAATTCAGTAACTCAAACCATGTCTTCACAAAGTACTGGCAGAGTCTTCATAAAGGAATAGTTACAGTCTTCATAAAACAGAGTTAAGATACTTATAAAGGAAGAGGTGAAGAAAGGATGGTGGGGCATAGAATATAATAGTCCACATTCCAAGTTATGGAGATTTACACACATCATTCAGAATGCTGTTTAAATCAAATGTAAGTGTTTTAGTAGGGTAGCATTAGAATCTGAACTATATTCAGATATTCTGTCAAGATATTATAACAGTATTTCAAGCAGAAGTTTCAAAATCAGCAAGATTTGGCTCACAAATATGTTTCCTTTGGCCAGCACGCTGTTTGAATGTGATTAGTTGTTACTGCAATCCCATGCTACAGTTAGTAATTCTTTGTATTCAACTTCCCCTGTTCAAATTACTGTGTGGTTTCTCTCTAGTGATTAGACCTAAACAGATACATCTTCCATTTATCATGGGACTTGCTCTTGTTTTCTTTATATCAGTCAAATATTTTCTATAGTATACTATGTCTTTTTCAAAAATAGAAATGCAAAATTTATATAGACTTGATTTTTTCACTAAAAGTGAGAGGATATCTTTTCCTGTAGAAGTACAGTTATTCCCATGTGTTTAATGAAAGCAAAAAGTAACTATGAGGGAAAAATATATCTGCCTGAGACCCCAAATATAACTCAAACCTGTAGAGAAATATTCTTTTGGGGACACTGGATTGCTGGAGTCAGGGCACTGCTCAGGAATGCTTGAGCTCTGATTCTGCTCCCACCTGCCTCAATACTGATATTATGTATCTTATTGCCACTGATTTCAGGTCAATACATACAGGATGCATATTTCTGTAAACACTGCTTTAATTAAAGAAATGAAAGCAAATTGTTGGTTTAACTTTCTCCTTAATATGTGTGTAAGCCTCAGGGATTTTTCTCAGTCTAAAATACAGTTTCTTGTATCTGACAAGACCCATGTTCATAATCTGTCCCTGAAATGGACATTGAATGGCCTGTGGATCTCAGAAAGTCTCAGATGAGCTGCATAGTATTCTTTTCTTGCTTGCATTTCTTACCAGGTATTATTTTTTGTATTTTTATTAAATAGGAAACTTGATCCAGCAATGTGCATGTACATTTTTGCATGTGAGTTTCTTGCCATCAACATGCAATGCTGCAGTACTAGTCAACATGCAATGCTGCAGTACTAGTCAACATGCAATGCTGCAGTACCATCATAGGGACCATAACAAATTTATGGAAACAAAGAATGGTGGAAAGCATAAAAAACTGAAAAAAGGCATACCTTTTAGTGTTTTCTAAAGTGTGAATTAACGGACTTACAGCCTTGTGAAATACGGGGATATATAAGGTATAAAAATTGTTTAGAGTCAAATTATTTTACTGGTGGTATATTTAAAATATAAATCTGTTGAATAAAATATAAAGTAAATGTTCTGAATCAAAGCAAACATTTTCAAAAGTAATCTAGCTGGAAATAATTAGGGTTAGCTGGGTGAAGATACAGCTGAGAACTTAAAGGATGGATGATAATTCTAAAAACCTTAAAACATATGGGTCATCTTCTACTGTAAATGATAAAACAACAAATATGCATAAACATTTTCCAGTTATCTATAGGCTCAATGAAAATACTCATTAGACAGAAGGCATTTCAACAGTGTCCATAAGAAGTATATGTGTGTGTATGTGTGTATGTGTGATACACACTGAGAAGAGTTTGAGAAGTTTATCACAGGCTAATTAAAATTAGAGAGCATTGCTATAAAGTAAGGCCATCATTGTGCTGTTTTATATTAATTTTCTACTTGTGAAAATGTTTTTAATAATATAGTGTGGCAAGATTTTTCCAAAGACATGGAAATGAAGTCTGTTTATTTTAAATTAAAACTTTTAAAATAAAGGAAGTCTCTGTTGTCAATAACATATACACTTGTTCTTGTCCAAAACAGAATTGTATACTTCACAGCACAGTCAAGACAGGTTTCTTTAGAATTCATCTTTAAGTTCAGAGGTACATGTCCAGGTTTGTTACATAGGTAAACTTGTGTCATGGGGTTTCATCATACAGATTATTTTGTCACCCAGGTACCCAGGCTAGTACCTGTTAATTATTTTTCCTCATCCTCTCCCTCCTCCCACCCTCCAAACTTCAATGAGCACTAGTGTGCATTGTTCCTCTTTATGTGTCCATGTGCTCTCATTATTTAACTCCCACGTAAAAGCGAGGATATGTGGTATTTGGTTTTCTTTTGTCAAGACAGTTTTAAAACTATTTTTTCCAATAGCAAGCATACTATGTACACAATGATGTGATTGTGCCTACTTAATAATTTAAGAATTTTTGTATTTTCACACATTCCTTATACTTAATAGATTTTGGCTGGATAATATTCACTGGTTTGTGTTGTAAAAATTTATTTAACCTTAACTCTGTTTGAGATATACAAATTATCATCAAGCATTAATTTTTAAACATAAAACAAGAATTAGCATTTATTTATAGAAGGTTTATTTGTACAGCTAAATTTTTAGGAGACCTTTACTTCTAGCCAAGGGTATGGAGTAATAGTTTTTATCATCCCCTTGAGAACAACTAAAAAAAAATTGAGAAAATATAAAAATCTATTTGAAGGCCTGTTAGCAACAAAGATACTAGAAAGTCAGGAATTCCTAAGAGGAAAGCCTGGTCATTCCACTGATAACATTAAAACCTATTTCTATGATGAAGGAAAACTATCAAGAAACAAGCCCTTGGGGAGCTATATTAAAACTGAGTCTTAATACAGCTCAAGTGATGATTTGATTGAAGAAGTTTGTCTCTATTACTGAGACCAGAAGCTAAAAATCCAGAACCTTGAATTAACTCTGTAATTTTCCATATAGAACATCCAGATTTAATTAAAACCTTGCATGTCAGAACATAAAACCAAACACCAATGAATGAGTAGAAATAACCATAAATAACACACAGTAGAAATAACCCCAAAACAATCTATATATGATTAACATAACGAAGAAAATGGAGAACAAAAAGAGAAAATTACAGCAAAAACTGGATTCCATAAAAGAGAACTAGGTTTTTGATTCTCACTTCCACTTTCAGTTAAGAAGATGCAAAAGTCCTTTGTTCTCACAGTAATAACAACAACAAACAAACAGCACGCACACAAAAACACCCAGGGAAAACTTTAAAAATATATAACTGTTATGGGCTGAATTGAGTATCCCTGAAATTCATATGCTGAAGTCCTAAGCCCCAGTACCTCAAAGTGTGTCTCTATGTGGAGACAGGGTCTTTAAAGAAGTAATTAAGTTGAAATGAGATCATTGGGTTGGTCCTAATTCAATATTGTTAGTGTGCTTACAGGAAGAGGTGATTAGGGCACAGATACAAACAGAGGAAGACCATGTGAAGACACAGGGAGAATATGGCCATCTACAAGCCAAGGAGACTTAAAAGAAAAAGAAAAAAAAAAAAAAAACTCTACCAAAACCTTTGTCGTGGACATCTAGTCTCCAGAATGGTGAAAAAAATAAATTTTTATTGATCAAGCCATACAGTGTGTGGTACTTTGTTATTGCAGCCCTAGTAAAGTAACACAAAAACCTAGGGCATCATACAAAAGAAAGATTTAGAAGAACTGAATTCCACAGAGAACTGAGCCATTCATAGATGAGTAGGTGTGGTGAGAGCTGTTGCACCTTCCAAAGCTGAGGGCGGATGCCTGGTCTGTGTGTGAGTCTGACATAGACAAAGAGACTCTGAAAATGAAATCAGTCAGGTTATGAACGACACGGTGAGTTGTCTAGGCATATTCTAATCTTGAAGAACCAGAAACAAAAGAAAAAATCACTAGATTAAGCAGTTGTCTTCCGACATCCCCAATATTGTCAAGAAGGAAGCAGTGGAGGAGAAAGATGGGGGGCAGAGCAGTTATAATCTTGCTCATTTTCAGGTGATTATGTTCAGTGGGATTGCAGGAAGAAATGAATATAAATGAGTTGGAAGAGGATTTCTGGGGTACTGGTAATATCTCATAAGTTTCATCTGTGATAGATATTTGGGTGTGCATTTCCTTGAGATATTCATTAATCTACACAATAATAATCTGTGCACTTTCCTATGTGTAGGCCATACATCTAACAAAATACTATTTTTAGCAACTAATATATTACTCTTTCAAAAGAGGTTTACAAATATATATATATATGTGTACATATATTTATATGTTCTTAATTTTGAAAGTATATTTCTAAATCTGTCCATTTATTCATCTTATCTATTCAGTATATTAATCTATCTTGAAAAACACTGATTATTAACACTCTAAAATATTAAAATGTTCTTTCTGTATTGTGGAATTATACAACAACCCTCCTTAAGACATTTTTTTGTAATTTCAGTTGCTTACCTATATTTTTTTGAGAATATAACAATTAAAAAATACTTTTCATGATTTTCTATACCTACAAAGTCAGAAGTCAGAAGTCTTTAATATGATCCTCACTTACCGACTATTTTATTCTTTTTATTGACCTCCCTTTGTATCACTTATTTTTAACTGCTTGGTACTTCCCTGCTCAGTTTCACAATGACAAAGTTATGTGTGTATTACTCCTCACCTCCTGTTCATAGATATTCCTTCACCTATGCTTTTCACTTTCCTAATTACTTTCAACTCATAATGTGTACCTCCTCTCCACTTTTCCCTAATGTTATACCCTTTCCATATCCCGGAATATGTTAATTATTATACAATATATATCATAACATCATTTACAAGTATCTTTTTTATTCTGAATCTTTTTTACGCAGAAATTCTCTCTCTCTATATATATATATATGAATATATATCTTCATATATATAAAATATTCATATGTATGAATATATCCTCTCTATATGCTTAATATAAAGAAAAATACGTTGCAGTATCAACAAATCTGTAAATTATTTCGAGAAGAAAGAATACGTTTGAGGGACGGAAGGAAGGAAAGCAGGATGGGAGGAAGGGGGGAAGAGGGAAAGGGAGGAAGGATGAAGGAAGGAAGAAGGATACGAGTGAAAAAAAGAAAAAGGCACATATAAGAGCTTTACTTTTTAGATGAGTATGTCAATTCCTTTCTTTGATTTCCCTTTAACAAATTATGAGGTATAAAAAGAAACCATTCTAATTATTTATAAAGTGACCTCAACTTAGTCTACATGAGTATTGCTTGATAAGTTTTATATCTAGTTGTGTGTATATAGTTATAAGAATATGTCAGATGTTTTTGCGTTTTGAGTCAAAAACCACAAAGAAAGTTTGAAAGCTACTGCTCTAGATAACTCCTTTAAAGGATCAAACAACAAACAAACATTTTGGGAAAGTAAGTTACAGTAATGTTGAATACTTTTAGTCATGTCTATTACATCTGGATTTACTAATCTTTGCTCATTTTGATTCCTGTTGAATTACGTAAACTCATAAGAACAGATTCATTGTTCGTTGTTAAACAATATTATTTCACATATTTATTAAACATGCTAATAACAAAAAATAATCAAACATATATGTATAAAAAGTCATGTATAAAAAAAGAAAAATAAAAACATATTTGCATCATAAGATAAATAACTTTTAATAGATCTATAAGTCATATATACATTCAAGCATGGTCACTGGTTTGGTCATATTATAAATTCTATTGTTATATTTTCTTTTTCTTTTTTTGTTATATTTTCTTTTTACATTTTTCTTCTCTTGAAATTTTAGTGAAAATAGATTTATCACAAAGTCAAGTCAGGTTTAGAGCAAGAAATACATTGAATCTTTTTGATTATTTAATATAATTTACAGTATCCTACCCTTCACACAGTATTCTAAACCTTTCTTATGAAGTCAAGGAGTGATAATACATTTTATAGATTTATTTACAAAAATAAACTGAGTGGAAAAAAATCATAAAAAGTTTGAATTGTGAAATATTTAGAGCAAAATACTAAATAATCATTATAAAACCAATGCACTAATTTAAAGTAGATCAATTAAATTTTTATCTAGTTGGGAACTTTAGAGGATATTTCCAAATTAGTAAGTACAGTTCATAGTTGAATTCTTAAATTGTGCACATTTTAATGAGTTCATCTGAAGATATCAAAAAGTTTTTATTTTTCATGGAGAATATTAATATTTTCTTAGAGAGACTCGGTTTAAAAAAATGGTAGGTGAACAACAAAAATTATAAAGAGAATTGTCACCTAGAACTTTGACTCATTTCCAGCAGGATCAAAAGTTGCTAGGAGCCAAGTGAAAGATAAATATTAACTACGGCTGTCAGATACATATGAAGGGACAAGAATTAAGACTAGATAAAGTAACCAAGCAGGCATGCAACTTTTTACCAACTATATCATAATTATTTCTTCCTTAGCAGTGCAATCAGTTCTTCCATGATAGCTAACAAACAAATATTTCTGGTTAAAAAAACATCTTTTTTATATATATTCTTTGCAAAATAAATTATCCTTTTCACTGTCATATAAAGGGAATCTGAATTAAGAGGAAAGACCTTAATGGCAAGATATATTATTGAGAGAAGATATTGATATAAATTTATATTTACATACCTGTATAAGTGATGTTTATGTAGGTGCATAGATGAAAGATATAAAATAAATATGTATATGTAATTTAAATAATCTACAATAAATATGATAGATTAATAATATAATTATCAGGTCAGGTGCGGTGGCTCATGCCTGTAATCCCACTACTTTGGGAGGCCAAGGCGGGTGAATCACCTGAGGTCAGGAACTCAAGACCAGCCTGGCCAACATGGTGAAACCCCGTCTCTACTAAAAATACAAAAATTAGCCTGGTGTGGGGGAGCATGCCTGTAGTCCCAGCTACTTGGGAGGCTGAGGCAGGTGAATCACTTGAACCTGGGAGGCAGAGGTTGCAGTGAGCTGAGATCGTGCCACTGTACTTCAGTCTTGGCAACAAGAGTGAAACTTTATCTCTAATAATAATAATAATAATAACGACAATAATATTAATAAAATTATCTAGGACTCCTAGCTAAGTCTTACCAGGAAGGGTGCTATTGCTTCACACTATTTAGTTCTGTCATCATCACAACTCTCTGAGACTGGCACTAATGTGTCTATCTCACAGGTGAGACAAGGATGTATAAACAGCATAATTATGTTGTTTAATATTATGGAGCCAGTGAGATGCACAGATGGGATTATAAACCTGTTGGTCCATCTCTTATCTGTGGCATATAAATTTACATTAGCATTTCAGTATGGCAGAGGACATTTGGGATATTAACCACAAAGCAAGCATTAATTACACACCTGTGTTCCTAATAGTAGGAGTAGTTCCTAATATTTATTTATTTTTAATAATCAGAATTGAACAATGAAAGGAAATAAACACGGTTCACTATTAATATTGTTACTCTAACCAAATACAAGCATGAGACTATGAGTTTCTATAGAAAATATTTCAGTAAACATCTTCAAAATTTATGCAATCATATTACATATCAAATAGATTAAGTTAACCTATTTGAAAATGGCTAGAGACAGCAAGAACAATAATACTGTGGTTATTTTGCTCTTATCTATCTCAAGAAAGCTATAGCCTTCAAAGAAGAATGCATTGAATCTTTCTTATATTAACCTAATAAAACAACTCTCTAAAACATCATGTGCTTCATTTTTTAACTTCCATTTTAAACTAATCTTTCCTTTTAAAAACTGTATGCCATGAAAAGTAAGCATTTTTTTAAATTTTTGTGATCCATGGGCTTTAGAACATGCTCTATAAAATAATGCATGCAATGAAATCATTGCTTTTGTTTCTAATCTCTCTACAGATTAAGAAAACAAGAATATCTATTTTAAATGGAAAATTCTCTGTTTGTAAACAAGATTTATAGCCTTCATTTTTTTCTCACTTCAATTTAAACTCTGCTTTCCATGTCTAATACTTTTTAAAAAATTGGCACAAATGAGGTGACTGTGAACATTTGTTTAAAAAAGACCTCTATAGCAGCCAAGATATCTCATACACTTATGTCATTACATTTAAAAACTACTTCTCTTATCCAATCACATTTAATGTGTCACAGAAATATCAGCAAACACTCTTGAAACATTCCCTTAATCGTTTTCTTGCAGTGGTGTGCAAAATGCTGGAAATAATTGAAAACAAATTGTATCTGTCTGAGGAAAAGAAACAATCTGCATGCACTTAAATACAGCAATTGAAGGACTCTTTTTTCCATCAGAAACAAATAAATGTTTGTGAATATCTTAAATAAAGAATTTAGTCAGTTCATATGGAATAAATGATATTTCATTGCCACCAAAAAAAGGGAATAATTTATGTATAGAACTTCCACTTACATGTTTATCAAAGTTTTCTAGGTTGCATTTAAGCCAACATATATAATCATTTTTTATTTCTTTAATAATCATAAATGCAATCTAAAGTGTTACTTTTTGATTTTTTAACTGGTAACTTTGAAAAAATGTTAAAACTGTGCTAATATATGCAGCGACATAATATAATTACATATTACTATTAGAACTAGTATGTCTTTATTCCTTTTTATAAAGCAGTTTGACAATATGGACAAGGAGCATATTTTTCGAAATTGTACCTGCCATATTTTTTTGTACTAAAGTAGAATGTACAACAAACTACACAAGCTATGACTATCCATCTAGATAAGCGTTCATAAACAAAAGATACCTACATAACCATCACTGAACGGTAAAAATAAAGAAATGAATAAAACCGTCCAGTTGCTATTTAACCCTTAGAAACTCATACCCTTTTTTCTTTTAGCAGCATGAACACCACCAAATTATTTTACCAAGGTGATGAAATATTTATATTCCTACCAATAACGTGTAAGTCCCGCCCTCCATATTCTTGCCAGCATATATAATCTGATTTTCTTATTTGAAAATTTGGCCATCTCATTAGTTGTATCTAACTGAAATTTTAATTTGGATTATTTAATTGAGAACTAATAATGCTGAACATCTGTCGATGTCTTTGAGCTATTATAAGTTCTTTATAAAGTCTAGAGAGATAAATCATACATGATGAAATTTATAAATTCATTCAATAAATTTATCATCTAAAATTATATAAAATATTAAAATTTTATTATTCATATATTTGTAATTATATAAAATCAATAACTATATTATAATTTTTAAAAATTTCATTGCTGCTTTGCATGGTTCATTTTTATAATCAGTTGCACATTGCAAATGCAGATCTCTTTCTGTGGCTTATTATGATTCTTTAGTATTTTTTACTGATTTGCTTTATGAAGGGAATATTTTAATGCAGTAAAACACTCCCACTTCATGTAGGTTTTTTGATTACTTTTTGCAAATACATGACATGTTACCATCACCACAACCAAAATACAAAATTATTCCGTCATCCCTGGAAGGTTCTTTTCCACCTTTCCACCGGAAAGGTTCTTGAAAGTTTCAAGAACTTATGTTCTTTTCAACCCATCTCTTTCCCTGAACCCACTAATCTGCTTTCCATCAAGATTCCATTTTAAAGCAATACCACAGCAAATGTACTGTGAAGGAGAGACCAGCAATGTAAGAAGAAAGCCAGCCAAATGAGGCAAGAGATTCAAGACGGAAGAGGGCTGATAATTTACTAAGATGAGAACTGAGTCAGAACTGACCTTTGGCTATATCTATGTGGAATTCATTGCTTAATTTGATAAATAGTTTATGTGGCATCATCCAGCAAAAAGCCTGAATGAAATAATTTTAAGTGAAAATGAGAGGAAGAAGAATGAGGCATAGTGAGTATAATGATGTAACTTTTTGCAGGATATTTTGACTAAGGAAAACAAAACAATTAAAAAAAATTAAAAATAAAAACGAGGCAACAACTTATCCCGGAATTCATATCCTACCCCTCTTCTCACTTTTCACCGATCACACTGGCCTTCTGCTGTTTCTCAGTCGTGCCAGTCATTCTCTTCAATATTGGTTTTTGCCTGTTTCTTCTCTGTGCTTGGAATGTTTTCTTCTATATATCTTTTTTTCCTAACTTTCTTCAACTTTGCTTATCTATCACCATCTCAATTTGTCTTTCTCTGTCCATTGTTTTAAAAATTCATCTATTTCTCTCCCCCAATCCTAATTCTTCTAATCCCACTCAATCTGCTCCATTTTTTTTTATTTCCTGAGCATTTACTGTCTTCTAATATACTACAAAATTAATTCATGTATGATGTTTATTCTTTATTGACTGTCTTCTCCACTAGAAGGTAGCATGAATCTTGGTTCTATTCCCTGATGTATTACAAGCACCTAGAAGAGCGTCTGATGCAGTAGGTACTCAAAATACATTTGCAGAATGAATAAAAGGAATTAAGGTGAAAAATAACGGTTTTGAATAGACAGGAAAATATAGCATTTAATTTTATCATTACAGAATGATAAAAAATGTTATTTGTTTGGGGATTCATAGAACAGTGGATAAGCAAATCTGTGGGGAGGCTATATTATAATTTTTCTTCTTGAAGATTTGCAGAAAGAAGGGTATTGCAGAAGAGTAATGCAGAGGTGAGAGGCTCAATTCATGAAATAACGTTTTTCTATTTGGAATATATTTTTCGGTTGATGAGCAAACTTTAATTTGAGGAAAAACGAACAAACAAGAACAAAACGAAATAACGAATTTTAAGAGGAAGACAAAGTAAAGATTAATTAACTAGATTTGGGCAGTGATTCACGTGGAGGCATTTATTCTGCAATAGCACAAAATACATTGATGGGATTAAAAAGCATGGTTCGTATAATAGAAAAATAATAAGTGTCAGCAAAAATGCTAGAGCAAAATACTATATGCCAAAAATAAAAAAAAAACTTCTCTTAGAACAAAGAACAAAGGAAGATTCAAAGAGTGAACAGCAACACGTCAACAAAGTAACAGATAACTGCACATTAACATCATGTTCAGAAACAGATATTTAAGCTGCATATGCAAATGGCATATTTTCACATGGCAATGGATATTTAGATTTGCAATTATCCATTTTCATGTATAAGTATCTCTTTGAGTATGCAAATAAGTGATTTGAATGCATAATGTGGGCAGTCATTCTGAATATTGGACCTGTTAGAAGATTGCTAGTACTAGCAGAAATATCTTACTTTCTGAGAACTGCAAACATCAGAAATTCAGTTTGGTTTTCATGAGAGAAAATGTTCATGAGAGAAAAAAAATCTCAAAATTTTTAAAGTCAAGGATATTCCTTCTTGTGGTAAAATTTATTTTGAGGGGAAAAATTCATCTATTTTGGATAGACCATCATAAATTGTGACAATTATATACTAAAATGGGTCAAATAAGTCAAAGAAAAATATAAAATTGGTAGAAAGCAAGTAATAGTTTTCATAAATTTGTAAAAAATTATGTATATTATTTCTGCTCTATCTGATTTGTTTGACATTTTTTGCTTAGTTTTATTACCTGGGAAATTAACAATAAAATACTTAAAAGGAGGTCAAATTTACTTATAAAAATTATGTTTAGGTAATTTTGTAAGTATTGTTATCTGATAAATACTTGTAATACCTAATATGTACAAAAAGTTTTGATACACAGTGAGTTTCAAACTAAGCAGTTTCTGCCACCAAAGAGTTTCTCTCATCTGAATTATGTTGTATAGCATTATATAACTGACAACCACTAAAATAGAAGCATAATGAGGTTGTTCAAATAAGGAGATTAGTAATAATTACTATTTAAACTGAATCTTGAAGATGCAGATGTTCTTTAGATAATATTTATTTTAATAGATTTTAAAATAAATTTCATAAGTAGATGTTTGCACATCATGAAAGGAAACATGTTATGAGAAAACCTATTCATAGGTGATTAACAAGGTGGTATCAAGTGAATAGAAATCAAATATGTAAGAAAATTAGCATATCCTTAAATAAGTATACAAAATGCCCAAATTGAAAACACAAAAGGGCAAATTAGCTAATTTTAACATCATGCTTTAAATGTTTGGCCTGCAGCATTTTTCCAGTGATGCAAAAATTATCAGAAGTATGTCCAAATCTACTTAAAGTCCATTTTTAAACACTCATGATTATACTTTCTTTGCTTTATATGACTTTTAAGCTATAAAATTCCAAAATAAGTATTTTGGTCAATTTCATTACAGCAAAGATCATTATCTCATATGGAGTAAATTAATAAATATTCATTTTGGCTCATTTATTTCCCTTCAGAAATTTTTATAGTAATATAGAATACATTTTATGGAATATTCTCTAAAATTAAAATACACTTTGAATATTTCAAAATAGATATTGTATAAATCAATTTCATGTAATTCGACTAACATTAAAAGGCTCCTGTTTGCTTATTTCTGAGCCAAACAACATAGGAAAAAAGACATAAGATTAAGACATAAATGCTCGTCTTTAAATCAAGTATAATATTAAGGAAATATAAAAAATATGAGATTAAGATAAATAGAGTTAAAAAATCACTGTAGAGGTACTGATGATTTATTTGTTTTACTTTTATGAAAATAATCTATTTACATTTAAAACAAAGATATTTGTGCTAGTTTAATAATGCTTGCCTAAAAGAAAAAAATGATTTCTGTATTTAAGGTCAATTTATGTCATATTATGAATGATTCACTAATCATTGAAAATGAGAAGGAAGACAAATCCATTAATACAAAGGTGATATTAATAGACTGTATCTTAAAGTTTACATAGGATTTTTTAAAAATAATTATTCAAATAAATATGGAGACATATTTATTATATAATAATTATATGCCCAAACTAAATTCTTGTAAATAAATAGTCATATAAAAAGGTTGCATTATAAAATGATTAGGGAGAAAATATGATATATATAAAGAAATTCTTCCTGGCTACTGACCTAAAGCACTGTCACGATAATACAAAATTTCAAGTAGAATTTTTCTGTATCTTAAATACTTAAAAATGAATATATTATAAAAAGGATCAACATTACTAATCATCAGGGAAATGCAAATCAAAACCTCACCGAGATACCATCTCATCATAGATGCAACGGCTATTATCTAAAAGACAATAAATAAATGCTGGTAAGAATGAAGAGGAAGAGGAACATACGTACTGTTGGTGTGAATGTAAATTAGTACTCCTATTATGCAAAACAGTGTGGAGATTTGTTAAAAAATTAAATTAGAATGAACATATGATTCTACAATTCTACTATTGGGTATTTATCCAAGGGAAAGGAAATAAGTTTATCAAAGAGATATCTGCACCCTCATGTTTATTGCAGCGCTATTCACTATAGTCAATATATGGCATCAACCTAAATGTCCATCAACAGATTAATGAATGAAGAAACGTGTACAATGGAGTACTATTGTGCCATAAAAAAGAACCAAATCATGTCATTCATAGCGACATGGATAACACTGGAGAACATTATGTTAAGTCAACTAAGGCAGTCACTTAAAGACAAATATTGCATGTTCTCACTCATATGTAGTAGCTAAAAATTAAGGTCAAAGAAGTATACAGCAGAATTATGGTTAGTAGAGCCTGAGAAGGATAAATGGGAGAGGAAGAATGGAAGTGATTTGTTACCAGATCATAAATTATATTATATTTAATGCAAATTTTTATATTAAAATGTAGAAATACCATCTTTATATATAGTATTCTATATGTTTATAGTATATAGTATTATATATTCTATATAGTATCTCTTTTTTACATATAGTATTTTTTATTTTATAGGAATATTCTATAGAATATATAATACTATATGTAGAAAAAATATGGAATAGTGTATATAAAAATAATGTTTCTATATTTATAAACATAATACATAAATTTAAATATATTTGACATTTAAAAATATAATAC
>NW_012114400.1:7408968-7424872 GCF_000951035.1 Colobus angolensis palliatus | reverse complement strand
TATTTATTCATATATAAAATATATACATACTACATATGCCAAAAAATTTTGTGTAAAGTTTGAGCCTGAACATACTATAAATGAGTTAGAGGAAAAAACTACATAATATTAAAAGGACATTTGCCAGAATATACAGCCAAATTGACAAACAAACTCTGAAGAGCTGCTTTGGGTAAAATTGGAAGTATGGCAAATCTTCTAAATGAAAGTGAGTTATCTTAAAAGTAGAAGCAAAAATTTCACATCTGGAAAAGCTTTCAATGTATTTAGTTTATTATTTCAAACATTCTGCCTCTAACATGAAAACAAATATATATAAATTATTAGAATTTAAACATTTGTTTTACCCCTCCGATGAATAGCTTTTCAAATGTTATTTATAATATGATTTGTCTTTTCTTTCTCTCATAAACGTTCATACAATAAAATCAGTTTTAATAATGTCATTGATCATATTTTACCTTTTACCATGACAAACTGAGAATACTTGCGTAAATAAAGTAATATTTTCATGTTGGCTTGATACCATTAAGTTAAAGCTGTTAGTTTCATTTTTATTAAATCACAATATTTTGTAAAAATATTCATATTCCAGCAAATTTGGAATTCACATTCTGTGTTGGAATTAAAATATTTTTTAAATTAAAATTCATTTGTAATAAATGACTGGAAAACAACTTAGCAAAGTAGTGGGTTACTATATATAATAACATCGTTGCTAGTCTAATCTTAAGCAGTAAGTGACACATATAATGCTAGTAAGAATAAAATGACATATTAATATAATAGAAGTCTAGTCCTTGCACAAGGTTTAAAGTGTTACATTTGGTAAAAATCTTGCTAATATGTTAACACATCTATAGTTTTTGGAAAGAATACATCATCAATTTTTATTGTAAAAATTAAATTTATCTGAAAACTCACAGTATTAGGAATCAAACTTCATATTTTACATAATCTTATTCTGTGGTAAGGCAATAACAAGGATATGGACTGAAATCAAAATCAAATAATAATGTATGGTTAAATTACTTTGACCTGCCTGAAACATTGAGATGAGGTGTTTATCTGATTGAAAATGATGAGAATTGTTTATAAAATAAATCTGAATAGTATTTTAATATTAAAATAGTTGATAAATAGCTACATTGAAAATATTTATGTTGAAGCTTGTTCAAATTTCAATTCAATTTAAACAACAAGATACCACTATTCACAAATTAGATTGGTCAAAATCAAGACCACTGATAAAGTAGCCTCTTTGGAAGACAGGATGGCAGTTTCATACTAAACTAAACATACTCTTACCATACAATCCACGCCATATTTGTCAGTAGTTACCCATATAAGTCGAAAACTTAAGTCCACACAAATTCCTGCCCGTGGATGTTTACAGAAGCTCTATTTATAATTGCTGAAACCTGAAAGCAAATAAGATGTCCTTAAGTAGGTGACTGGTTGAATAAAATGTGATGCATCCAAACACTGGCATATTCAGTATTAAAAAGACATGAACAACTTCCGCATGTAGGGAGCTTGGACGTTGCCTTTCTGTACGATGAGATAAAAGCTGAAAAATCCACAAATTTTCTTAAATTCATAAGAGAAATAAGTTCATGGGACAAACTGCTGTTCCCAAAACTGAAGAGACAGGCGAATATAGATAAGCACATGCGGGAGCAGAAACCTCTGTGGGAACCAGTGCTGGAGTAGAAAAACCTGAACTATAATTTATGAACTGCTAGAGGCTCAGAGTACACAAGTCTGAGAGCTAAAAACTCCAGGAGGACCTCATCACAGGTTGACCATCACGGTTTTCTAAGTTTTAGCTCCAGGAGATTAACTCAGTTCTCATAGTGAATTTTGGAGAAAAATGTTCTTGCGCTTCCAACACAGAGAGGGGAAAAGAGATTATTTTGAAATGTGCCAAAGCCCTCTGTTCTTATCAAGGTCTGTCTAGGAGAAACTAGTTTCCCAAAGCCTAATGTGCTGAAGTTTTATCAAAGCCTACCAGGCCTGGAGGAAGTGAAATACCAAATTCTAGACAGCTGTAGCCACTCTGTACCACCTTAGGGGGAAGAAAAACATTAGAAACATATAAAGATCACAATCCAGAGGCAAAGTCTCACTAAAAGCCTGATACTTAGTCATAGGATGCCTCTTCTCACCCCACACCTTACCACCACATTACTAAATACCAATGTACAATAGCTCACTACTCAATATATCATATTTGGCTATCAAGAAAAAAATTATGAGGTTATTGAAAGGCAAAACAAACAAACAAACAAACAAAAAACACCATTTGCAGAGATAGAGGAACCATCAGAACAAGACAGGCAAACAAGGATGTTTGAATTACCAGGCATAGAATTTAAAATAACTATGATTAAAATGAAAAAGGCTTCAATGGATAAAGTAGATAGCTCCTAATAACAGAGAATAATAACATACGGGTAATGTGAGCAGAGAGATGGAAATCTTAGAACAACAACAGCAACAACAACAAACTGTTAGGGATCAAAAACACCGTAACAAAAATTAAGAATCCCTTTTATGGGCTTATTCATAGACTGGACACAGGTAAGTAAAGAATCCTTGTGCTTAAGAGACATCAATAGAAACCTCCCAAGCTGTAAAGGAAAGATAACAAAGAATAAAAAACATAAACTAGAATATCTAAAAACTATAGGACAACTCCAAATATGTATGATGCATCTCATGGAAATACGAGAAACAAAATTAAAAAGAAGTTCCTCAAATTAATATCAGACCCAAAATCACAGCTTTAAGAGGCTCACGGAATTCCAAACAGGATATATGCCCCCATAACTACATCTAGGCATATTATTTTTGAACTATAGAAAGTCAAATATGTAGAAAAACATCCCAAAAGAAGCCAGGGAGGATGCAGGGAAATGCCTTACTTAACAGAACAAAGGTAATAATGACATCTGATTTCTCAGAAACATGCAGAAGAGAGTAAACTGAAATATTTAAAATCTTGAGAGAATAAAAACCCTATAATTCTGTACATTGTGAAATTATCCTTCAAAGTAAAGAAGAAATATTTTCTCAAACAAGTAAAAATTGAGGGGATTTGTTGCCAGTAGACCTGTCTTGCAATGTTAAAATAAGTTATTTAAAAAGAAGGAAAATAACATAGGCCAACAATTCATGTCTACATAAATAACGAGAAAGTGTTAAAGAAAGAATAAGTAATAATAAAATATAAACTTTTATTCTTATAGTCAATAGATCTAATATATAATAGTTTATTCAAAATAATAGCAGCAATGTATTTAACTACATATGTACATATAATATATATGTTTATATGTGTTTATATATATTTTTGTAAAATGAATGGTAGCAATTATGCAACAGGCAAGAAAGAGAAGTTAGGATTATTTTGTTTTTTTAAGGTACTTATACTACCCTTGAAGCAGTAAATGGTATAGTGTTATTGGGAAATGAGTTTGAATTATTTATAAATGTATATTGTAAACTCTAGGGCAATCACTAAACAACTAAAGAAAAAAGCACAAAGTCAAATTGATATACTAAGAAAAAAGGGAGAACAAATAATATATCATACAATATGCTCTATTAAAAGCACCCAAGTTAGAAAAAGAGTGAAAAATAAAAATTTAAACAAAAACAAGGGCAACAAATAAAAAATAGGAACAACTATGTAAGATATTCATTCAGCTATAACAGTAATCACTTTGAATATCAGTAGTTTCACTGCACCAAAGACAGAGGCTGTCAACTGGAAAAACAATGAAAAAGATCCAACTATACGGCATTTATAAGAAACCCACTTTAAATATAATGGATACATATAGATTAAAGGTAAATGTATGGAGACAGATAAATCATACTAACATTTTTTTTAAGCTATTCTTAGCTATATTAATTAGAGACAGAGAAGATTTCAAAGCTCAATTACCAATGTAATTGTATTGGGATGTGGAGCTTTTGGGAGATGATTATGTCATGCGGTCAGAGTCTTTAAAAATGGGATGGGTGCCTTATAAATGTGGTCCCAGAAAACTGACTTGAATCCTTCCACCTTCTGAGGACACAGTGAGAAGGCACTGTCTGTAAACCAAAATCGGGCCCTCATCAGATACTGAATCTTCTGGTACTTTGATTTAGGACTTCTAAGCCTCCAGTACTTTAATAAATTCCTAATTCAATTTATGATACTTTGGACTAAAACAAGGTCAATTCTCTCACAAGACGTAGAACTTCTTCTCATGTATGCACCTAATACTACAATATTGCATAAAAATATGTTGAGCAAAAACTGATAGAACTGCAAGGACAAATAGAAGAATCTATTGTAATAATTGTATACTTCATCACCCCTTTATCAAAAATGGACAAAGTCAGCAGGCAGAAAATTAGTGAAGACATAGCTGAACTCAATAGCACCATCCCACCATTGGCATCTACAGGCTACTTCATCCAACAACAGCAGCGTACGCATTATTTTCAAGCTCATATAAAACATTTACCAAGATAGACTACATTTTGGGTCCTAAAACACATCTTAAAACATTTAAAAAATAATAGAAACCATAAAATGTCTGTTCTCAGACCATGAGAGAATTAGGCTAGAAATTAATAACCTGAAGATAACTAGACAATACTAAAATATGTGGACACTAAACACACTTCTAAATAACAGAGAAGTAAAAGATGAAATCTCAAGAGAAATTTAAAATATTTTGAACTAAATAAAAATGAAAATCTATTTTCCTCAAACTTGTGGAATGTAGCCAAACGAATGCTTAGAGGGAAATTTACAGCATTGAATGCATATATTAGACAAGAAGAAAAACCTAAACAGCAGTAATCAAATTCTTCACCTTAGGAAACTAAAACCAACACCACCACAACAAAAAGCCAATCCAGGCTGGGCTCGGTGGCTCACGCTTGTCGTCCCAGAACTTTGAGAAGTCAAGGCGAGTGAATCAAAAGGTCAAGAGTTCAAGACCAGCCTGGCCAAGATGGTGAAATTCCGTCTCTACTATAAATACAAAAAATTAGCCAGGATTGGTGGTGGGCACCTGTAATCCCAGCTACTTAGGAGACTGAGGCAGAGAATTGCTTGAACCCAGGTGACAGAGGTTGTAGTGAGCTGAGATTGCACCACTGCACTCCAGCCAGGGCCACAGAGTGAGACTTTGTATTAAAAAAAAAAAAGGAAATCCAAAGTTAGCAGAAGAAACTTAAAAAATTAATAAAAAACATTAATGAAACCAAACTCTGGTTCTTGGAAAAGACTGATACAATTAAAAAACTTCTAGCCAGGCTAAGAAAAAAAGAGATAACACAAATTGATAATATCAGAAATGAAAGAAGGGATACAACTACAAATACCATCAAAATTTTAAAGCAATTAAAAATTCTGTGAACTGTTCTATGTCAACAAATCTGATAATCTAGATGAAATGAACCAGTTTCATCTGGTTTGATATAATCTGTCAGAATTCACACAAGAAGAAATCAACAAATCTACATAGGCCTGTATTTATGAAAGAAATTGAGTCGGTAATTGATAACCTTCTAAAATAGAAAGTAACTGGCTTCACTGGCTTATTCTACCAAACTTTTAAGGAAAAAAATTATGTTCATACAATTGCTTTCAGAAAATAAAAGCAGAGAAAATACTTCCTAACTTATTCTGTGTACTAGCATTACACAGATACCAAAAAAGCTAAGATATTACACAAAAAGAAAGCAAGACACCAATATCTGTCATGAACATAGATGCAAAAATCTTCAATGAAATATTAGCAAATTAAGTCCAACAATGTATTTTTTAAAATCATATGCCAATACCAGATCTGATTTATTCCAGATATACATGGCTGATTCGACATTTAAAAATAATGTAATCCATCACATCAACAGGCCAAAGAAGAAATTTCACAAAATCATGTCAAATAGATACAGAAAATTCATTTGACAAAACCCAACATCCATTAATGAAAAAAAAATTCAGTACAGTAGGGATATATGAGAACTCTCTCAACTTGATTAAAAAAAAAATTAACAAAACCTTCAGTTGCAATCAACTTAGCTGTAAGAAACTAGAACTTGTCTTATTAGTTGTCTCACTTGATAGTGAGACTAGGCAAGGCAAGATGTCCCCTCTCCCCATTCTTAATCAACATTGTCCTGGAAGTCCTTGCTAGTGCAGTAGAGATGAAAAAGAAAATAAAAGGCATACTGATTGGGAAGGCAGAAATAAAGCTGTCTTTGTTCACAGGTGACATGATTATCTTTGCAGAAAATCTGAATGAATCAACCAAAAATCTCCTGGAATTAATATGTGATTATAGCAAGGTTGAAGGTTATGAGGTTAGTATAAAATGTCAATTGTGTTCTTATACACCAGCAATGAGCAAGTATAATTTGAAATTAAAAACATAGTTATTGTACTGTAATATTTAGGTATAAATCTAACATAATATATGCAAGATTTATAGAAAGAACACAACACATCTCTGATGAAAGAAATCTGGAAATAATTAAGTGGAGAGATATTCCAGTTTCATGAATATGAAGACCCAATATGGCCAAGATGTCAGTTCTTCCCAAAATTATCTTTAGGCTCAATGCAATCCCAATCAAAATCCATGACAATTATTTTGTGCATATCAACAAACTGATTCTTAAGTTCATAGGAAGAGACAAAAGACCTTGAATAGCCAACACTCTATTGTTGAAGAACAAAGTTGAAGGATGAACACTACCTAACTTTAAGACTTACAATAAAGCTACAAAAATCAAGACAGTGTGGTATTGGTAAAAGATGAAACTGATAAATCAATGTACTAGAATAAAGATCCCAGGAATACATGCATACACATAGGGTCAACTGATCTTTCAGAAAGGAACAAAGGCAATACAATGGAGAAAAGACAGTATATTCAACCAATAGTGCCAGAACAACTGGAGATCCATATCTAAAATAAGCAATAAATCTAGATTCTGTTCTTAAATCCTTCATGAAAATCAGTCATAATGAGTCACAGAACAAATTGTAAAATGCAAAGCTATAAAGCTCCTAAAAACAACAGAAGAAAATCAAGTTGACCCAAGTTTAGTGATAACTTTTTAGAGATGACAGCAAAAAACAACCTATGAAAGAAATAATTGATAAGCTGGACTTCATTGACACTAAAAGTCTTTATTTTGTGAAAGACAATGTTAAGAGAATGAAAAGATAAGCCACACACTGGGAGAATATATTCACGAAAGGCATGACTGAGAAAGGACTGCTATCCAAAATATACAAAAAATACTCAAAACTTAATAAGAAATCAAACAACCCAATTAAAAATGGACCAAAGAACTTAACAAACACCTCATCAAAGAAGATATACAGAAGACACATAATCATATAAAAAGATACTCCACATTATATATCATCAGAGAAATGCATATTTTAATGGCCACAATCCAGAACGCTAAGACCTAATTCTAGTGAGGAAGTGGAGCAACAGGAACTCTCATTCATTGCTTTTGGGAATGTAGAATAGTAGAATCAGTTTGGAAGAAAACTTGGCAGTGTTTTATAAAACTAAACATAGTCTTACATTATGATCCAGCCATCATACTCCTTGGCATTTACCAAAGGAGTTGAAAATTTATGTCGACACAAAATTCTGCAATTGGATGTTTAGCTTTATTTATAGTTTCCAAAACTTGAAAGCAAACAAGATGCACTTCAGTGGGCGGGCAGGTAAACTGTAGTATATCCAAAAAATAAAACATTATTCAGCACCAAAAGAAGCATTCTATTAAACCACGAAAAGACATGGAGGAAATTAAAATATGTATTATAAAATGAAAGAAGCAAGCCTGAAAAGTCTGCATACTCTATAATTTCAACTATATAACCTTCTGGAAAAGGCAAAACGATAGAGTAAAGAGATCAGTGGTTGCTAGGAGTTAAGGGGAAGGGAGAGAGAAGTAGGCAGATTTCAGGAGATGTTTAGGGCAGTGTAACTATTCTATGTGATGCTATATTTGTGGATTCATGTCATAATACATCTGTCAAAAGCCTTAGAAAGTACAATACTCTGAGTGAACTTTAATGTAAACTATGAAATTTGAGTGACAACGTGTTAATGTAAGTGCACAGATTGTAACAAATGTGCCACTCTGGTGCAGGGTGTAGACAGAACAGAAGGTTGGTGAAGGAGTAGAGAGTATACAGAAACTCTGTACTTTCCATGCAGTTTTGCTGTGAAACTAAAAGGGCTCTAAAAAGTAAATAATTGCTAAATGAATTAACACAGGAATGGAAAATCAAATACTGCAAATTCTCACTTATAAGTGGGGGCTAAAAATTGGACACACATGGACCTGAACATGGAAACAATAGACACTGCAGACTACTAGAGGGGGGAAGGAGGGAGTGGGACCTAGGTTGGAAAACTACATGTTGGATACTGTGCTTACTTACTACCTGGGTGTAATATACCCATGTAACAAACCTACACATGTACTCCCCTGTATGTAAAATAGAAGTTGAAATGTAAAAGAAAAAATAAAATGCTCCAAATTTTTTAATGGAAACAAACAAAAAATGAAAGGATAGTAAGATAAACAGGAGCTGAGGAAGCAGAGATGGGCTAGTCCATAACTTTGAGGAGCCTGGCTTAGCAGAAATGGAGATGAAGATAAAGCATCATTTAAACATTTTTAAAGAGGTGACACACACACACACACACACACACACACGTTTTAAACACACACATACATATATGTTTTAAATAAAAATAACATATACACCTGATAAGAAAAATACTGAAGAACTCATAAAGCATGGCCACAATCTCCTGCACTCCTTCGCATCCCTATTAGGACTCAGGCGCTTCTCTCCCCTAAACACTGCTCATGCCATGTGCACTAAGGACCCTTCCTTCCACTAGACATTTTCCTCCATGATATTTGGTTTTGTTGGTCACCTTTTTTTCTTGAAACTCAGACTAACTTGGGTCTCACGTAACCATTTTCCCTAGAGCAGCTCTTATGCCTCTTACTGTTCTTTTCTCCAATTGCTCTCAGGCTCCTTTGCTTCCCCACATTAAAAATATTGCAGCTCTCCAGGCTTTGTCCTCATCTTCTGCCCACTCAATCTGATTTTCCTGTGTGGTCTTATTTATTCCCTTGGCTGTAAGTAGCACCTAGATTCCAAAGACTTCAAAATGTACAGCCCTAGTGCAAATCACTCTCCTGAGCTCTAGAACCATCTATTTCTATCTGTTCACTAGACATACGGAAACCCCACATGAGCTCCAAATTCAACAAGCCCAAAACTAAATTCACAAGCGTGGCTCCTTAACAACAAAAGCAGACCATGGCTTTGCCAGAACATTTTATAATAGAATAATTTCTCTCTTGTAACTGATGGAAAAATAAAATTAAACAAAGTATTACCAACTATATTCAATGAAAAGTAAAAGGAATGTAATATGAACAGATTGTGTTTATTTTAGAAAAGTAATATTGGTTTAACTTTGATAAATCAATTTACCTATGTATCATGTTAATTTATAATAGAAAATAATATTTGATATCCCAATAGAGGCAAAACAATGGATAAAATTGGACAGCCATTCATCAAAATATATTCTACTTTGCTAGGAATGAAATGGAATCATTCTTAATCTAGTAAAAAATATATATTAAAAGACTTGCATGCCTAATAATAAATTTGTATAAGTCTTCCTCCTGAAATGAAGACATACGAGAAAACTGATTGTTCTCACTGTTATTCAATGTTTTACTGGAGGTCATAGCAAAATCAGTCAAGAAGAGTTAGAAAAGTCAAAAGTCTGATAAGCCATTTAAATTGGTAAGGAAATATGGCAATCTCACTGGATAAAAATTTTATATACAAAAATTAATTATTCATCTATGTACACATAAAAACCATTTCAAAAATGAGTATTTAAAAAAACGTCAAATACGCAAGAATAAATCCAATGAAATATGTGACTGACCTGTACTCTGAAAGCAAAATAAATACCAAAAGAAATTACAGAAGACCAAAACAATGAATTAGAATGTCACCTTAATGTATCGGAAAACTCAGTACTATAAAAATGTTACTTATGCGATATTATCTACTTATATTTAATATTTATATTACATGTAATACAATTCAAAATTTTAGCACTTTTTTGGTGGGAGCTATACAAATGGATTCAAAAGTTTACTAAAATTTGAGAAATGTCTGTTCATATCCTTTGCCCACTTTCCACAATGAGATACCATCTCACACCAGTTAGAATGGCAATCATTAAAAAGTCAGGAAACAACAGGTGTTGGAGAGGATGTGGAGAAATAGGAACACTTTTACACTGTTGGTGGGATTGTAAACTAGTTCAACCATTATGGAAAACAGTATGGCGATTCCTCAAGGATCTAGAACTAGATGTACCATAAGACCCAGCCATCCCATTACTGGGTATATACCCAAAGGATCATAAATCATGCTGCTATAAAGACACATGCACACGTATGTTTATTGTGGCACTATTCACAATAGCAAAGACTTGGAATCAACCCAAATGTCCATCAGTGACAGACTGGATTAAGAAAATGTGGCACATACACACCATGGAATACTATGCAGCCATAAAAAAGAATGAGTTTGAGTCCTTTGTAGGGACATGGATGCAGCTGGAAACCATCATTCTTAGCAAACTATCACAAGAACAGAAAACCAAACACCGCATGTTCTCACTCATAGGTGGGAACTGAACAATGACATCACTTGGACTCGGGAAGGGGAACATCACACACCAGGGCCTATCATGGGGAGGGGGGAGGGGGGAGGGATTGCATTGGGGGTTATACCTGATGTAAATGACCAGTTGATGGGTGCTGACGAGTTGATGGGTGCAGCACACCAACATGGCACAAGTATACATATGTAACAAACCTGCACGTTATGCACATGTACCCTAGAACATAAAGTATAATAATAATACTAAAAAATAAAAATTACTAAAATTGAAAAGTACCAAGAATAGCCAAAAGCTTTGAAGAGAAACAATGATGGAAGATTGTACCACTGTGTAATCAGCACTCGTTACACAGGTATAGAAAGAAATAATTCAGTGTAACATAGAAACAAAAGAGAAATCGATTCACAGTGGAACAGAATATAGACAGCAGAGAAAGATCTATGCTTGTATGAACAAGTCATTTATGAGAAAACTTATTTCTTACTTACATCTATATGAAAAAACCCTCTTTATCTCTTATAGCATTTCTTGTCTTAAAATAAATTTTGTCTGATATTAACAAAACCTCAACAGCTCTCATCCTTAATATTACTGTTTGACCTTTCCGCATCTTTTTATTTTAAAACTGTGACTTTATATTAGCAGTGTCTCCTCAATGTATTTTAAAATATTTTTTATATTTTTCCTCATTTACTTTTATTTCCAGACTTCCTTTGGTTTAACTGGTATTTTGTTAAAATCTATTTTATTTTATCTTTTGGCTTTTTTTTGCTACATCTATCTGTATTATTGAAATATAGTTCCTGAAGTTATCACAATCTATTTGGAAATAATTAGTATGTTGCAATGTAAAATATAGCATTAAATTAGGATAAGTTTATTCTCCTTCCCTTTGTGCTATTATTTTATATTTAATTATATGTGTATTATAAAACACAAAACATAATAAAGAGCAAAATATTATCACATAGAGGAAGACTCTTCACAGTATTTATCTTTGGAAATCCTAGTCATCATGAAGGAATAAACCTCAAAATTATGGTTTCATCAAAGCATTGCATTGTTTTTTGTTCCTGTTTTGTTTTTGTTGTTTTTATACTACTTGCTATGCTTACAGTTGGAAATTATATTGAAGGAGCAACATCTAAAATGCAGGTATTTTTGGTATACTTAATGGATAGATTTAGGAGTTTTATGTTAAGTTTGAAAACTTTTACGATTTATCTATCCTGGCAGACTACTTAATTTGGACAAATCCTTCCACTGAAATTATCTATTAAAACTAGACAAAAAGTTCAATTACATCTGCTTGTGAGCATTATGGAATTAAAAAGGAACAAAGCTCTTTTGGGACAAGATGTAGAAAAAGGAGGAAACCAAAGTGTAGGACTGAAAATAATAAAAAAAATAAGAAATAAAACTGCGCTCTGCTAAAACCTAGGTTTTGGACTGGGACCTAAGGGGCTCCACCCAAATATCTGTGTAAATCAGACATGTCAAACCACACAGGAACTGAAGACTAGCAGCAAATCTCAATTTGTGCATGGATTAAAGTGATTTGGGATTGTCATTGCCACTAGTCAACTCTTGAAAGGAAAGTTATAGACAGAATACATATATTTTTTAGAAAAACAGAAACTGAGAGCATCTATCACTAGCAATCATACTCTGAATGAAATACCAAAGCTGTTTATTTTGAAGGAAAATGAGTTAACTTGTCCTGACTACGTACTCTTAAGAATTCTATATTCAAATAGGCTTAAGAAATACTTATGATTGGTTGTTTAAAGTTTGTCTTTCTCAACAAAGTGTTACAAAGAAGATAATTTGCTATTTGATTATCATAATATACTCAAATTTACCTCATGCTTGACATAATAAATTTATCAATCATTTTCTCAAGATAGCTGAATATTAATTTTTGTTGTGTAAGTATTTATGATTCAAGTATCTCATGGCAATTTAACCCTATAAAAGTGAGTTCACCAATTACTCATTTGATATTTAACTTTTTGACATACAAAATCTGTACATAATTAATACATATAATTTAGTGATTTTGGTAACAGTTTGCCATAAACCCATCTATCATCTCTAAAAAGCTCCAGCCTCCAGCTCCCAGCGTGAGCAACACAGAAAATGGGTGGTTTCTGCATTTCCAACTGAGGTACCAGGTTCATCTCACTAGGGCATGTTGAACAGTGAGTGCAGGACAGTGGGTGCAGCCCACCATGTGAGAGCTGAAGCAGGGCAAGTCATGGCCTCACCCAGGAAGCTCAAGAGGGAAGGGAATTCCCTTTCCTAGCTGAATGAAACTGTGACATACAACACCTGGAAAATCGGGTCACTCCCACCCTAATACTGCACTTTACCAAGGGTCTTAGCAAAAGGCACACCAGGAGATTATATCCCGCACCTGGATCGGAGGGTGGCACATCCACAGAGCCTCCCTCATTGCTAGCACAGCAGTCTGAGATCTAACTGGAAGGTAGCAGCCAGGCTGGGGGAGGGGCGCCCACTGTTGCTGAAGCTTGAGTAGGTAAATAAAACAGCCAGGAAGCTTGAACTGGGTGGAGCCCACTGCAGCTCAAGAAGTCCTGCCTGCCTGTGTAGACTCCACCTCTGGGGACAGGGCATAGCCAAACAAAAGGCAGCAGAAACCTCTGCAGATTTAAATGTCCCTGTTTGACAGCTTTGAAGAGAGCAGTGGTTCTCCCAGTACAGAGGCTGAGATCTGAGAACAATCAGACTGCCTGCTCAAGTGGGTCCCTGACCCCAAGTAGCCTAACTGGGAGACACCCCCAACTAGGGGCACACTGACACCTCACACTTCACACAGCTGGGTACCCCTCTGAGATGAAGTTTCCAGAGGGACAGTGAGGCAGCAACATTTGCTTTTCAGCAATATCCGCTCTTCTGCAGCCTCTGCTGCTGATACCCAGGCAAACAGGGTCTGGAATTGACCTCAAGCAAACTCCAACAGACCTGCAGCTGAGGGTCCTGATTGTTAGAAGGAAAACTAACAAATAGAAAGGATATCCACACCAAAACCCCATCTGTACGTCACCATCATCAAAGACCAAAGACAGATAAAACCACAAAGATGAGGAAAAAGCAGTGCAGAAAAGCTGAAAATTCTAAAAATAAGAGAGCCTCTCCCCCTCCAAAGGAATGTAGCTCCTCACCAGCAATGGAACAAGGCTCGAAGGAGAATTACTTTGACGAGTTGAGAGAAGAAAGCTTCAGACAATCAAATTTCTCCGAGCTAAAGGAGGAAGTTCGAACCCAGCGCAAAGAAACTAAAAACCTTGAAAAAAGATTTGACAAATTGCTAACTAGAATAATCAATGTAGAGAAGTCCTTAAATGACCTGATAGAGCTGAAAACCATGGCATGAGAACTATGTGACAAATGCACAAGGTTCAGCAACCAACTCAATCAACTGGAAGAAAGGGTATCAGTGACTGAAGATCAAATGAACAAAATGAAGCAAGAAGAGACATTTAGAGATAAAAGAGTAAAAAGAAATGAACAAAGCCTCCAATAAGTATAGGACTATGTGAAAAGACCAAATATACATCTGATTGGTGTACCTGAAAGTGACAGGGAGAATGGAACCAAGTTGGAAAGCACTCTGCAGGATATTATCCAGGATAACTTCTCCAACCTAGCAAGGCAGGCCAACATTCAAATTCAGGAAATACAGAGAACACCACGAAGATACTCCTCAAGAAGAACAACTCCAAGACATATAGTTGTCAGATTCACCAAAGTTGAAATGAAGGAAAAAATATGTTAAGGGCAGTCAGAGACAAAGGTCGGGTTACCCACAAAGGGAAGCCCATCAGACTAACAGCGGATCTCTTGGCAGAAACTCTATAAGCCAGAAGAGAGTAGGTGCCAATACTCAACATTCTTAAAGAAAAGAACTTTCAACCCAGAATTTCATATCCAGTCAAACTAAGTTTCATAAGTGAAGGTGAAATAAAATGCTTTACAGGCAAGCAAATGCTTAGAGATTTTGTCACCACCAGGCCTGCCCTACAAGAGCTCCTGAAGGAAGCACTAAACATGGAAAGAAACAACTGGTACCAGCCACTAAAAAACATGCCAAAATGTAAAGACCATCGATGCTAGGAAGAAACTGCATCAACTAACAAGCAAAATAACCAGCTAACATCATAATGACAGGATGAAGTTCACACATAACAATATTAGCCTTAAATGTAAATGGGCTAAATGATCCAATTAAAAAACACAGACTGGAAAATTGGATAGAGTCAAGACCCATCAGTTTGTTCTATTCAGAAGACCCATCTCACATGCAGAGACACACATAGGCTCAAAATAAAGGGATGGAGGAAGGTCTACCAACCAAATGGAAAACAAAAAAAGGCAGGAGTTACAATTATAGTCTCTGATAAAACAGACTTTAAACCATCAAAGATCAAAAGAGACAAAGAAGGTCATTACATAATGGTAAAGGAATCAATTCTTAGGAAGAGCGAACTATCCTAAATATATATGCACCCAATACAGGAGCACCCAGATTCATAAAGCAAGTCCTTAGAGACTTACAAAGAGACTTAGACTCCCATACAATAATAATGGGAGACTTTAACACCCCACTGTCAACATTATACAGATTAACGAGACAGAAAGTTAACAAGGATATCCAGGAATTGAATTCAACTCTGCACCAAGCAGACCTAATAGACATCTACAAAACTCTCCACCGCAAATCAACAGAATATATTCTTCTCAGCACCACCTCACACTTATTCCAAAAGTGACCACATAGTTAGAAGTAAAGCGCTATAAACAGAAATTATAACAAACTGTCTCTTAGACCACAATGCAATCAAACTAGAACTCAGGATTAAGAAAATCACTCAAAACCACTCAACTACATGGAAACTGAACAACTTCCTCTTGAATGACTGCTCGGTACATAACAAAATGAAGGCAGAAATAAAAATGTTCTTTGAAACCAATGAGAACAAAGATACAACATACCAGAATCTCTGAGACACATTTAAAGCAGTGTATAGAGGGAAATTTATAGCACTAAATGCCCACAAGAGAAAGCTGGAAAGATCTAAAATTGACACCCTAACATCACA
>NW_012114400.1:7403668-7405296 GCF_000951035.1 Colobus angolensis palliatus | reverse complement strand
AGACACAACAACAAAAAAAGAGAATTTTAGACCAATATCCCTGGTGAACATTGATGCAAAAATCCTCAATAAAATACTGGCAAACAGAATCCAGCAGCACATCAAAAAGCTTATCCACCAATATCAAGTGGGCTTCATCCCTGGGATGCAAGGTTTGTTAATATACACAAATCAATAAACATAATCCAGCATATAAACAGAACCAAGGACAAAAAACACATGATTATCTCAATAGATGTAGAAAAGGCCTTTGGCAAAATTCAACAATGCTACATGCTAAAATCTCTCAATAAATTCGGTATTGATGGAATGCATCTCAAAATAATAAGAGTTATTTATGACAAACCCACAGCCAATATCATACTCAATGAGCAAAAAAGCTGGAAGCGTTCCCCTTGAAAACTGTTACAAGACAGGGACGCCCTCTCTCACCACTCCTATTCAACATAGTGTTGGAAGTTCTGGCTAGGATAATCAGGCAAGAGAAAGAAACAAAGGGTATTCAATTAGGAAAAGAGTAAGTCAAATAGTCCCTGTTTGCAGATGGCATGATTGTATATTTAGAAAACCCCATTGTCTCAGCCCAGATCTCCTTAAGCTGATTAGCAACTTCAGCAAAGTCTCAGGATGCAAAATCAATGTGCAAAAATCACAGACATTCTTATACATCAATAACAGACAAACAAAGAGCCAAATAATGAGTGAACTCCCATTCAAAATTGCTTCAAAGAGAATAAAATACCTAGGAATTCAACTTACAAGGGATGTGAAGGACCTCTTCAAGGAGAACTCCAAACCACTGCTCAATGAAATAAAAGAGGACACAAACAAATGGAAGAACATTCCATGCCCATGCATAGGAAGAATCAATATCGTGACAATGACCATACTGCCCAAGGTAATTTATAGATTCAATGCTGTCCCAATTAAGCTACCAATGACTTTCTTCACAGAATTTGAAAAAACTACTTTAAAGTTCACATGGAACAAAAAAAGAGTCTGCATTGTCAAGACAATTCTAAGCCAAAAGAACAAAGCTGAAGGCATCACGCTACCTGACTTCAAACTATACTACATGGCTACAGTAACCAAAACAGCATGGTACTGGTACCAAAACAAAGATATAGACCAATGGAACAGAACAGAGCCCTCAGAAATAATACCACACACCTACAACCATCTGATCTTTGACAAACCTGACAAAAACAAGGAATGGGGAAAGGAGGTCCTATTTAATAAATGGTGCTGGGAAAACTTCCTTACCCCTTATACAAAAATTAATTCAAGATGGATTAGAGACTTAAATGTTAGACCTAAAACTATAAAAATCCTAGAGGAAAACCTAGGCAATACCATTCAAGACATAGGCATGGGCAAGGACTTCATGTCTAAAACACCAAAAGCACCAAAAGCCAAAATTGACAAATGGGATATAATTAAACTAAAGAGTTTCTGCACAGCAAAAGAAACTACCGTAAGAGTGAACAGGCAATCTACAGAATGGGAGAAAAATTTTGCAATCTACTCATCTGACAGAGGGCTAATATCAAGAACCTACAAAGAACTCAAACAAATTTACAAGAAAAAAGCAAACAACCCCATCAAAAAGTGGGCAAAGGATATGAACA
>NW_012114400.1:7396924-7403272 GCF_000951035.1 Colobus angolensis palliatus | reverse complement strand
TATAAATCATGCTGCTATAAAGACACATGCACACGTATGTTTATTGTGGCACTATCCACAATAGCAAAGACTTGGAACCAACCCAAATGTCCATCAATGACACTGGAAGAAAATGTGGCACATATACACCATGGAATACTATGCAGCTATGAAAAAGGATGAATTCATGTCTTTTGTATGGACATGGAAGCAGCTGGAAACCATCATTCTCAGCAAACTATTGCATGAACAGAAAACCAAACACCGCATGTTCTCAATCACAGATGAGAACTGAACCAATGAGAACACTTGGATGGGGAACATCACATACCAGGGCCTGCTGTGTGGTGGCGGGAGGGGGAGGGATAGCATTAGGAGATATACCTAATGTAAATGACGAGTTAATGTGTGCAGCACACCAACATGACACATGTATACATATGTAACGAACCTGCAAGTTGTGCACATGTACCCTAGAACATAAAGTATAATAAAAAAGTTTTCTTTACCCTGTTAGTTATTATTATTTTGCAATAACACTTAACATAAATCTACCCTTTTAGCAAATTTTTAAGTATACGATACAGTGTTGTTATTATACACTAGTTCTCTAAGACTTATTCATCCCACTTTGTTTTACAACCTCATGACTATTTCAATGCCTAGTTCAACATATTTTAGGATTATTCACACTGTCACACTGTCTATTTATTTATTCATTCAGAGACAGGGTCTCTCTGTATCACCTAGGCTGAAGTGTAGTGGCACGATCTTTGCTCACTTTAGCTTTGAACTCCCTGGGCTCAAGCCATCCTGCCACCTCAGCCTCCTGAGTACTTGAGTACTGCTAACTACAGGTACATGCCACCATGCCTAGCTAATTTTTTGTAGAGACAGGTTTTCCCCATGTTGCCCGCTGTTTTGAACTCCTGCGCTCACACATTCCACCTGCCTCAGCTCCCCAAAGGGTTGGGATTATGGGTGTGGGCCACCGCGCCAGACCATGCCAGTCTTCGGGTCACTTCTGCTCTTTTCTCTTTCTCCTTTAACTAAATAGAAACCATAAAAAATAGCAAGACCACGTAAAGTTAAAACACGTAAGCATTCTTGGGAAGTGGGAGAAGCAGACAAAGAGGGGAGTTAATGTTTTAATTTTCATATCATCCATTATATTGTATATATGAGCAATTTATTTTGTGCTTTCTGTAATTAAGGCCAATCTTTAAAATACTGGAGTAAAGAGCAGCTTTTGTGATGTAATTTGCTTGCATGACCAAATGACAGTAAAAATATCCCTTCATCTATAGTTCATGTGCCTGAAACTCTCTCTTTAGAGAGCCTTGTATATTTCTTGTATATTACACATTTTTTGAACAAAAGTTTTCAATACAAAATCTAATATGCTAATACCTTATTTCTTATCATGTCACTAACAAAGTTTAGAGAAAATATGAACCACGAAAATCTAAACAATTCTACCAAGTGACTATAATTTGTCCTTGATGATTGTATTAGTCCATTTTTATGCTGCTGATAAAGACAAACCCAAGACCGGGCAATTTACAAAAGAGAGAGGTTTAACGGTCTTACAATTCCACATGGCTGGGGAGGCTTCGCAATCATGGTAGAAGGCAAGGAGGACCAAGTCACATTTTATGTGGATGGCAGCAGGCAGAAAGAGAGTTGACGCAGGGAAACTCTTCATACAACCATTAGACCTCATGAGACTTATTCACTATCACAAGAACACCATGGGAAAGACCTGCCCCAATGATTCAATTATCCCTCACCAGGTCCCTCCCACAAACATAGGAATTCTAGGTGAGATTTGGGTTGGGACACAGCCAAATCACGTCAATGACTAAGGCAGTATCACAAAAATAGTATAATTTTGTAACCTTAAATGACAAAATGATCCTTGCCATTTATTTTTTAAGAATATTTTTGTTAGGATTGGGAAAGTACATTCATATCTTTTTTGCTTTATTGATTTACCATGCTATATAAAATTCTGCATAAGTGCAATGTTAAGGATTGTATAATATAGCAGGATATAAAAGTATCATACATATTTAAGTATCTGCTTCTCTGCATTTTGGCTATTTTCATTTTTATTCAAATTACTATGTTATGATAAACATTTATGCATATAAATCTGTGTATGAAATCTGTTTCTGTTTATAAGAAAAATGTCTTTTAAGTGGAATAATTTAGCATAAGCATAAAACTATTCTAAATAGCTCTCCAGAATAGCCAAGTTTTTATAATCTTTAGCACTCTTAGATTATTGAATATCTTATGTTTTATTTTGTTAGTTTTGCGACTGGGAAAGTCGTATGCTTGTAAACAGACATAGAGTATATATGAGTACTTACCATATGTCAGTTAATATATTAGGCCTTTTACATTTATCATCTTAATCTTTAATAACACTCATAAATTCAAATATAAATTTATCTGACTGTAAATCTGTGCTCTTTCCACAAGATTACACTTTCTCAATATCTGTATACACACAAATACTGCTGTTTTAGTATTAATATTATAAATGTTGGCATCGTAAATATGCATATGCAATTGCATTTGTAAGTACATCAAAACAGAAACATGCATATGTGTATATATGCATATGTATATACATAAAATTTTGTGCTTAAATTTATTTTTCTTATTGTCTTATGTTAACCTGTATTTGTTTTTTATGTGAACTTAGGCAGTTATATTATGCTTTTAAGTATTCAATATAATATAAACACATCAATATTTCAGTAACTATTTAATAAGCATTCCCTGCCAACCTTTGCAGTTTCAATCTAATTTGAAAATACAGCAAGTGTAGTCATGTTTCCTCAGATGTTTTGCAATAGGAATAATATTTTACTAAACTTTTGGTAATTCTGAGACTGATCATATACTCTGGTGAAACCACATGGCTTAGTGAAGACCCTCAGGTGTTTTCAGACAGAGAATTTCTAGTCCAATGTTTAACTTGACAAACAAATAAGTAACCTATATGTAAATACTTTAATCTGAATAAAAGAAACTGTCAAAATGCAAACTTTTGCACATAGACATAAAATTTAGCATTACATTTTGCTGAATTTTTAAATTTCATATGCACTAAAACTGAACTTTTTATAAGTCTGCAAAAAATCTGAAACATGTTTTCTGTATTTATTCTTAAAGAAATGAAAAATGTATGTTTATTTCATGTAATTACAGACTTTGGTGTATATCTCATGATTGAAACCATATTTATGACAGCTATATCTACCTCATTTGCCAAGCCACGTATAACATGAAACAGTTCATCAGTTGATGTTTTACCAAAAACTATTCTAAAAGTTTATGAGTTTTTCTTGTACTTTCCAGTTCCACCAAGACTGTATTCTGTTAAGATTTTTCTTAGTTCTTGTAGCAGTCATTTCATATAACTAATTCTTGCTTCATATCACCTTCTTCAGGCAAGGCATTTAATTTCAAAATTAGCAATTCATCTCTTACAGTCATTTTCATGGTTCACACTGTTCACAACACCCAAAGGCCTGCTTACTATTTCAAACCACAATTTCAAGAGTAAGGATAATCAATAACACTTAAATTTGAACAGAATCCTAATGAAATTATTTCTTATATAGAAAAAAACAGGTAATATGCAGGACATCAAAAATATGCATATATGATTGTATTTGTAAGTACACAAAAATGGACCCCTAGGTCCATGGCACTTTGCACTCTATCCAGAAAGCATTAACTATAGAAGTAGTGAAAATATCTCATTGCAAGATAATTTTACTTTTAAAATGGTTTGCTTTCATGGAATTGAGAATATTATATTTCTGGAGTTAGATGTATTTTCTAATCAAACTGTTCTAGATTACAATGCCAGTAAATAAATCTAAGGAGGAAAACTTAAAAACTAGCACATCGATAACAACAACAACAACAACAACAAAAACATATATTGCACTTACAGTCCAGGTAAAATGATATAGAGTCCTTGCTTTCTGCCTTACCTCATTAATTAAAAGTACAAACCCAGGAAATAATACAACCAAAGGAGAATTCTGAATGGTGGATGTAGGAAAATAAATTGGTTTGGTTCTTTCCAGAACTAGATGAATAGCAAAGTGTCAGAAGCCTTTCATTTCCCACTCAACAGAAGACAATCCAGGCCTGATGTTTCCTGAACCCTAACCTAGCAACAGACAGTGATTGAGTTAGACACATCCCTTGCTAAATGAAATAGGTATTCTACTGACAATGCGAGGCAAAGATAATAGAACAGGAATCATAGACAATAAGATGATAGGAGAAACCCATTGCTTACCTGGAGGCCTGAGGCACTACATCTCTAGCAAGAGGCAGCCTGAAACTAGCGGTACTGGACAGGGAGGTTCTGCCACTAGAAGCAGAAAATATCTTTATCCCCAGGAGCCCACGACTGCCCTTCTTCACCTAATGTCACCAAATAGCCAGGTAGCACTTTTAAGAGGGACACTCTCAGGAGCTCTAAAGGACTGAGAACATCTTCGCTCATTTTGAACCACCGGGTTGCTCCTCCTGGAAAAAATCCTTGTGACCTCTCAGGAATCAGGATCAAGGAGCATTGGTCATTTCAGCTGCACCAATAAACCTAGCAGATAAAACTCACAATGCAAAGCCACAGAGAACTACATTTTATTTGAAGTCACAGCCCACAAAAGTAGAACAGGAATCTGTGTGCTAAACCAAACTGGGTGACTGCCAGCAAAACAAAAGATGCAAAGTCTCCTACTGTAATAGAGACGAGCTAAACAACACAATCAAATAAGATATAATCAATATATATAAACTATCTCACTAAACAATAGCAAACGTCTTTTTTCTTTTCAAGCATGCCTGACATTCACCAAGATAGACTATCCTAGGCTATGAAACCAGTGAACAAATTGAAAATAATTGAAATTATACAGACTTTATTATCTGACAACAACGGAATCAGACTGGAAACCAATAACAGAAAGATTTTTTAAAAATCGCAAAATGTTTGAAAAGTAAACATCACACTTTTAAATAATCTAGCTGCCAAAGAGAGAGTCTCAAAGGGAATATAAAAATAACACAGAGAACTGAATTAAAATGAAAATACCAATCTATCCATCTGACAAAGGTCTAAATCCAGGATCTACCAGGAACTCAAACAAATTTACAAGAAAAAAAACAGCCCCATCAAATGGTAGGCAAAGGATATTAGCAGACAATTCTCAAAAGAAGACATATATACAGCCAACAAACATGAAAAAAGGCCCACTATCACTGGTCATTAGAGAAATGCAAATCAAAACCACCATGAGATACCATCTCACGCCAGTTAGAATGGACCATTAAAAAGTCTGGAAACAATAGATGCTGGTTAGGATGCAGAGAAATAGGAATGCTTTTATATTGTTGGTGGGAGTGTAAATTACTTCAACCATTGTGGAAGAAAGTGTAGAGACTCCTCAAGGATCTAGAACCAGAAATACTATTTGACCCAGAAATCCCATTACTAGGTATATACCCAAAGAATTATAAATCATTCTATTATAAAGACACATGCTCATGTATGTTTATTACAGCTCTATTTATAGCAGCAAAGACTTGGAACCAACCCAAATGCCCATCAATGATAAAGTAGATAAAGAAAATGTGTCACATATATACATGGAATACAGTGCAGCCATAAAAACGAATGAGTTTATGTCCTTTGCAGGGACATGTATGGAGCTGGAAACCATCATTCTCAGCAAACTAACACAAGAACAGAAAACCAAACGCCACATGTTCTCACTCATTTGTGGAGTTGAACAATGAGAACACATAGACACAAGGAGGGGAACATTACATACTGAGATTTGTCATGGAGGTTGGGAGAAAAGGGAGGGAGAGCAATAGAATAAATACCTAATGCATACAGGGCTTAAAACCTAGATGATGGATCGATAGGTGGAGCAAACCACCTCATGGCATATGTATACCTGTGTAACAAACCTGCACGTCCAGCACATATATCCCAGGACTTAAAGTAACATTTTTAAAAAAGAAGAAAATACATAATATCATAATTGGTGGCACACAGTTAAATCAGTACTAACAATGATATTACAGTGCTAAATGTATATGTAACAAAATAAAAAAAAAACTCAATAATCCAAGTTTCTAACTCAAGAAACAAGAAGAGTATAATAGTCCCAAAGAAGGCAGATAAAAAGAAAAGCAAAAAGCAAAAAATACATAAATCGAAAATATGTAAAAAAGAAAAATCAAGGCCGGGCGCAGTGGCTCAAGCCTGTAATCCCAGCACTTTGGGAGGCCGAGACGGGCGGATCACGAGGTCAGGAGATCGAG
>NW_012114400.1:7394239-7396754 GCF_000951035.1 Colobus angolensis palliatus | reverse complement strand
AAGTTGACTCTTCAATAAAATCAAATATAATTGACAAACTTATAACAATACTGATGAGAATGATTTAAAAACAATAATCTTTAGGGCAAAACATAAAGGAAGAGAAGACACAAATCATCAAAATTTTAAATGAAAGAGGTTATTTGCAAACCCTACAGTTATAAAATGGAAGATCAATTACTTAAAATCTATAAAAAACCAAAACACAAACAAAATAAAACAATGCAAATAGTCCTATAACTTTTAAATAAATCAAATTCAAAATCCAAATGCTCCTGAAAAATAAATATCCAAGTCCAGATTGTTTCAGTGGATAATTCTACCAAACATTTGAAGAATTAAGATGAATTCTACTCAAGAAAATAGAATAGAAAGAAACTCCTCTTAACTATTGTTATACAACCTAAAACAATCTCAGTACCAAAATCAAACATTAATAGCTACAAGTTAATATATTTTATTAATCTAGACATAAAACCTTCTCAACAAAATATTAGCAAATTAAATACATCAAGATATAAAATGACTATACATCAATATATAAAGTGACTTAAGTAAGATTTATTGCAGATTTGCAAGACTGACTCAACATTTGAAAAAATATTCAAAAAAGGCTAAAGAAGAAAAATTATAAGATTCTATTGGTTGAGGCAGAAAAGACATTTGACAAAATCCAGCACACATTATGGTAAAACCTCTCAGTAAAGTAGAAATAGAGGGGAAGTACTTCCCTTTGGTAAAGAGTATCTACCAAAAAAATAAATAAGTAAATAAAACTATAGCTAACATCATGACATCATACTAAATAGTAAGAGACTAAATGCTTTCCCCCTAAGTTTGGGAAAAAGGCAAAGATGTCCTGTCCCATCAATCTCATTTAATATATATTGAAATTTCTGGTAACTGCAATCAGACGAGAAAAAAGCATAACTCAAAATTGATTATGAACCTAATGTAAAATGTTAAGGTCTAAAACTCTCAGAGAAACAAACAAACAAAAATGTAAAAAAATAGGAGAACACCTTTGGGATCTATAGCTAGGCAAAAAGTCATTAGACTTGACACCAATACTCAACTCATACAAGAAAAATTTGAACTTCATCAAAATTTAAAAAAATTGCTTTGTAAAATATCCCAAGAAGATATAAAGAAAAACCATATGCAGGGATAAAATATTTGCAAACACTGCATCTAATAATGTGCTAATTCCTAGAAAATATAAAGAATTGTGAAAACTCCGTATTATAAAGCAAATCAAGTAGAATATGGGAAAAATTTATAAAGAGACATTACACCAAACGGAATATACAGATGATAAAGGAGCACCTGGAAAACACATTCAATGTTATTAGTCATTAGTGAAATGCACCTTAGACCCACAATGTGATGTAATTCCACAAACTTACCTGAATCACTAAAATAAAATTGGTAACAACACTAAATGAAGCAAGGATGTGAAGACGCTTGATTACTCATACATTTCTGATGGGTATGTAAAAAGGGCATAGGCATTCTGTAAAATATTGAAGTCATGTCTTATACAACTAAACATCTAACTTCCATAAGGCTCACCTATTGCCCTCTTATAAACTAATGTTCTTTATAGCTTTCTTCATAGTGGCATATAAACTACCCAGATGTCTTTTAACAGATAAATAGATAAACTGTGGTACATCCCTACCATAGAATACTACCCAGCAATAAAAATGAATGAATTAGTGATCTGTACAGCAATTTTAATTAATCTCAAGAAAATTATGCTGAATTTTTAAAGCCAATTCCTAAAAGTTACATACTATTACATACTGTATGATTTCATTTAGATAATATTTAGAAAAGATTAGTGTTTGAGTAGGTATATAGAAAGGAGGTGGAAGTTATAAAAAATAAACAAGAAGAATTTTTATAGGGATTGTCATGGTCTGAGTGTTTGTGTCCCCACAAATTCCTGTGTTGGCCCTGATCACCAAAGTGACAGTATTAGAAAGTGGGGCCTTTGGGAGGTGATTAGGCTATGAAGGCTCCGCATTCATGAATGAAATTGGTCTCCTTATAAAAGAGGCCCAAGAGAGCTGTCCTTCCCTTCCACTAAGTGAGGGTGGAGCAAGCAATCAGCAGTTCCTAACCCAGCAGAGGGCCCTCACAAGAACTCAACCATGCAGACACCCTGATCTTGGACTGCTCAGCCTCCAGAACTGTAAGTAATAAATGTACGCTGTGTATAAACTACCCAATTATGGTATTTTGTCATAGGATGCCAAACAAATTCAAATAGTGAGGGTGATTTTCTGTATCTTAAGTGTGGTGGAGAATACATAAACACATGTAATAAAATTGCATAAAACATACACACACCCAGCACAAGTAAAATAGAAGTATGAAAAGACTTGGTGGATGCAGAGAGAAAAAGAAAGAAAGAAAAGAAAGTTAAAGAAAGAAAGGAAGGAAGATAAGGAAGGAAGAAGGAAAGATAGAAGAAAGAGACGGAGGAGGGGAGGGAGGTAGGAAGGGAGGG
>NW_012114400.1:7393471-7394189 GCF_000951035.1 Colobus angolensis palliatus | reverse complement strand
AGGAAGGAAGGAAGGAATGTAGGAAGGGAGGGAGGGAGGGAGGGAGGGAAGGAGGGAGGGAGGGAAGAAGAGAAGAGAGGGAGGGAGGGAAGATAAAAATAAAGAGAAAGAAAAATAAAGAAGGAAAGAAATTCATTAAAATCATATATTATTTGAACAGAACAGCAGTCTTTCTTGACATTAAATAATAAAATGATGTATGTTTTATTTTCTACAGAAGTTTTTGTAAACTATTCTCTATAGAGAAAGCAGTTCATATCTATTTAATCAACTACATATTGAGTGTCTGCATTGCTTGGTAGTTTCTTCCAGAAGTAGTTAGGAGTGCTTAAAATTGTTTCAGTTGTTATTTATTAGTAATGATTAATTCCAATCAATCTACTTATATCCCCAAAGCTACAAAGCACTATTTGTATGTAAAATCCGTTATGAATTTCAGTGACAGAGCAGAATAGTAAATGGTAGGGTTATACAAAGAGAAGGAGGACTAGGCTGCTCTCAAAGGCAAGTATCAACCTTAATGTCTCTCCTAAGAAGTTCTATAGAGGAAATAACAGGGACATCTTGAAAGGAACAAACACATATACCAAGACATATCTGTACCCAATCAAGCACTAAAGAAAAGAAAATGAATGGAAAAGAAAAGAATAAGAAAAAAGGCAATTCAGGACAAGGCAATGCAAGCAAAGGTGATGAAAACAAATCAAAAGAGCTGAAA
>NW_012114400.1:7371842-7389739 GCF_000951035.1 Colobus angolensis palliatus | reverse complement strand
TATATATATATATATCCAACAGAAATGAAAAAAGTTATGTCCACATAAAATCTTGCTCACAAAAGTTCGTAACATCATTATTCATAATAGAGGGAAAGTGGAAACAACTGAAATGTTTATGAATTAATCAATGGATAAATAAAATATGGTGCACACAGAAAAAAAAAAAAAAGCTGAAAGTATTGCTCCTTACTTTATTAGCTTGATAGACACCGTAAAAGCTAGCACATTGGTTTTTAGAGTGTTGTTAAACAAGACCAATCATCAGCACACTGCTTCTGATTGATAGGTGGAGTAATGTGCTGCTAATGTTGAGAACAGTCTTGAGTTTCTCCTCAGGGTCAACCCCATTCTTAAAAGTTTGCTTTCTGTGACCAATACAAGGTCACCCATCTTCTCCAATTTTCTTGATATTTCTACAAATTTCTGCCTATAAATGGCTTCTACTCTCCAAGTCCATTTATTACCTTTGAACTTTCTGACCTCTGAATCACCCTGGCCCCCATACTGTTATAACATCATCATATAATGAACCAACAGTAATTTAGTCCTGCATTCCTCTGGTTGAGCTTTGAAAGGAAACTGGGAGATAAGATACTTGGAGATGTCAATCTTGGATGAGGGAGAGCAGGAAAGATTTCATGCCATTAGGGTATAGGGTGGGAATCACCACAGGAGAGAGAATCCTGGTAAGGGAGTAGAATTTCTACGTTGCACATCTTGTCTTTCTAGGAAATGATTTTCTCCAATAAACAATTGAGAATACGATTATATGGCAAGTATAGTAAGGTCCATGATCTTTAATAGTATCTGTCATCAATAGATTCCTCTTATGAAAAATTTTAATTTAGACCACTAATAACATCTTAACTGGTTTCCAAGGCTAGAATAATACCTAGGTATATTTTAGCTGATACCACTACTTAAATTTGGGGAAACACAAATATTTAGCCCATAGCAGTGAGCCAGGGGAAAAAAAAATGGATAAATTAAGAATTAATTGCCCAAGATTATGCTAAGGCTGAATTGGAGAGAGAAAGAAGAGACAGAGAATGGGTTTTATGAGAAAGACAATTGTAGAAATTCCCTGACAGCTTTTCCCACCAACCTTAATACACAAAATACTCTTAAAATTTCAGAGGTCTAAATGAACACTACATGAAATTCCTTTTTTAGGCTGAGCACGGTGACTCATGCCTGTAATCCCAGCACTTTGGGAGGCCGAGGCAGGCTGACCATGAGGTCAAGAGATGAAGACCATCCTGGCCAACATGGTGAAATGCCGTCTCTACTAAAAGTACAAAAATTATCTGCGTGTGATGGTGCGTGCCTGTATTCCCAGCTAGTCGGGAAGCTGAGGCAGGAGAATCGCTTGAACCCGGGAGGCGGAGCTTGCAGTGAGCTAAGATCATGCCACGGAACTCCAGCCTGGTGACAGAGTGAGACAGAAAGAAAGAGAGAAAGGGAGAAAGCGAGAGGGAGGGAGGGAGAGAGAGAGAGAGTAGTTAAGGAAAGAAATCTTTTGAAAAATGTTTCTTTGTAGGAAGATGAATAAATAATAAATTTCAGTTTAGTACCTAATTTTAACCCCTGCATATTGAGCCTACATATTCTTAACCTCCCTCCTGGGTTCTTGATCAGACCATTACTTATAAAAAGTTTTACTTAATTATTGTATTTTCCCATTCCACTGCAAGTCTAAAATCAAGCTCATTATTTGTCCTTAATATTAACACCCCTTTAGTATTCCTTGCCATACTTAGGTTTTTTTTGTTTTTGTTTTTGTTTTTTTTTGCCACAACAGATTTAAAAGTAATTGTAATTCTTGTTAACATCTACTCTCCCCTTCCCCTTGATTCTAGTCAATTAGAAAAGGTTTTACTCGTGAGTTTATTTCTTCACATATACACTTTCACTGTGTTTTTATAGGCATATATTAACTCTAACTTAAACTACATCAGTCTTCTCATTTGTAATCTATTTCTAATCTCCTTCCCATGAGATTCATCAGACATACTGATGTTGCATTAGGCTTACTAACTTTAGACTTTACAAGTCACTCTGTAATCTGCTCCAGAATTCATATTTTCTGTCTTCTTTTTACCATAGCCAATTATATCTTTACTCTCCTGTCTTATAACCTTTGCTAGTGCTATTTATTCCTCTTAGTATATCTTGGTTACCTCTCTACGACCACAAACCCATGTTTTATTCCAGGTTCAGTTCCATCTAACTCTAGTGAAAATTTCCTTGACATTGGCCTTTACATCTTTCATGCTTGTGAAATTCTTTAGTAGAAATGTAGCAAAATGTCCCTCCACATTTGATAACTTTAGAGTACTATATTTTTTATAGTTGAGGACCACCATTTTCCATTCAACTTTCAGAAGTTATTTTAATAGCTACGTGCTTGCATATTCATCTCAGCTAGATTTTGACAGAAATTAATTACTGCACCCAAGGTAGCAAGCGTTTTAAACAGTAGATTTTCCTAGGTAATTAAGTTAGGATATTTTATATACTTAGAAATGCTGATTTAATTATAATTCTTTTGATTATCATTATAAAGTTTTATTAGTATCTCAGGCACTTATAACGGTACTTTGTGAGGAGTCTAGCAATAATCACTTATTTATTTTGGTTTTAGAATTATATGTGATTTGTCACCTTTGTTTTATATAAATCACTTGAAATATATTGACCTTTTCTTTTTTGGAGTTGCAAAAAGAGTTTGCTTATTTACTTACATTTTGATATTAAAATGTTTAATATTTGGAGACTTATGTACACATTTGCCTAGTATGTGCATCTATTTTTTCTGATGTTATAAATTCTACCCACAGTCTAGGTTTGATAACCATCCATTTTTTAAACTTTCATAGGGTTTTTAAATTTGTTTTTTACTCTTTACTCCATCTGGAATTTATTTTTATAAGTGATGTAAGAATATAAATTGACACTTTGCTTTCAGAATAGCTTTTTCAAGCATACCAACACCCTTTGTTGAAAAATAAACGTTTTTCTTTTGATTTGAGTTGCCACTTGTAACATATAACAAATTGTTTATTATAATTGTGTCCGTATATAAGCAATCAGTTTTCCATGACAATCTATCTATATGTGAATAAATATTCCAATATTTAGCCTATGGTAATTGTAAATGTTAATGATTGCCAAGTCTCATACCTTATTTTTCTTTTTAATCTTATTTTTCCACTGCTTAAACTTTGCAGAATATGTTTTTCGATTGCTTTCATTTGACAGCAGAGTCCTTCAAACTAAGCCTATGCAGCGATCAAAAGTAAGAGCAGATGAAAGCAGAGCCGCTCTGGTTAAAGAAGCCTGGAGCCCTGATTACCAGGACTGCACCACATCCCATTTGCAGAGTTTTGGGGCTCCTTGAACTCATAGTTAAACCTGTCATTTAAGATTTACATGAATATATTTTTGACAAATTCTCTCAAAATCAAATTTGGATTTACTTGCAATTGCTTTAAATCTACAAATCACTTTGAACATAATTGATATTCAAAATTGTGCCTATTAATTAATTTATTGCCTCCCAGCTCCAAGCTGACATTTCCTTCTCCTGTTTGTGATACAACAGCGTTTCTCCTTTGTCAGTCATCACGATGTTATGGTTTGTCAGTAAAGAGTGATAGAAGGACCTTGGAAAACATAAGAAAAGAAGTTTTCTTTCCCTTTTGTGTATGCTTTGTTGGCTTGTTCCTGTGTTGGAAAGCATCCACCAATTAATAGAGACCCTGGTAGTGCTCAGCTTGTAGCTTGCCACTTACCCTCTGGGTTCTCTGCCTTATCAACCTTTGACACCCAGATTCCCAGATGGGGTTTCCTGGCTTGCAGATCTCCTTTTGCCTTGTTTTGACCCAGTGACACCCAACAGAGGGTTACCTCCTTGCCAGTCCTGGTTTGCAGTTCCCCATTGACCAAACTCAACTATTTGCAATGAGCTGATTCAGGATTTCTGACTGCCAGCTTTGACCTGCCAGCATCCTCATAAGGGCTTTATGTTTGCTGGTCAGTCTCCAGCTCCTTGGCCATTACCTTTAGTCAGATAGCATCCCAGTGGGTGATGTTTTGATTGACAAACCCAACCACAGTTACCCATGCTCCAGCCTCAGTCAGATGTCACACTAATGAGGAGCTTCTAGGTTCAGTCTCTGTCCACAGCTCCCTGCTCACCAGACTCAGTCCAACACTGTGGACACATTCAGACCACCAAGGCAATCCTGAAACTTCTCTTCCATTTAGTAGGCTGCAGTAACATACCCTCCAATAATGGTTGAATTACAGTTTCGAGGAAGAGAGCTTTCTTCCAACTGTTTTCCTTTCTAAAGCCTTGGAGAAATTTTTAGAATCCTTTATTTTTCTTTTATTCAGTCTTAATAATCAATCCCAGGCATATAGTTAATATTTCTTTATATAAAACTCCCTGCTTTCAAATTATTGCGTACTTTTTGTCTCCTAATTAAATACTGGTTTATGCAAAAAGTTATTTCCCCCTTCTCACCTTCTTCTTCTCTTCCTCCACTTCCTCCTTTTCCTCTCTTTTTCCTTTCCTAAAGGATACATATTTCCAGTTATTCAAACCCTTATTGAAACTATTTTTTGCTTTGAATATCTTTTTTGTTTGTTTTTCTTTAGTGAAGTAGCATCGTTTTGTTTTAGAAATACAATGCTGTATTTTTGTCCTACGGTAGATGAGGCAATTTCCATTATATTATTTCTGGGAATTTAGTGATGCATATGAAGTTAATGCTTTGCTTTTTAATATGTTTAACTTACATCTTGACATATAACTAAACTATTTTATACTCAAAAAGTTTGATTCTTGAGGTATTCTAGTTTAACAACTTTATTATCTGTAAATAATGACTGTTGTGCCTCTTCTTTTTCACCATACCTGTGTCTGAGAAATAGTCCTTGTCTTTATAAGGTAAATCTTTCCCACATCTATATGAATGAGTAAATAGTAGAGGAGGGAAACTTCTATTAATGAAAATGGTAGACATCATATTCCCCAAAAACACTCCTACTACCCTACCTCTCAAAGAGGACTAGGCTATTATAAGATCTTGATTAAACTACATTTATACATTGATAGATACGTTTGTGCAGCCTGTTGAAGGAAGCCATAAGGAATCCCTACTTCCATTTTTAATGAAGGTACTCACCAGAAATTTACTACCTATCAAGTTTTTCCTAGCTATTTTCCCAGGTGAGCTCACAAGTGTTAACCATGATAGCAATAGTCCACATTTATCGAATGCTTATCTGGGACCCTAAGCTTAATTCCATTCTATGTGGTTTTCATATGTGTATACTCATTGAGTTCCCACAACATCCCTTTTAAATCATACTGTCATTTTCTCATTTTATAGATGAAGAAACAGAGAACCAAGAATATAATTTCCCAAAGTGACACAGTGATGAATCTAAGATTTGAAGTCTGGTGGTTTCTTAATGCCTCTACACATGGCAGCAGAGATCACATTAGACAATGTTCAGCATATAAATATTCTGTAAGTTAAGAGACTTTGTTCCATTATTGAGTTTGTGCAAAATTTAAATAGCCAAATTTTGAGGGAAAAAAAGGGAGAAGCCCAAGGAAAATAAATGCTACTTATCTTCCTCCTCCGAAAACTGCCTGTCTCTCATATTTTTATTCTGTTCAATATCAGCAAGAGAGGATCTCACCCAAGTGTATAGTGGGGATGGTAACACCATAAACAGATGAAACTTGCCCTTTTGAAGCTATGCCAAAGTGAATAACACATATTTTATATATTTATAACAACAAAATTTAGCACAAAGTACAATATTTTGATTGGCAGTAGAAAACCAATTGTCTCTGAAGTTGGTTGGAGGTTGGTGATATAAAAAATGATATACATTTTAAAAAAGGAAAGAGAAAAGAAAAAATCTTGGTTTAAGTTTCCTTAGTGTCCTAGTCAGCCTGATTCCCTGAAAAAAGTGAAAAACATCTCCCATAAGAAAAATAATGTGATATTGTATTTTCTACACTTATTGGGAAGACCCGGTTATATATACTATCTCATATTTTTGGAGTAATATTTAAGTATACGTCATAATTTGTAATGTAGAAACTTGTAATATACATAGTGAGCCACAGTCATAATTTTCTGACTTACTTCTTCCCCTTCATATCTATCACATCTCCCATTTTAAAAATATGTTCTAAACAATATTAATGTTGAATTGACAATGGATTATTTCTTGAGAGGCTTAGAAAGGAAATGTATGCATTTTTGTGATTTTTTTTGATATATCTTATTCATAGAATAAATATGGAAAATGTAGTAATCAAAAACCTTATTAATCAGTTTATTCTCACCTCTTCGGGGAAAACAAGAAGGAAGAGAAGACAAGAAAGCTTTCCTAGCTTGCAACACAGGCTAAGAATTCCCTCCACTTATCACTGGGCAATGTCTTCTTTTATCATTGGAAATTTTCTTTAAACAGACTTTAGACTATGTAAATTTTCTTTATATAGACTCTATATTGTGTAATTAACATAGGCAGTACAGGTCTCATTGATGACTATTGATAAGATACACCTTCCGTTTTCAACCTTTTACTGGTAACAATCTGTCTTTATATTTAAAGTAAAGTTTCTGTAGACATTTTATAGTAGGATTCTGCTATTGTTAAATCAAATCTGAAGATCCTTGATTTTTTACTGTGGTCTTGAGACTCTTTACGTTTAATGCGATTGTAATGTATTGGAATGAAATCTACCATCCTGAAAATGATTTTCTATTAGATTTACGTTTTCTTTATTGTTTTGTGTTGCTCCTTTCCTGGCTTTTAAATTAAGTGAGTATCCTTAATTATATTATTTTATTTTAAATATTGGCATACAATACTAGCTAATCGTTATTTTTCTAAGTTGTTACTTTAGATTTGTAATGTACATCCTTAATAATACCAGTCTACTTTCCATGTCTGGTGTAACAATCTTAGGAAAATATACTTCATATTTCCCATTACTTTTTATATTGTGACATACATTTTATTTCTACATGCATTATTTAAAACCCAGAATACAGCATTACAATGGGTGCTCTGCTAAGTAAATTAAAAATAAGAAAAAAGTTCTTACTTTTATTCTCAATTATTTTTAAATTTCTAATGCTTTTTCATTTTTGGATAAATACGAATGACAATCAGAAACATGATTCTTTTGTTTTAGGAACTCCTTCAACATGCCTTACAGCACACATCTGCTCTCAATAAATTTATTGTTTCACAAAAAGACAAATACTGTGTGCTCTCACTCATATGTTAAAGTTATGTCAACATATATATATATATATGTTTAACTTATACTGCACTTACACTGCCAATCTAAACCACAACTCATAAACATATGAGTATACATATATGTGCGTGTATATATATTCACGTTTTATGTTCTTTTCAAATGTCAAGTAAATCAACTCACTATTTTAAACCTACAAAATTTAAAGAATCAAGCATTTATTCTTTGCTTTTGACATAAACTAAGTATCAATGTAATTGAAAATTTGATGAGGCATAGTCGCTCTATTGAAGAATTCCACCTACTAAATTGAAAATAAATAAGGAAATTAAAATACTATGACTTTATTTTGAAGTTTTCAGTGAATCAGTAAATCCAAGCATTGAACATCAAAGGCTATTCACATCAGAAAAGAGAGGTATATACATATCACATGTCGCCTGATGAAAGAACATAACAGCAACCTCTGAAATTGAATTCTAACAATTCTTTAACTACAATTAAACATTTTCAGAAACAAAACCGATACTGCACAACATAGACGGGAATCACAAAATTCAGATTGTGGGAAATTCCATGGTAAAAATAACACAATTTCTTCCAAAATAAATGACTAAAGCAAAACAAAACAATGACATGGAAAGAGAACCTATAGATTAAAAGAGCCACAAGGAATGTCAGCCAATTACAACATGTGAATCTTTTTTAAAATTTGCGTTTGAAATGAAAACAGTGTTAAGATTTATATACATACATACACATGTATATATGATTTATTTAATTGGAATTTTCAACATTAGATATTTGAAGTTTTTAAGAAATAAATGCTTTTTTTGTGTGATGGTGGTATGTGGTAATATTACAAATAAAAGATAAATAGAATATATATGGATAAAATATTGTATCTGAAATTAGCTGTAAATTAATATGAGGGTAGAGACAAATATAAATTAATTTATCATGATACGATTATTGCTGAATCTAGGTGATAACCACATGAGGATTTATTACATTACTTTGTGTATTTCCTATATAACCTAAGGTATCTAATAACATGTTAAATGAAAATAATAAGGATATTTTAAAATAAATGACCTAGCAAAAATATCATAAAGATATTCCAAAGAATTTAGCACAGAATTCTGTACAAGAAATAAAGATAATATAATAGAAAACAACAGCAAGGGTTTGATATTATAAAATATTAAGTTAAAAATTATCGTATTTCCCAATTTTTAAAGAGATTGTGTGATGATGTGTTTAAAATGATGTGCTAGAGATGACGGCCTGCATGGAAAGGTTTCTGTTTCAGTTTGTTCTCACCCTGCTGTGAAGAAATCCCCAAAACTGGGTAAATTTATTAAGGAAAGAGGTTTAATTGACTCAGAGTTCTGCATGTCTGGGGAGGCTTGAGGAAACTTACAATCATGGCAGAAAGCACCACTTCACAAAGTGGCGGGAGAGAGAATGAGTGCTGAGTGAAGGGGGAAGCCCCGTTTAAAACCAGGAAAATTATCAGATCTCATGGGAACTCCCTCACTATCATAAGAACAGCATGGAGGAAACCGACCCATGATTCCATTATCTCTATCTCGTCCTACCCTTGACATGTGGACATTATTATAATTCAAGGTGAAATTTGGGTAGAGACACAGAGCCAAACCATATCATTCTGCCCCAGCCCTTCCATAATCTTGAGTCCTCACGTTTCAAAACACAATCATACCTTTCCACCAGTCCCTCAAATCCTTAATTCATTCTAGCATTAACCCAAAAGTCCAAGTACAGCGTCTTATCTGAGACAATTCAAGTCTCTTCCGCCTATGAGCCTGTAAAATCAAAAGCAAGTTACTTCTTAGATATAATCAGGGTATCGGCATTGGGTAAATATATCTGTTCCAAATGTGAGAAATTGCACAATACAAAGGGCTACAGGCTCCATGCAAGTTCAAAATCCAATAGGAAAGTCATTAAACCCTAAAAGTTCCAAAATGATCCCCTTTGACTCCATGTCTCATATCCAGGTCATGCTGTTGCAATAGGTGGGTTCCCATGGCCTTGGACAGCTCTGTCCCTGTGGCTTTGCAGGGCACAGCACCCCTCCCAGGTGTATTCACAGGCTGGCATTGAGTATCTGCAGCTGGGATCTGGAGGATGGTGGCCCTCTTTCTCACAGATTTACTAGGCTGTGCCACAGTGGGGACCGTGTGTGGGGGCTCTAACACCACATTTCCCTTCTGCACTCCCCTAGCAGAGATTCTCCATGAGGTCTCTCTCCCTGTGGCAAATTTCTGCCTGGACATCCAGGCATTTCCATACATCCTCTGAAATCTAGATGGAGGTTCCCAAACCTCAGTTCTTGTCTTCTGTGCACCTGAAATACCAACAACACCTGGAAGCTGCAAAGGCTTGAGGTTTGCACCCTCTGAACCCAAAGACCAAACTGTACCTTGACCTCTTTTTAGCCATGGCTGGAGTGGCTGGGATGCAGGGCACCAAGTCCCTAGGCTGTACACAATAGGAAGGACCTAGATTTGATCCACAAAACCCTATTTTTCCCCAAGGTCACCAGGCCTGTGATGGGAGGGGCTGCTGCAAAGGTCTCTGACCTGCCCTAGAGACACTTATTGTCTTGGTGATTAACATTTGGCTCCTTGTTACTTATGCAGATTTCTTCAGCTGGCTTGAATTTCTCCTCAGAAAATGATTTTCAGCAAATTTTCTGAACTTTTATGATCTACTTCATCTTGAATGCTTTGCCACTTAGAAGTTTCTTCTGCCAAATGTCTTAAATCATCTCTCTGAAGTTAAAAGTTCCACAGATCTCAAGGGTTCGGGCAAAATGCCACCAGTCTCTTTGATAAAACATAGCAAGAGTGACCTTTACTCCAATTCCCAACAAGTTTCTTATCTTCATCTAGGACCACCTCAGCCTGGACTTCACTGTCCATATCACTATCAACATTTTGGTCAAAGCCATTTAATAAGGCACTAGGAAGTTCCAAACTTTCCCACATCTTCCCTTCCTCCAAGTCCTCCAAGTCTCAAGGAAGTTCTAAAATTCTGCACATTTCCCTGTCTTCTTCTGAGCCCTCTAAACTGTTCCAACCTCTGCCTGTTACCCAGTTCCAAAGTTGTTTTCACATTTTGGAGTATCTTTACAGCAGCACCCCACTCTCTGCAGTACCAATTTACTGTAGTACTCTGTTCTCGCAGTGCTATGAAGAACTGCCCAAGACTGGGTAATTTATTAAAAAAAAAGAGATGTAATTGTCTCACAGTTCCATATGGCTGAGGAGGCCTCAGGAAACTTAACAATGATGGTGGAAGGCACCTTTTCTCAGGGCAGCAGGAGAGAGAATTATTACTGAGTGAAGGGGGAAGCCCCATATAAAACCATCAGATATTGTGAGAACTCAACTATCATGAGAACAGCATGAGGGAAACTGCCCCCATGATCCAAATATCTCCACTTGGTCCCACCTTTGACACATGGAGATTATTAACATTCAAGTTGAGACTTGGGTGGGGACACAAAGCCAAATCATGTTAGTTACTTAATATCCATAAGCTGTAGTTTTCTCACTTACAAAATATGAACAATAATAGTACCAACATGAGAGAACATATATCCACTAGAAAAATGTTCAATTGTACAAGTAGTGTTTAAATAACTATCACTGGTATTGATATGATCTCACTTCCAATATTAATATCATCATCAACAATATATGCACAAATGGTACTATTATAATAGGAATGCTCTGTTGTAGTTGTATTTAACTCTTAAAAATAATTGTTGTAGGCTGGGCACGGTGGCTCAAGCCTGTAATCCCAGCACTTTGGGAGGCTGAGGCGGTTGGATCACAAGGTCAGGAGATCAAGATCATTCTGGCTACCATGGTGAAACCCTGTCTCTACTAAATAATACCAAAAAAAAAAAAAATTATCTGGACATGGTGGCCAGCGCCTGTAGTCCCAGCTACTCGGGAGGCTGAGGCAGGAGAATGGCATGAACCTGGTAGGCAGAGCTTGCAGTGAGCCAAGACCCAGCCACTGCACTCCAGCCTGGGCGACAGAGCGAGACTCCATATCAAAAAAAAAAAAAAAAAATTATTTTGTTTCATATGAGAATATCAACAAACTTCAATGTTAATGAAAGCCATACAAATAATATTTTTATAAGACTTTAACTTAAATAACATCAGTGTAAAACAATTTGGCCTATGTAATCAAAAGACACTGATCAATATAAACCATTCATCAATTAGGATGCAGATCAATAAAACATGTAGATCAACAGCAAAAGTGTTACTTCTATAATGAATTAGTTATGTAATGTGCTTAGTAAGAAAAAGTGTAATTATTTCATATAAAATTTTAAGTTTATGTATTTTAAAACATTAGATTAAAAGAGTTACCTGTTACAGAAGTGTTTATTATACAATTAACTGCCATTATATTTTATAAAATAATTAAAAACCAAAAGAATAAAGCTGATAATATTAGTGTAGAAGTGCTTCTAAATGATAGTACAAAGATATTAGTGAACTATCCTCTTTTCATCTGTAAGTCAGATACTGAAATGTAGTCTGCAAAATTATTTTATTGGATGTTAGTATCCATCATAGTTTGTACTGCATGTTTATAGTTTATAAAGTCAGTATATACCACAGACTGATTTATAACATTGTTTGCTCTGGCAGTACTAAATATCCTACACATGAATAGATCAACATACAGACAAACCTTACATAGTTTGTAAACTTGTTCATGTGTGATTGGATGTAAATTTATGGAGAAAACCCAAAATTACAAAAATTAAAATCTTTCATTTGAAAACATTGTAGTAAGACTTTAACGTTCAATGTAGTTTGAATCATGAACATTAAAATATTATTACGGCCTGTTCACTTTTGAAAAGCACTTACGGTGAAGCAATCTTCAGTCAATTAGGTCTTATTCAGCTTTCAAGCCATTATGACAAAAGACAACTTGTAACTAGGCATAGAAAATAAAATTTGCAATCTATCAAAGGGTGATTAAATTTTATATCAGACCAGCTTCATTTATCCCTGTCCTTCAAATATCACCATTTTCTTAAATGTAGACAATTGAAAGCAATTTTTTAAAGTTAGTCAGCTTGGATGAGATTGCTCTAATTTTGACCTTTATTCCCTTAAAGAATGAACAATAATGGATGAATTCCATTAAACTGCATTTTTTTTCCAATTTTACTTAGTTAAATAGGCCGTAAGAAAAAAAATCATATAGTCACTTTGTTAAAGCTTTTTACCCTTATGATTCTAGTTTAATCATATATATATATATATAATCATCTATGTCTTTATTCAAAATATATTAATACTATTGTCCTGTCTGTCTCAAATAAAACATTTTAGGAAGTTGTATTGCTATTGTTTCTAAAACTTAAAATAGATAAGTAAAAATTGAGTTATCTGAAACGTTTTACTCTCAATCATATAAACTGATGAAAATGTGATGAAAAGTGCTTATACTGATGACGAACTATACAATTTTTCACAAGTTCCAGAAAACCTCATATTTGATTATATATGATTTTTTAAAATATGAAATTTGCATATATATTTGCAAGAACTCACTTTCAAAAAATAATATTTTATAAGAATCTATACACTATAAAAGCCAGCATTAACTATCGAAGCTTAAATTATATTATGAATAGCTTTAGTTTTTATTTTGTAGTTTCCTCATTTAAAACTATGCCTTTTAAGATAAATTTATATAAATGAATAATTACTTTTTCAAAATACTATTTTTATTTATAAGTTTATTTTCCCCTGTGTCTTAAGACAGAGATTTTATTTTGGTAAAGAGACAAAACAAAGTTTTACTTAAATTTATCAAATGCTGAAAAAACTTATCCTTAGCTGTCACTTGAAACCTTACCAGGTTGTGATTGACTCGTATCTAGAAAATGATTTCCTTTACAGATAGCTAGATATTCTTCAATGATTTTCAGGTTCAGAATTACAGCTGTTAAATTCTAAATATGAAGATACTAAGATGGAAACCAATAGAAGTAGTGGAAAGTGTGATTATTATGCTTCATATACACACACACACACACATATATATGAATATATATGTACATGTAAGTATGTATGTGTATGTGTGTATATAGTCTTCTGCCCCTTTTCTTAACATATAGCTCTGAGGATACATGCAATCTTCAGAGTGATAAGAGTGTCTTTTGTATGCTAATAAGATGCATGGTCACTGGCAGCCCTTTGACAGCTTCAGGATGAGGGCTGGTCACAGGAAATGCTATGGCATGATTACAATGTTGGGTCAGCCATACCTTCTAACCTTCAGGTTAGAGAGAGGAACTGAGGCTAAAGTTGACCATTCCATTCATAGCCAGTAATTTAACCAAGCATGCCTATTTAATTAAACTTTCACAAAAACCCAAAAGGACAGTATTTCAAGGGCTTCTAAACAGCTGAACATATGGAGGTTCCTAGAGGATGGTGCTCCAGGGAGGGCATGGAAGCCCCCTCCCTGCCCATTCTCTCACACCTCACCCTACTCATCTCTTCATCTGTTATTTATTGGTATCCTATGGAATATCATTATGATAAACCAGTCAATGTAAGTAAGTGTTTCACTGAGTCTCGTAAACTGCTCTAGCAAATTAATCAAGCCTGAGGAGATAATTGTGGGAAGCCCGATTTATAGTCAGTCAGCCAAATGCACAGATTATAATCTGTGCTTCTGACTGGCACCTGAAGTGATAGAGTTATAACTGAATAGTGTAACAGGATACCCAGATGGTGTCCCTTGCAGAACTGATTGGTTGCTGATGAAGAAAAATCCACACGGATATTTTGGTGACCGGGGTAATGGTGTTGACTATTGAGTGTGAAAGTAGAAAAAACTTTTGGATTTTCAATATCCTTAAAGTAAGGAATAAGTATTTGCCTTCTATTAAATTGTAGTTAATCACCTGTAGACGACAAGTGATTAACGAAGAACTTTTAGTGCAAAATTTTTGTCACATTTAAAAAAATTAACTAGTAGATTTTGATGGGAAGTTTCAGGGTTATAGAAAAAGTGAGCAAAAAGTACAGAGTTCCCTTATAGTACCCTCCAGTTTCTCCTTTATTTTTTGCATTTGTATCATACATTTATTATAATTAATGATCCAATATTACTACATTATTATTAACTAAAGTCCAAAGTTGACATTAGTATAACTTTTTGTGCTGTCCACTCTATGGGGTTTAACAAATACATAATGACATCTAGCTGCCATCACAGTGTCATTGTGTGAAAATGTCCTAAACCTATACATTCTGAGCCAAATTCAAAAATTTGGAGCCAAGGAAAAAGAAAATTAAAGCTGCATAGTCTCCACATGAAAGTTCCAATCAGGTCTTCTATTTGCAAACATTTTGATTCCATACCTCCAAAGAAGTTAGCAAAATAGTTCATTAATCCTTTTTTAAAAAATTATTATTATACTTTAAGTTCTGGGATACATGTGCAGAATGTGCAGTTTGTTACATAGGTATACATGAGTCATTGTGGTTTGCTGCACCCATCAACCCATTAACTACATTAGGTATTTCTCCCAGTGCTATCCCTCCCCTAGCGCCCTAATCCCCCAACAGGCCCAGTGTGTGATATTCCCCTCCCTGTGCCCATGTATTCTCATTGTTCAACTCCCACTTATGAGTGAGAACATACAGTGTTTGGTTTTCTGTTCCTGTGTTAGTTTGCTGAGAATGATGATTTCCAGCTTCATCCATGTCCCTGCAAAGGACATAAACTCATCCCGTTTTTATGGCTGCATAGTATTCAATAGTGTATATGTGCCACATTTTCTTTATGCAGTCTATCATTGATGGACATTTGGGCTGTCCAATTCTTTGCTATTGTGAACAGTGCTGCAATAAACATATGTGCATATGTCTTTATAATAGAATGACTTATAATCCTTTGAGTATGTACTCAGTAATGGGATTGCTGAGTTAAATGATATTTCTGGTTCTAGATCCTTGAGGAATTACTACACTGTCCCCCACAATGGTTTAACTAATTTACAATCCAACCAGCGGTGTAAAAACATTCCTATTTCTCCACATCCTCTCCAGCAAATGTTGTTTCCTGACTTTTTAATAATCACCATTCTAACTGGCGTGAGATGGTATCTCATTTTGGTTTTGATTTTCATTTCTCTAATGACCAGTGATGATGAGCTTTTTTTCATGTGTCTGTTGGCTCTATACATGTATTCTTTTGAGAAGTGTCTGTTCATATCCTTCTCTCTCTCACTTTTTGATTTTTTTGTTTTGTTTTTTGGTTTCTTTGTTTGTTTATTTGTCTATAAATTTGTTTAAGTTCTTTGTACATTCTGGATATTAGCCCTTTATCAGATGGATAGATTGCAAACATTTTCTCCCATTCTGTAGGTTGTCTGTTCACTCAGACGATAGTTTCCTTTGCTGTGAAGAAGCTCTTCAGTTTAATTAGATCCCATTTGTCAATTTTGGCTTATGTTGCCATTTCTTTTGGTGTTTTAGTCATGAAGTCTTTGACTATTCTTACGTCCTGAATTGTATTACCTAGGTTTGCTTCTAGGGTTTTTATGGCTTTAGGTCTTACGTTTAAGTCTTTAATCAATCTTGAGTTAAATTTTTAAAAAGTGTAAGGAAGGGATCCAATTTCTATTTTCTGTGTATGGCTAGTCAGTTTTCCAAACACTATTTATTAAATAGGGAGTTATTTCCCCATTTCCCCATTGCTGGTTTGTGTTAGGTTTGTCAAAGATCAGATGTTTGTAGATGTGTGATGCTATTTCTGAGGCCTCTGTTCTGTTCCATTGATCTACATAACTGTTTTGGCAGCAGTACCATGGTTATTCTTATATTTTCTTATAGCATAAATAATTGATTTTACAAGATTTAAAACCCGTTTTAAAAGTGTTTGTTTGTTTGTTTGTTTTTTGCAATTCTGTGAAGAAAGTCAATGGTAGCTTGATGTGAATAGCATTGAATCCATAAATTACTTTGGGTAGTATGGCCATTTTCACAATATTGATTCTTCCTATCCATAGACATGGAATATTTTTCCATTTGTTTGCTTCCTCTCTTATTTACTTGAGCAGTGGTTTGTAGTTCTCTTTGAAGAGGTCCTTCCATCCCTTGTAAGTTGGATTCCTAGGTATTTTATTCTCTTAGTATCAGTTATGAATGGGAGTTGACCCATGATTCAGCTCTCTGCTTGTCTGTTATTGACATATAGGAATGCTTGTGATTTTTGTACATTCATTTTTGTATCCTGAGACTTTCCTGAAGTTACATATCAGCTTAAGGAGATTTGGGGCTGAGACGATGGGATTTTCTAAATATACAATCATGTCATCGGCAAACAGGGATAATTTGACTTCCACTCCTCCTATTTGAATGCCCTTTATTTTTTTCTCTTGCCTGATTGCCCTGGCCAGAACTTCCAATACTATGTTGAATAGGAGTGGTGAAAGAGGGCATCCTTGTCTTATATGGGATTTCAAAGGGAACACTTCCAATGTTTATCCATTCAGTATGATATTGACTGTGGGTTTGTCATAAAAAGCTCTTACTGTTTTGAGATATGTTCCATTGATACCTAGTTTATTGAGAGTTTTTAGCATGAAGGAGTGTTGGATTTTGTCCAAGGATGTTTCTGCATCTATTGAGATCATCACGTGTTTTTTGTCATTGGTTCTATTTATGTGATTGATTACATTTATTGATTTGCCTATGTTGAACCAGGCTTGCATCCCAGATATGAAGTTGACTTGATCGTGGTGGATAAGCTTTTTGATGTGCTTCTGGATTCAGTTTGGCAGTATTTTATTGAGGATTTTCTCATCAATGTTCATCAGGGGTATTGACCTGAATTTTTTTTTTTTTACTGTGTCTCTGTCAGGTTTTGGTATTAGGAAGATGCTGGCCTCATAAAATGAGTTAGGGAGGACTCCCTCTCTTTCTATTGTTTCAAATAGTTTCAGAAGAAATTATATCAGCTCCTCTTTGTACCTCTGGTAGAATTTGGCTGTGACTCTGTCTGATCCTGGACATTTTTTGTTAGTAGGCTATTAATTACTACCTCAATTTCAGAACTTGTTGTTGGTCTATTCAGGAATTTGACTTCTTCCTGGTTTAGACTTGAGAGGGTGTATATTTCCAGGAATTCATCCATTTCTTCTAGATTTTCTAGTTTATTTGTGCAGAGTTGTTTATAGTATTCTCTGATGGTAGTTTGTATTTCTGTGGGATCAGTGATGATATCCCTTATATCATTTTTTATTGCATCTATTTGATTCTTCTCTTTTCTTCTTTATTAGTCTGACTATCAGTCTATCTGTTTTGTTGATCTTTTCAAAAAACCATCTCCGAATGGCAATCACTAAGAAGTCAGGAAACAATCGATGCTGGATAGGATGTGGAGAAATCTTGTACACTGTTGCTGGGAGTGTAAATTAGTTTAAACATTGTGGAAGATAGTGTGGTGATTCCTCAACAATCTAGAATTAGAAATACCTTTTGTCCCAACAATACCATTACTG
>NW_012114400.1:7363501-7371792 GCF_000951035.1 Colobus angolensis palliatus | reverse complement strand
ATTAGTTTAAACATTGTGGAAGATAGTGTGGTGATTCCTCAACAATCTAGAATTAGAAATACCTTTTGTCCCAACAATACCATTACTGGGTATATACTCAAAAGGTTATAAATCATTGTACTGCAAAGACACATACACACTTATGTTTATTGCAGTGCTATTCGCAATAGCAAAGACTTGGAACCAACTCAAATGTCCATCAATGATGGACTGGATAAAGAAAATGTGGCACATATACTCCATGCAATACTATGCAGCCATAAAAAAAGGATGAGTTCATGTCCTCTGCAGGGACATGGATGAAGCTGGAAATCATCATTCTCAGCAAACTAACACATGTTCTCATTCATAAGTGGCAGTTGAACAATGAGAACACATGGACACATGGAGGGGAATATCACACACCACGTGTGTCGGCGGGTGAGGAGCTAGGAGAGGAATAGCATTGGGAGAAATATTTAATGTAGATGACGTGTTGATGGGTGCAGCAAACCACCATGGCACGTGTATACTTATGTAACAAGGCTGCACGTTTTGCACATGTACCCCAGAACTTAAAGTATTAAAAAAAGAAACATAAAAAAAGTTTTTAAAATATTGTAATTTAAGCACATTATTATTATTATTATTTATTTTATATTTTTTGAGACAGAGTCTGGCTCTGTCTTCCAGTCTGAAGTGCAGTGGCATGATTTCTGTTCACTGCAAGCTCCACCTCCTGGGTTCATGTCATTCTCCTGCCTCAGCCTCCCGAGTAGCTGGGACTACAGGTGCCCATCATCACATACCGTTATTTTTTTTTTGTATTCTTATTAGAGACGGGGTTTCACCATGTTAGCCAGGGTGGTCTTGATCTCCTGACCTCGTGGTCTACCCACCTCGGCCTCCCAAAGTACTAGGATTACAGGCGTGAGCCTCCACGCCCGGCCAAGCACATTATTTTTTATGTATCAGTATATCCAGTTATATTTTTGGTAATTAGGTGGGCAGGAAGGAGATGTGACATCTGGTTGTTTAACAAAGGAAAACGAAAGATGGTAATAAGTTTATTTCTGGGCTTAGTAAAGTTATATTTAAGAGCTCTTCCAGCATAGTGGTTCTTAATTCAACATCAATAAATGTGCTCCACTATAACCAGGAGTTATATACAATGTTACATCCTGTTATATATCAATTAGATTTATCCACTTGTATGTATTGGGCGTATAGGTTATCATGTTAGTTTTATTAGAGTTCAGAATTTTCAATTAGGTTAGCTGCTTTATAATGGATTATAAATTAAATAATCGCTAAAATCTAATGTGGGAGAAAACCAAGAAAATATCAATATATCTTATTATTTCATCATTCTAGCTCTATTCATTACAGTGACTTGGAAACGTTGCCACTCAATTTATACTGATATTTATCTCTAAACTTTGGGTTTTTATTTCGCATGTTTTCTTCTAAAATGAACGTGAGTTTATCTGAATACCTTATTGCAATAAAGCAAGATTATGAAAATTTTGTGAAAGGTTTTGTTATTTAAAGAACACAGCTACTTAATCTTCCATTGGTGGGGTTCTGATAAATTTCACTTTAAGAATATCATATGTACTCAATTGAAAATCAGTTACACTAACCACAAACAAATCAATATAAAAGCTATATCGCCATTATAACCCTCAAAAAAAAAAAAAACTAACAAAATTTACTTTCATAGCACTATACTCAGATTGATTTTATGAGGAATATAAAATTTGTTGATGTTTATTAATGTTTATCTTTACCAGCTTATAAAAATAATCATACATGCTTACCCTCAGAAACAAACTTAATAGTGTTTCAGACTCCAAATGGTTTTGTCCAGCAATTACAATAAAGGCTCATGCTATCCACTCCAGCTTGTACAAATGACAGGTGTAGGAAGCACTCTCAAACATCTCTTTACAAATGAAAAAATAAAAAAAGAATTCATTAGTGAGGTGTGTTAAGCCATTTCATTCAATGCTGCAGTGATTAGGATAGTTCACAGCTATTGAATTTATTTTCTTCTGCGCCTGTGGTGGCTATCCTTTCCCATTTCCTTCCACGTAACTTTCCATAGCCAGTGATTTGTGTCACTTCTGAAAGAAGCCTTTAAGATCTAGTATGCAATTTGATGACTTTGCTCTTATTGTTGAGTCAATAATTCTCAGAACATGGGAACAGAACCTCCCTAACTGGAATAGTGTGGGACGGATCCCTCTAGGGATGAAAGATATATGTATGTTGTGAGTTAAATAAAGCAAAGACAAAGTAATTATATTTGTTGCTACAATATAGTTTAGGTATACTGTCTATACAGTTGCATAAGCTAGAGTTTCTACTGGTTAAGTTACGTAGCAAACTGAAAATAATCAGGCTACAAATAAAATCAATCCCAGTAAAAGAACAAACCAGGCTTTACACATAACAACTACAAAATAAGTTATGAAGACCTCCACTCCCGGGTAAATTCTTCACAAAGTAAGAAAATGTCTACTTTAGACAGTGTTGATAGTTATTCAAGGCAACTTTGTGGGTGTTCTTTGCATTGGGGTGCATCATGCTTTTTTTTTGTTGACAGCCTCACTCATCTTATGAGCAGTGTTAAAAACTGTGAAAAATAAAGCAAGGGAGATATAAAGATCTAGTCTTTAGACAAAACAACAAAAAAATTACTTAAATGACAACCACTCAAGTGATCCATGTATGGTAATTACTTTGAAGATTCTTTATTGCTGACACCAGTATTATAAACTAGTGAAAATATGTGTTTAAAAAACAAAAGTTTGCCAAAACAGAGAAAACTGCCATATTTGAATGTATTAGCTATCATAAAATGTTCCATCTTTTATCTGACATCTATTATCAACACAGAGACCTAAGTATAAATATGTTAATAATTGAAACATAGTTAAATAAAGGGGACTCCGAGTGAAAAACTATTTTGGTTATGCTAAACGTGGAACACATAAATCTTTTTATATGAAAGTGTTCATACACACAACAGAGATAACAAAGCCAGCTCTTTTGACCAAGTGGTAGCAGAAATAATGCAAGACGGTAATGCTCTTTATACAATTTCATCCAGCAAAAGAGTCAAACCAGTTAAAATAAGCAAGAACTTTAGCTAAAGAATATAATGTACAAAATATCCTTTTGATTAATCCTCCACATTTTTTATAAAACACAACTATTTAAAGACAGTGTAAAGTAACCCAGAAAAGAAAGAAATTGCCTCAAAAGAAGGTAATCCCACTATATTTGTGTTTTTTTCCTCTAAGGAAATTCCCCAATCAGGTAATGCAAAACAGCCAAATTACATAGCCAGAAAAAAACTATGTAATTCCTAGCAACCAAAAAAAAAAAAAACAGGGACCTTAGAGTTATGTGATATGTTGTCAATAAGACATAATTGCCCTTGAAATATTGGTCATTCTTTTTTACCTATATATGCATGCTTTACAGCTAAATTTATTTCCCTACCTAAGTAATTTAAATATTTCAGTTAAAGGGGCATTTAAGACAGCATCAAGATATCAGCATTAGTGTAATAAAGATCAAATTGAAATAAGTGGTTTACATGTGGATCAATAATGAACTAACTAAGTAAGAGGACTTACTCTAGCATTCATTAAAACTCTAATACTGAGCTACTCCGTGGCTGTAACTAGACCAGTGAATATGTTGTGATCTGACAAAAACATCCATCCACTCTCCTCCCGCAAAAAACTTAGGGTTAAAGAGTGACTGAGAGGGAGACATGAGGCTCACCATTAACTGGTGCAAACATTTTGCTGAGACACTTTCTAATTACTAATTAAGCAATTGATATGAAAAACAAATCAATAATATAAAACAGAGGAAACTTTGCATATGTGTACCAAAAATTGTGAAAGAATATTTAGAGCAGCATTGTCTTTAATATAAAATATATATATATTAACTTGAGAATAGATAAATATACTTAGCATATCTACACAAGGGAATACTATCCACCTTCGCATATCTGTGAATAAATAAGTTGTATGTAAATTGAATGTATCTCATAAATGTTATGGAGTGATATAAATAAGTTGCAGAATATAATCACCATTATTTCATTTATATCATATCTAAAGGAGAAAAATAAAAGTATAGATTGTTTAGGAATACTTATATATGTAATATGAGAAATGCGTCAGAATAATCTAAACCAAATGCAGAATAGCGGTTGCTTATGATGCAAATGAAGGAATGAAATCAAGGAAATTTATACAGAAGGCTGTAATGATATTGGAAAGTGAGTACTACTCTGCTTAATGTTTGTCAGATACATTTTAAATACTCTTCAAAAAATTACAAATAATTAATTTAACCAATTGTAAAGGAGGAAGAGAATATCTGTTATCATAAAATATAAGTTAAAAGCTGTATTTATTATTCCATTTGATTGTGGTTTATTTATCATTTTATGGTAGAATATTTCTTTGGGATAGCTATTACATAGATCACATTTTGGAAAACTCTAAGTAAGTAACTTATTCCAGTAAAGTCTTATGAAGTTCTAAAAATATAAGCCAAGATTAGTAGCATATTCTACAGAGAATAGGAGCCATTTAATATAGAAAGAAACGGTCCTAGAAGACATAATAGCTCCTAAGGGTGTCACTGTACTAAAACATGGCACAAAACTTGCCATAAAACTGACCAGCAAAATATCATGCTGTAAGTTACCTTCTTATATGTTTCCAAAGGGACATTATAAAAAAGGTATTGGGAGGCAGTAGCAAGTGATGGTTAAAATGAGGGTTTTCAAATCACAGTGCTTGAGAGTGAATCATGGTTCAAACACTTGTTTGTTTTCTGATTTGGGAAAAGTTAATTATATCATCGAGCCTTAAATTCTTGAGCAATAAAATTAAGTTAGTACAATCTCTAAGTCATAGGGTTATTAAAGGGTTTCCATGATATAAGACAGAAAATTCTCAGTGCATCTGAAGTCACTTTAATGAATTGCTCAATGTGTTTGTTTTTATTATCAAGCTTCTGTAGAGTTGATCTTTAACATAATTATCTAGAGGTGTTTCATATGTTTTTTATTTTAAAATAAATGTACGTTGTAAATTAATTAAATACATATTTTACTAAAAATGTAGTAATAGTCAGTCTTGGGATTGCTCAAAATGAATCATTTCCTCTAAAGGTGCCAACCAATAACCCGCACAAATTCGTTCACATTCTGTAAAATGGTAGTATTATTCTGCTTTTTAAAAGTCAAACTTCTGGTCTCCCGACTAGACCAAAAAGCAATGAAAAGCAAACGACTAAGAAAAACTCCATTTGGATAAACAAAATAGAGAATAGTTAACCAAGAACAATTACCCTTACAGTTAAACTCTAAAGCTCCATAGAATTTAATCAGGAAAGAAGAGCTCAGGCTCATACTTTTAGACTACTTATTACATTAAATACTAGCAGGCTCGTTTTTTTCTTATTTTACAGTCCTTATATTATTAATAACTGTTAATTATAACATCACAACCATGGGATATATTTATGGTAGTAAGAAACCTGATAGATCATATAACAAAATGGATACATACAAAGATAAAAGTTGAGGCCACATTTAATTTGTCTTTCTAGTACCCAGTATTAATTACCTGACATACATTAAGTATAACCAAGTATTTTATAAACACTTCTTGGTAAACAAGTGTGACACAATTTTAAAATTAAAGCAGAGAAAGCCACAAAAAAAGTTCTGAAAGTAATAAATGTCCAGAAGATAGCAATATATGTTTTTTTATACTTTGAATTCATCAAAATATTATATGCAAATAAATATTTAAAATGCTTACATGCTTCAAGAAGTGGTGAAATGGAAGTCAGTGATCTCTGTATTAGGAAGCAATAGTAGTTGTTAAAGAAAGTTTACTTAAGTAATTTATAAAATCTGAAATAAAGTTATCCTAAGGTTCCAGATAGCAGAACTTTGATACCTAATTACTTGATTTATAAAAATAAAAAAAATATTTAATATTATTGTATCAAAATGATATGACAGTTAGCGTGGGGAATAGATTACTATACTTTCTGTAGTCTTTCAACAGATAACAGCTGTCTTACAGGTAGCTAATTCATTTCTTTCAAGTTAGAAGTCTTTGGTTATGAACAGATAATAAATGAATGCCTTTGACATGAACATTAAGAATAGGCTTCATACTCAAATATCCTTCATTTTTTTATTCCAGTATTTACCATCCAGTAATATAGATGTCCCTTTCTAATTTTCGGAAGACATTACATTTTTGCTTCAAAATATTGAATATAATTTGCCTTCAACATCAGTTTCCCGTATGCTCTCTACTACTGCACTTGGTTAGACATTTGGAAGGTGCTATTACTAGTTTGGACATAAGCTTGACTTCATTCCTTTTTTAAAGGAAGAGACCTCTGCTTTCACCTATCATATACACAGAACTTGAATATCCTCACATAACTTGAATATCATTGGAAATCAGTGAGTTTTCCTGAATCCATTACAGAACTGAGATTCCAGTGCAAACCTCACTATAAACTCTGGAGAGACAAGTAAATCCTGAAATTCACATTCGAAATCTATAGAAAAAGAAAGACATAAAATCAACTACCTAAGCCTCCACCTGAGAAAACTACAGAAAGACTAGCAAATATATCCCAAACTATGTAGAAGAAAGAAAATGTTTTTTTAAAAGGAGGAAGTAATGATATTGTAACAGCAAAACAATAGGGAAAATCAACAAAACAAAAGCTAACACTTTGATAAGGTAGATTAAATTGATAAACTAAAATAATAAGAATAACAAATACACATACATACACAATTACACCCCTATCAGAAAAAGATGCAGGGTCTTCTGATCCGTAGAAATTACAAGGGTAGTATGGTAATACTATAAATAATTCTATGCCTGAATGTTTGATAACATAGATAAAAATGACTGGTTCAGTGATAAAGAGTAACAAACATTACTCAAGAAAAAAAGAGATAATCTGAATAGCTTTATATATACTAAAGAAATTAAGAACCAACAATCTTCCCTCCAACAAACATAATGCTTAAATATTGGTGAATTTTCTCAAACATTTAAGAAAAAATAATAACAATTTTAATAACGTCTTTCAGAAAACACAGAGGGAACAATTCATAAACCTTTTTATAAGCTGACATTACCCAAATACCAAAACCAGATAAGTACACTACAAGAAAAGAAACTAAAAATCAATATCTCTCATGATTATAGAGGTAAATATTCTTAATCCAGTATTAATAAACAGAATATTGCAGTATATCAAAAGGATTAAATAGCAACCAAGTGCAGTCATTTCAGAAATGCAATACTACTTAAACATTCAAAATTTAATAAATATTAGATTAATCACACGAAATTAAAATAAACAATATGCCATATCAATAGATGGAGAAAAAAAACTGGGCAAAATTTAAGATGCATTAATGATAAAAATTCCCAATAAACTAGGAATACATTGGGAACTCCTTTAACCCAATAAAGGAAAATATAAAATGCTACAGTTAATATCATACTTAATGATGAGTTAAATACTTTCACTCTAAGTTTGCAAAAAAAGACAAGGAAGTTCTTTCTGACACTCCTCCTTATTTAAAATTGCAATAAATGTTTTAGCTAGTAAAATAGAAAAACTAAAAGAAGTGAAAAATATACAGGCTGAAAAGGAAGAAATAACAGCAGTTTTCATATGTAGATAACATGATTGTCAAAATGAATCAGACTTAAATGTAAAATGAAAAACTATATGTTTGGACGAACGGAGGCAAGATGGTGCACTTCCGGGTTCTTCATCCCCCCCCTCCCAACTTTTCCCGCGCGCGCGAAGATGCAGCCGGCGACCTGGGAAGGTGCAGACCAACTAGGCATGCACCAGGTGACGTCAATCCAAAGAGACCAAGATTTACCTGGTCGCACCTGCGGAACGCCCCTGACACGCCCGTGCCCCGCCTATTGCCCTCCCACTCCTAGAAAAGCCGCTCTCCGTCAGTGAGCCACGCGGTCTTCCTCCAGCCCCACTGAAGTCGGGATGCAGGAACCCCACCCGAGAGCCCCACGAGGCCGACAGACTTCTTCCCCACACCTTAGGTTACCAAAATAAACTTGCAGTTTTGCTCCTACACTTGCCTACCTGCTGGTTCTTTTGTGCTCGCTCGGCTGGTCTTAGAAAAACAAATCAGTTGGTGCCGAACCCGGGAGGAGACCCCTCCTCAGGGCCCCCAGGGTCCGGGGAGCCTC
>NW_012114400.1:7352875-7354201 GCF_000951035.1 Colobus angolensis palliatus | reverse complement strand
GGAGGCCGACAGACTTCTTCCCCACACCTTAGGTTACCAAAATAAACTTGCAGTTTTGCTCCTACACTTGCCTACCTGCTGGTTCTTTTGTGCTCGCTCAGCTGGTCTTAGAAAAACAAATCACTATAAAACTCCTAGAAGAAAATATAGGAGAAAATCTATGTAACCTTGTGTTTGGGTTATCTTTATTTTTAATCTAAATCAAACACACAAGCTATGAAAGAAAATACTTTTGAGATGAGTGCTATTAAAAAAATTATTGCAGTCTTATTGCAGAAACATAATAAAGACAAACTGAGAAAACAATTCACTCTGTAGCAAAATTTTCCAAAATAACGTCAACATTTATTCCACAGATCTTATTTTAATCTATTCATAATGTATCTGCTTATTTGTTTTATGTTTGTATTTACTCAATTATGTTTGTTTTTCTTCTAATTTCCTCATATAACTCATGTCACTCACATATATATTGACTGACTTTTGATATTGATATGTAGAGACCAGTCATACTAAATTTATTGCTTAGTAGTAGTGGTAATAACGAATGCTATTCTTTAACTATTTTCATTCTCCTGTTTATAAATGATAAAAATGGACTCTATACTTGGAATTAATTTTGGATACATGTCTTGATTTGAACAATGAAATGTAGAAAAGACACTATCATTTCTCAGTGAAAGCTTCAAACACATTGCACAATTAAGAGCTTTCTCCATTGATAACCCAATGTCCTTACAATGTGTACTGAAATCTACATAATCTTGGTCTTCTTATCTCTCTAGTAATGTCTGCCAGCTGGTCTCCCCCTTGGTCTCTCTGCTCAGCCACATGATTATCTCACTCTGTGTATATACGAAGTTCTCTCATAGCAAGACATCTGTGATTGTTGTCCTCGCCCCTATTGCTTCCTTCAGGTTTCTTCTCAAGTATCACATTATCAGGTTTATTTTCGGTACCATTATATGTGTATTAATTAGTGGTGATTTTCATACATTTTATTTATTTTTCTCTCTGTGTTATATTATGGCAGAGTTTATCAATATTGCCTTCCTAGTCAATACTCCTTTCTTTAACAATGTCTAGCCTTTAAAATTATTTAGTCTCTTGAGTGTTTTTATTTTTTCTTTTTAACAGTCAATTTCTACAATTTTTATTTTCAAAATTTCTTAGATAATTTTTGTACTGACTTATCCTTGTTACATCTCTGCCTGTTGTAATTTTTTGTTAATATAATGTCGTTTTAGTGAATATTTATTATATCCCATGCACCTGAGCATCCTAAATATACTTTATTTTAAATCTTTTTCTGAGTGCTATGTAAAA
>NW_012114400.1:7333525-7352825 GCF_000951035.1 Colobus angolensis palliatus | reverse complement strand
TTCATACATTTTATTTATTTTTCTCTCTGTGTTATATTATGGCAGAGTCTATCAATATTGCCTTCCTAGTCAATACTCCTTTCTTTAACAATGTCTAGCCTTTAAAATTATTTAGTCTCTTGAGTGTTTTTATTTTTTCTTTTTAACAGTCAATTTCTACGATTTTTATTTTCAAAATTTCTTAGATAATTTTTGTACTGACTTATCCTTGTTACATCTCTGCCTGTTGTAATTTTTTGTTAATATAATGTCGTTTTAGTGAATATTTATTATATCCCATGCACCTGAGCATCCTAAATATACTTTATTTTAAATCTTTTTCTGAGTGCTATGTAAAATTAATATGATTTAATGTACTAATAATTAATTTTGTTGATTGTCCTATAAATAAATTTATTTTGAGTGTAGATATATTTGCTTGGTTATAATTTCATTTTAAATTATGTATTTTTTATTACGTGTAACTAGATAATTTTCTGCCTTGTAGTACCTGGATCTAAGTCGAAGTTCACAAGGAGTTTTAGAGCTCCTTCTCAGCTTGTTCTCAAGGATATTACAGATTCAATCACTGACTCCACAGGTGGTGTAGTAGGCAGAATAATGGCTCCCAAATGATACCCACATCCTAATCTCTGCAGCCTCTCGTTTTACATAACAAATGATGATTTTGCAGATGAAATTAACATTGTTGTAAAATTGATCTAAGCAGAAGGAGATCATCCTGGGTTATCTGGTGAGCTTAATATCACAAAGATCCTTATAAGTAGAACAGAGTGGCAGAAGAGAGAACCAGAGAGGTGACAGTGTGAGAAGGACTCAGCCAATTTTGCTGGCTTTGAAAATAAAGAAATGATGTCACGAACCACAGAATTTGGCGTCTTTGAAAGCCGAAAAGGGAGGAAAATTAAATTTCTTTCCTAGAGCTTCCAGAAAGGAATACGTCTTGGTTATTGGTCAATGAGACCCATTTTCAGATTTGTGATCTCCAGAACTATAAGATAACAGACTTGTATTGTTTTAACAATGAAGTTTATGTTAATTTGTTACAATAGCAAGATAAAACTATTATATTAGATGTAGCATGGTTTAGATTCTGTCTGAAATGTTGCTCCTTTCTCAGTATCTGTCCTATCTCCCTGGGTACAGAGCTTCCATTTTCAATTGTAGGCATCAGGTGATGGCAATTTACTATCACTCATTATTTCTCTAAATTCATATAACACTTTCAATTAGTTATGTATTATTATTCATATATTATGGATGAAGACACTGAAGCTCGAAAGTTCTTGCCAAAATTTCAACATTCAGCAAAAGCTAGATGCAGAATTTTAACTCAGGTCTTCTAATTCCAAATCAAAGTACCCATTGCATCCATTTCCCTACTTCGCAAAATAAAGTTTCAGCTGGTGCAAGAAAAAAAAAAAGTTAAAAAAGAAAGAAATTTAAAAACTGACATTTTTACTCTCTTGTACTTTCTTCATATTTGTTATCAAATAGACATACACTTGTGTGTAGCACTAATGTGAAAAACTATGTTATTGTGTGATGATATGAATTTGATTAAAATTATTATACATTTATTTTCTTTTTCATTTTTTACAGATACTCAAATATCATTTTGTAGAACTACAATTGTATTCAAGAGGTACCTTCAACATCTCTGTTCCTATTTCAGTGAGCCTCAGGATTCACTACCGACTTCTCACCTCCTCCATTTCAATGAATTTCTGTGATTCGTAGGATGCCCACAGCAACAGTTAAGAAAGCAGGTGCAGGCCGGGCGCGGTGGCTCAAGCCTGAAATCTCAGCACTTTGGGAGGCCGAGACGGGCGGATCACGAGGTCAGGAGATCGAGACCATCCAAGCTAACACGGTGAAACCCCGTCTCTACTAAAAATACAAAAAAACTAACCGGGCGAGGTGGTGGGCCCCTGTAGTTCCAGCTACTAGGGAGGCTGAGGCAGGAGAATGGCGTAAACCCAGGAGGCGGAGCGTGCAGTGAGCGGAGACGGTGCCACTGCACTCCAGCCTGGGCGACAGAGGAGACTCCGTCTCAAAATAATAATAATAATAATAATAGTAATAATAATAATAAAAGAAAGCAGGTGCTAATAAAATAAAAGAAACCAAAATATTTTTATTCTGGGATAAGAAATCACAATTATTTCTCATCAGTGCTGCTTCACTAGTTCCCGTTTTTTTCCAGAGCTCTGCAGCCTGCTTGTTTACCTGGACTTGGAGAAGTTACAAGTACTTGATAAATTATAAATGCCTGCAGGCAAAGACAACATGTGAATCAATTTATATTCTCTGAATCTAGTTCAGTGCTTGAATAGGGTGTCCAGTGAAAGTTGTACAAAGAATATATGTTGAAGTCTTGCTCCTGCGTGCCTTTGATGAACTATCCTGTGAACTTTCTGACTAAAGAGCAATATTATGTATAAGTCCCTGTTTACTTAGCAGGACACCGATTACTAACACTATGCTTCTGACTATGGCAATATGACCTGAATTTAACTTGTATAATTGCAAATGAATAGCATGGCTTGAAACAATGCTTACGTATAAACACAAAATTAACATTTGTCAAACTGAATGGGAAAAGAAAAAAAAACTTTTTCTAATTTGTTCTAGTGAACAGAATCCCTAACTTATTTTTCTGCTTTTTCAATATTGTATGTGAACAGAAATGTCCTAGAGAGCAGCTGGAAATATATAAAATTATAAAGCTTCATGTTGAATTTAAATTTTGACCCCCTCCTATAATATTTATTATTGTTGTCTGAATTGCCTTGTAGCTGTGAAAACTGGTTTCTCATTTGAAGGCAGCTCGTAGTCAGGAACTGATTTAGTGATTGAATGCATTAGGAAATTCAACATCATTAGTATAATTATGGAAAGGTGGTTCATAGCCTTGGGATATTTTCCTTTCTTCAAAGAAGATAGTGTCTCAAGGAGACAAACATATAAAGCAGACAGCTCGGTTTAAGGAGTAAATATTGGTGAAGTATTGAAAACTGAAAACTTTTGGATATTCGTGCAAAAATTTTTCATTGTGTGAGAAGATGTACTTTTACATCTAATTATTGATATTTTTCTCTAAAATGTAAAATGTGAAATGTGATACAAATAATTTTTTGAAACAATCAATAGTAAGGAAAATACAAGGCTTAAAACAGGCAACGAAACCAAAGAGTTACCTAATAAATTCTTACTCAATATCATTTTTATTATTTGTTTTTCTCTTAAAGAATAAGTATCATTTATTAAGTTTCATAACATAAAACATTACTCTCTGGCCAGGCCCGGTGACTCAGGCCTGAAATTCCAGCACTTTGGGAGGCCAAGGAGGGCAGATCGCTTGAGCACAGGATTCTAAACCAGCCAGAGGAAGGTGATGAGACCTTGTGTTTATTATTGTTTTTTTTTTTCTAAACTACTTGCAGCTTCTTTCTAATGGCTCCCTTACTTTTAAAAAAGCCAAAATATCCCTTTGTTTTTACAATGTGGTTCTAAATTCCTTCTGCAGTTTTTTATTCCCTAAAAACGTGTAGATAATAGCTATTAATAATAAGAAATCTGATTTTTCTTCTATTTTGTATCAGTCAAAAATATCACTTTAAGGACTTAATGAAAAGTATTCAATATATGGTTATGAGAAATTTTTACACAGTTTTAAAATGAGGAAATATCATTAGTGTAAACTAGTAGAGGGAGGACAGAACTAGGGGATTAAATTAACATTTTACTTTTCATTATTAGACACAATGAGAAAAGGCAAATAAAGCAAAACATAAGTAAAGGGACTCTTCCAAAAGTCAGTGTCTATGACCTAATTAGGATAAGACAAGTGAAGAGAAACAAATGAATATAAAAAGCAGTTGTGTGCTTCCACATAAAATCTATGGAAACAAACGACTACTAGTACTTTGCTCTCCATTAGGATAACATGTAAAAACACAATCGCCTTCATCACTCAAATAATAAAACTTATATTTTATCCACACTCATTTTCTATCAATCCCACTTCATAAATGGATTTCAAACTCTTTCCACCCTCTGTATCTTCACCACCACCATATTCTTAGCTACCGTAATTTCTAATCTTGAGTAGTAATGCAGTGCCCTGATAAGAAGCATTTTATAGATAAAAGGGAAAGAAGTTTGAATAACTATTTATTTATCTTGACACATAAATACATACATAAATAAACCTTAGGCAAGGATGAATATAAAAATAATGTCTAAATGTGTTCTTATAAGGTTTTTAGATACAAAACCTAAAGGTCTTTTTACTTAATTCGGTCAAAATGAATAGAGATAATACTGCATTAATCAACTATAAATGTATGTTTTTCTATGTTTTTAACACCTCTGAAATTGAGATGTGTCTTATAATTGATGCTATTATATTTTATAAAGTATGATAAGTCAGGTATTTGCATATCAACTTGCCTCACCTGTTCTACCTGCTAACATTTCCACCTGAAAGAAATATTTTGTTGTCAAATGGCAGAAATAATTTTTACAGTAGCCACATAAATAGGCTTTGGATCACAAAAATCATATATTACTCCCGTGTTGACCTTCTACTATCAAAAAAGTTTTAAACCCTCCCAGAAAGTTTAGTAGATATGGAAAGAGTCAATGGTACGGTGGTAAGAGTATGCACTCTAAATCATGTTGCTTAAAATATATACTAGATGTGTCAGGTGGCAAGACACTTAACTCTCTGTGCCAACGAACTCCATATAACAATAATTGTTTCAATGTATTTTTGAAGATTAACAGATATTGCATATCATAATGCCTAATGAATAATATGTACTCAAATAATTATATTATATTTTAATGCTGATTACTCATGTTCAAGTGAAGATTTAAGGCCTCATTAGAAATTTTGGCAGTTGGTTAATCCACTTCTCTATTCAATCAACATATAGTCAGAGTTATTTTCAAACCACAAGTACTGAAGACACAGTATTTGCCCTACTTTAGAGCAGCAATGTAATGAGGGAGCCAAAGTTAAAAAACAAATGAAAGTGAATTTTAATGTTGATAAAATCATGCTGTACTAAAAATTGTGCCTATATTAAGGTGAAGTAATAAACTATAAAGTTGTTTAACAACATTTTTATTTCATCTTTTTTTTTCATTCCAATTCCTTATTAAGTTAAAACTTGTAAAAACTGACAGGGTTGGGCAGTATTTTGTGAGGCCAAGGCGGGCAGATCACCTAAGGTCAGGAGTTTGAGACCAGCCTGCCCAATATGGTAAAACCCTGTCTCTACTAAAAACAAAAAATTTAGCTGGGCGTGGTAGCACTTACCTGTAGTCCCAGCTACTAGGGAAGCTGAGGAAGGAGAATCACTGGAACCAGGGAGGAGGTGGTTGCAGTGAGCCTAGAATATGCCACTGAATTCCAGCCTGGGTGACAGATCAAGACTCCGTAAAAAACAAAACAAAACAAAAAAAAATGTAAAAACTATTAACATAAACTTCATAGTGTTTTTTAAAGAAGCTACACATACAAATTCTTAGTTTCTTCCAAGTTTTTAAGTTTTCATTTTTAATTTCTGTATTAAAATAACTTTTTCACTAGTATAAGGAATACCTGAGACTGGGTAATTTATTAATGGAAGGAGATTTATTTGACTCACAGTTCTGCATAGCTGAGGAGGCTTCTGAAAACTTTCAATCATGGCAGAAGGTGAAGGGGAAGTAAGACATGTCTTACATGGCCTCAGAAGAGAGCCAGAGCAAAGGGCTCTCTCATTTTTAAACCATCAGATCTTGTGAGAACTCATTATCACTAGAACAGCATGGGAGAAACCACCACCTTAGAACAATCACCTCCCACCAGGACCCTCCCTCCACAAGTGGGGATTACAATTAGAGATGAGATGTGGGTGGAGACACAGAGCCAAACCATATCAATTTCCAATACCTTAACTTCTCTGGATTTTATGTAACATATAAGGTGTCCAAGTGGCAGCACTCAACCATCAAAGGCAAGGTGGGTGTAGCTACTGTAATGGATAGTAATGGGAAAGCAGCAATCAGAATAGTCAGACTCATGTAGAGCTCTTGCACTCGCTAGTTAATCAGTATTCCCAGAAGTGAAATCAAGAGGAAGCCTACTACATTCCTACTTAATCTATATAAGCAGAAACCTGCCAGGTCGAGTGGAAAAGAGACTAATTTGAATTCTAAAAACAGAGAATTACAGCCCCTCAATCAATTTCCAGACTTGAGTCAGTTTACAGACACACAACTCCTTGAATAAAGGGGAGGCTGTATTCCCTTGAGAATGGACCCCATTACACTAAAGACAATTTATGCTGCTGTTATTCTTTCTCCCATTCTTCCCCCAAGGAGACCTCCAGACTTTTACCAGGGTAACTATATATTGTGAAAAGGGAAATGATCAGATATTTTGGGGTCTACTGGACACTGGCTCTGAGCTGACATTGATTCAAGTGGATCTGAAACAGCATTGCGGTCCTCCAGTTACAGTAGGAGATTATGGAGGTCAGGTAATGTATGGAGTTTCAGCTCAGGTCTGACTTACAGTGGGCCCGGTAGGTTCCCAGACTCATCCTGTGGTTATTTTCCCAGTGCCAGATTGGCACTGACATCTTTAGCATAGATTGGCATGATTGACATAGACATATTTAGCAGCTGGCAGAACCCCCACATTAGCTCCCTGATTGGTAGGGTGAGAGCTATTATGGTGGGAAAGGCCAAACAGAAACCATTAGAGTTGTCTCTACCTAGAAAAATGTAAATCAAAAACAATATCGCATCACTGGAGGAATTGTGGAAATTAATGCCACCATAAAGACTTGAAAGATGCAGGGGTGGTGATTGCCACCACATAGGCATTAAACTTTCCTATTTGGCCTGTGCAGAAGACAGATGGATCTTGGAGAATGACAGATCTATACTAGATCTGGTTTTATTGTTTGAGCAAATTAACACATCACCTACTACCTGGTATTCAGCCATTGATTTGGCAAATTCCTTTTTCTTCATTTCTGTTCATAAGGCCCACTAGAAGCAATTTGCCTTCAGCTGGCAAGGCCAGCAATATACCTTTACTCTCCTACCTCAGAGGAGTATCAACTCTCAAGCTTTGTGTCATAATCTTGTTCCAAGAGAACTTGATCCCTTTTTGCTTCCACAAGGTATCACACTGGTCCATTACATTGACCACATTATGCTTATTGGATCCAATGAGGAAGAAGTAACAAACACATTGGACTTATTGGTGAGATATTTGCATGTCAGAGAATGGGAAATAAATTCAAATAAAATTCAAGGAGCTTCTACCACACTAGAATTTCTAGGGTTCCAGTGGTGTGAGGCCTGTCGAGACATTTCTTCCAAGGTGAAGGATAAGTTGCTGCGTGTGGCCTCTCCTACAACCAAGAAAGAAACACAGAGCCTAGTGGGCCTATTCAGATTTTGAAGGCAACACATTCCTTATCTGGGTGTGTTATTATGGCCCATTTATTGAGTGACCCAAAAGGCTTCCAGTTTTGACTGGCTTCCAGAACAAGTGAAGGCTCTGCAACAGGTCCAGTTTGCTGTGCAAGGTGCTCTGCCATTTGGGCCATATGATCCTGGAGATCTAATAGTGCTTGATGTGTCAGTGGCAGACAGGGCGTTGTTTGGAGCCTCTAGCAGGCCCCTACGGGTGAATCACAGTGGAGGCCTCTAGGATTTTGGAACAAGGCCGTGCCTTCTTCTGCAGATAACTACTCTCCTTTTGAGAGACAGCTCTTGGCCTGTTAATGGACTTTGGTGGACACTGAATATTTGACTATGGGTCATCAAATCACCATGGGACCTGAACTGCTTATCATGAACTGGGCACTTTCTGACCCATCTAGCCTTACAGTGGGTCATGCACAGCAGCATTCTATCATCAAATGGAAGTGGTATATACGTGATCAGGCTTGAGCAGGTCCTGAAGGCACAAGTAAGTCACATGAGGAAGTGGCTCAAATGCCCATGGTCTCCACTCCTGCCACTCTGCCTTCTTTTCCTCAGCCTGCATCTATGGGCTCATAGGGAGTTCCCTATGATTAGTTGACAGAGGAAGCGAAGACTAGGGCCTCGTTTACAGATAGTTCTGGATGATATGCAGGCACCACCCGAAAGTGAACAGCTGTAGCACTATAGCCCCTTTCTAGGACACCCCTGAAGGACAACAGTGAAGGGGAACCTTCCCAGTGAGCAGAACCTTGAGGAGAGCACTGGTTGTGAACTTTGCATGGAAGGATAAATGACCAGATATGTGATTATATACTGATTTATGGGCTGTAGCCAATGGTTTGGCTCAATGGTCAGGGACTTGGAAGAGGCATGATCAGAAAATTGGTGACAAAGAAGTTTGGGGAAGAGGTGTGTGGATGGACCTCTCTGAGTGATTAAAACTGTGAAGATATTTGTATCCCATGTGAGTACTTACCAAAGGGTGACCTCATCAGAGTCTAATTATAATAATCAATGGATAGGATGACTTGTTTTTTGGACACCACTCAGGTTCTTTCCCCAACGTCTGTCATCACCCAGTGAACCCGTTAACAAAGAAGACATGATATCAGGGATGGAGGTTATGCATAGGCTCAGCAAAATGGACTTCCACTCACCAAGGCTTACCTGGCTATAGCCACTGCTGAGTGCCCAATAGGCCACAGCAGATACCAACACTGAGTCCTCGATATGGCATCATTACTCGGGATGATATTCCAGCTACTTGGTGGCAGGTTGACTATATTGGACCACTCCCATCATGGAAAGGGCAGAGGTGTGTTCTCACTGGAATGTATGCTTACTCTGGACATGGGTTTGCCTATCCTGCATGCAATGCTTCTGCCAAGACTGCCATCCAAGGACCCACGCAATGCCTTATCCACCATCATAATATTCCACAAAGCATTGCCTCTGATCAAGGCACTCACTTTATGGCTAAAGAAGTGCAGCAGTGGGCTCATGCTCATGGCATTCACTGATCTTACCATGTTCTTCATTATCCTGAAGCAGCTGGATACATCGAATGGTGGAATGGCCTTTTGAAGTCACAATTACAATGCCAACTAGGTGATAATACTTTGCATGGCTAGGGCAAAGTTCTCCAGAAGGCCGTGTATGCACTGAATCAGCATCCAATATATAGTACAGTTTCTCCCATAGCCAGAATTCACGGGTCCAGGAATCAAGGGGTGGAAATATCAGTGGCACCATTCACCATAACCACTAATGACCCACTAGCAAAATTGTTGCTTCCTATTCCCACAATATTATGTTCTGCTAGCTTAGCGGTCCTAGTTTTAGAGGGAGAAACGCTGCCCCCAGGAGACACAACAACGATTCCTTTAAAGTAGAAGTTAAGATTGCCACCTCGACGGTTTGGGCTCCTCCTACCTTTAAGCCAACAGGCTATGAAGTGAATTACAGTGTTGGCTGAAGTGACTGACCTGGACTATCAAGATGAAATCACTCTACTACTCCACAACAGAGGTAAAGAAGATTATGCATGGAATATAGGAGATGCCCTGGTGCATCTCTTAGTATAACCATATCCTGTGATTAAAGTCAGTGGGAAACTTAACAACAGCTCTATCTAGACAAGACAACAAATGGCCTAGACCCTTCATGAAGGAAGATTTGTGTCACTCCAACAGAAAAAAAAAAACACAACCTGCTGAGGTGCTTGTTGAAGGCAAAGGGAATACAGAATGGGTAGTAGAAGAAGGTAGTTTTCTTTTGTTAAAAACATGATTGTGCATGTATACACTTGTACTAAGACAATACCCTCATTTCATTTCCTTTTACCTTTCTATGTAACATAAGATTTGTTGACTTCACATCAGCATTACAGTGCTGTTAACTTTATGTAATAGCATTTTGATGGGGGATTGGTGCGTTTCTGGTTGTATGAAGAATTGTTGTATTATGTTAGGCATAATTATCAGCTTATTATTGTCTTTATTTGAAGATTATATATGATCTCAGGAGATGTGTATGGGTCAAGGTGACGTGGGGTGGACTTGTGATGGTTAATACTGCTTGTCAACTTGATTGGATTGAAGGATGCAAAGTACTGATCCTGAGTGTGTCTGTGAAGGTGTTACCAAAGGAAATTAACATTTGAATCAATGGACTGGGAAAGGCAGACCCATCTTTAACCTGAGTGGGCACAATCTAATCAGCTGCCAGTGTGACCAGAATAAAACGCAGGCAGAAAAACATGAAAAGACTAGATCGGTCTAGCCTCCCAGCCTACATCTTTCTCCAATGTTGGAGGCTTCCTGCCATTGAATATTGGACTTTAAGTTCTTCAGCTTTGGGATTCAGACTGCCTCCCTTGCTCCACAGCTTGTAGATGGCCTATTATGGGAACTTGTGATCGTGTGAGTTAATACTCTTTAATAGACTCTGATATATATGTTCTATTAGTTCTGTGTCTCTAGAGAACCCTGACTAATACAACAAATATTTGAAAATAATTAAACTTGATTTTAACCAATATTGTATCTATTTCTATTATACTAAGTATTGATTTTGTTCTTCTAATTATCTGTATTCTTGCTTATATCTTAATTCTATTCTAGTGATTTATGAAGGTTTTATAAAGTAAATTCACTTTTTAATATATTTCTGTAAGTTCTGACTTAAATATTTAAGTGAAAGTTTTTAATGCCTCAGTATGCTCTACTGTTGTGTTCATGATGGACTTCCCTTTTGTACATATAAAAGGTATGTGTTGAACTCACTTAATAGATTCATCTTCAATGTTTATTATTAGTATTATAATTAAAACACTCCTTTTTTTGCTACCAATTTCATGTTATACATTTTTATTTTTCTATCTTGTTTTCTGTTCTATTTAGATATGATACTTCATTCCTTAAAAGTTTTAGTTTTGAATTTGAAAGTTTTTGATTAAAGACATCAACAATTTTTATTATTTTCTTTTAGCAAAATTATTATTTTTAAAATAGTAATTTTAAATAGTGTTCTGATTCTGTATTTTTTTTTCGTGGTAATTGTTCTTTTTTAAAATTTGTTTTTTCAATTTATGGTAACTGATTTTCGTTAAATATTTAAATTTAGTAAATATTTTGGGATCTCTCTTATGAGTCAGAATTTGTGTAAATCCCTGAGAGTAAAATGTGCAACTCAAGTGATAATTTCTAAAGGAGGAAATCTCTGAATACAGTAGTCTGCTGTTAAGATTGTGGGTAAGGATGTAGAAGTGAAGCCAGGTTAGCTGTGCCATTGAGTGCAGCTGCCAACTCTTTGCAGCAATTGTTAGTTACCAGGAGTTCTCTCCTCCTTCCCAGCCCTCAGAGAAATGTCTTAAAGCACACTTGTTCTCAGTATGGAAACAACGAAGCTTTTTCTTTTGTGTGTTTATTTGTTTTTCTGTTTTTGTTTTTGTTTTTGTTTTTTTGGTGTCTTTGAGGTCCAGTATGGCATCAGGCTCTGCTCTCTATCTCTCTAGGGCTGTCATTCAAATTTCCTGATACATCTTCTAGTTTTATTTGCAAAGCAAATACGAAGAGTTAGTCTGTCAACTGGAAATGGGAGGGGATTGGGAGGAGGAACCTGCTGCTAAGTCTTAGTATGTGCAAGATGGCCTACCAAAAAGGGCTGGATTTACACATTATTCTTTGTATTAGTTGATACTGCACATATTTCATGTGAGTTTGGAAGCTTCTTTGGAAACACAGTTTCCTCATTGCATGTCAGGAAGATAATTTTAATGAAGGTAATATACTTACTACTTGTGTCCAGCACTATAGTTTTGTTTGTTCTGGTTTCTCTGCTAATGTAAATCAATCTGCTTTATTATCTCCAGGGAATTTCTGTATTATTAGCCAGTATCATAATTTTTTCTGCAAACTTTTACTTCCATTTCAAGTGATTTCATATGGGAAAGGAAGTAGATCCATGTACAGTGTTTTGCTATGGTTACCAAATTACATACAATTCCTGTTTATTTTATTTTATGTTACTTGAAGTTCTGGGATACATGTGCTGAACGTGCAGGTTTGTTATATAGGTAGACATGTGCCATGGTGGTTTGCTGCACAAAAATTTGTTTTTATTATTAAAACAATAATATGGCACATTCTTATAAGTAGAACGTAGATTTTTTTAAAAAATGAGCTAATACAAAATTAAAGCTTTAAAATGTATATCTAACAGTAACATTGAACATACCTTAGCACAGAAATCAACAGGTTAATTGCTTTAGGAATTAAATATTTAAAGAAGTATAAATTACGAATACAGATTCTGTTGTTTCAATCCTGTCTTCTGAGAGTGATTGAAATCCAGTATATTTTCTGATTCTTAAAATACCATATATGGTGTGACAGACACACAACAAAGTGACCTGAGTCGAGGGCAGTAAGTCATGCCCTTGGCTGCCAGTGTGGAAGTAGCAACTCGCTTCTGGCCAATAAAATGAAGATGGTGGAATGGCATTCCCTTGATTAGGTTATGTTATGCATAAGCTAATACATAACAACTTTACTGCATGTTATACTGTAGAGTTCATGTAACTCTTGCCACTCCCATGATTATACCACCTCACATAAAAACTTCATCTTAGGCCTGGGTGGTGGCTCACGCCTATAATCTCAGCACTTTGGGAGGCCAAGGCGAGTGGATTGAGAGATTAGGAAATCGAGACCATCCTGGCTAACACGGTGAAATCCCGTCTCTACTAAAAATACAAAAAATGTGGCCAGTCATAGTGGCGGGCGGCTGTAGTCCCAGCTATTCTGGAGGTAGAAGTAGGAGAATGGCGTGAACCCAGGAAGCGGAGCTTGCAGTGAGCTGAGTTAGCGTCACTGGGTAACAGAGCGAGACTCCGTCTCAAAAAACAAACAAACAAAAAAACCCTTCATCTTAGTAGACCAGAGCAACAAGCTATCGTGTTAGCCCTAAAGAAGCAAACCTACTTTATGAACCACCTTGAGTGATTTCCTCATGTAATTCCTATTATTATTTATTGTAAATGAGTAGGTAAAATCAGATTTATTTTGCTTTAATCTGCACCAAGACTTCTGGATACATAAGAAAAATTAATCTACTTATTTAAGTAACTTGAGTGATTTGGTAAGAAGCAGCTTATTTTATTCCTGTTTATGAATTCAGAGCCTGTTAGTAGTGTGCTGCAGTTAACAGAACTTAAAATTTAAAATGATCTATGTAGAAGAAGAAAATTTAGGCAGGAAAGACCTACTTACTATAAGTCGAAAAGGTGGAATCTCATTTTATGCTGTGGCACAAGATTTGGTTCCACTACTGCTTGCTGTTTTGTGACTCAGATTCAGAACAAATGGGAGAAAACATTTAACATTTAAAAAGTTTTAAGCTGTTTCTTTTTTGTGAGCTTTTTTTAAAAACAAAACAAAACAAAAAAAACCTCCCATAGAAGATGAATTAACTGACAATAGAGCTGACTAGTTCATAACCAAAAGATAGAAAAGAACAGCTATACTAAGAGAATAATTTAACCTTTGGGGGGAGAATATATATTTCCTCTCCCTTGCTAACCACCCCACAGGTTATACTTTTCATATATAATAAGAGATCTAGAGGAAGAGTTGGTGCACATGTTCTGCAAAACCCACCAGGAATTCAGATGCCTTCCATCTTTATGCTCTGATCTTAGTATATGAATTTAATCCTCTTAGTTAAAAAATTAAATATTTTATTCTGAATTCTCAGCAGAGAAAAGAAATATATGAAAAAGGCCAAAGGATACATGCCTGCTGGGTCTATGCTTTTCAACAGATTTCCCATTCTGCTATTTCTACTTGTATATTACAGGCTAGAAATGCCTCACATTGCTACCCTACTTAGTAGGGCAGCTGGAAACCTGAGCACTTCAGCCCACAGATATTGTTACTAAAGACTATTGTACGGTTCTGTTAAGTGAAAATGTTGAGAACAATAATTGGGCACCACTCTCCCCACAACTTCTAAATTTCAGATTTTTTGTGTGTATAATAAAAGGATTGAACTAGAAAACATCTAAAATTTCACTCATCTCTAAAAGTGCATCTTCTAAACATGTGTCTTTAGTATAACATTTATCTTTGATATAATAAGGAAGAAGAGAAGTGAGGAGATGTAATTTTAAATGACTACAATTGAAGCCATTTGCTTTGGTACTGCTTTCTGCACTTCTACAGATAACACTCCTCCAAGGATTTCCATTAACTTTTTCATTTCGTAAGTTTTGTTGTTTCAAATAATTGTGTCACATTTTTTTAAAAAATCCCAGTTTCAGCATCTCATTTGTTGACCACAACCTCAAAACTTTTCAGAGGACATAATCTAATAATGTTTCTCCAATAATTATTTTACTTCAATTAGCACTTTTAAATCCACTGACCTCATCAAATTATTGTTGCTTCTTTCTCATGAGGTCTATTTTCTCATTACCAAAGCCCAACATTATTATAATTTGATTGCATTCAGCTTTAAGTTAATTTACCTTACCTCTCTCACTTATAGACACCTGGAAAAAAAGAAAATCTTGTTTAACCTTACTCTTTACTTCCTCTGAGCCTACATTGTTCCCAAACCCATGGTATAGGTAAACATGGCTGGAGAAAACTTCATAACCATCCTGACCAGACCCTTGAAGATATATAGAATATTGAACATATTTGTGTATTGAGTTGTATTTAAGATAATTATTTCAACATTTTTTTCTGTATTTAAATATTCAACTAATTCTTTCACTATCAATGGGTTACCTACCATCTTATTCCCTGAGAAAGTAGAATTAAACCGAATCACAAACCTGCTATACCATAATACCCCAAAGTCTTTTCTGTTCATAACCGCCTGAGATATTCTGAAAATCTGAGTTCAATAACTCCATATTAAAAATGCTCTAGTCATTCCATGACATTGAAAAAAATGAATATTTATCACTACTACATTTGATAGCTGCTCTATGACATAATCGCTGATCATCCATTGCTTATTCTGCTCTAGGCATGTTAACCTTTTTTGTTGTTCCTGAGACAAGCCAAGTTCGTTCGAGCTTCAGAATGTTCATCCCTACGGTCCCTTATGCCTGAAACACTTTTCACATAGACCTTTACACTGGAACTACTTTGCCTCATCATTCAGATCTCTACCCAAGTGACATCTTCTTCAATGGGTTCTCCCTGACTATCATAATGACTCTGCTATTTGGCATGTTTTAGCCCTGCATTTGCCTTCATATTCTTTCAAAGTAATATCACTACCTGATATTATTTTATTTTTATTTCTGTCCCACTAGGCTTTAGCCTTCTGTGGGTCAAGGCCCCTATCTTTTTCCTCTTATTCTCCAGTTTTCTTAGGAGCACCTGACACAGAGCTGGCATTCAATACATATTTGTCAAATGAATGAATGACAGAGTAAACACTAATAACAACAGTGACTAAGATAAACAGCTTACTATATAACATGGACTGTTCTAAGACCTTACACGTATCAGTTCATTCAATTTTCAACACCACTTTTGAGATGAGTAATTATTCCTATTTTATATCTGAGAAATTGAAGCTTAGAGAATTTAAATAATTTGTCCTTTATGACATATAATATTAATTTGATCATCTGTTACTTAGGAAAACATCTTTATAAGTTTTTTATTGTGAAAACACAATCTCTCTAAACTGATTCAGTGAGGCAAAGAAGTGAAACAAGGTCTCTGGGCTCTTCAGAGTCAGACACGATGAGAACGTTCCCTACCAGAAAGCTAAGGAGAGATTATCTTGAAATTTGGAGAATGGCCTGGACAAAGAAAACTGACTCCAGAAACATAATGAGAATGTATATCTGAGCATGGAATGCCAGGAAGAATAGCTGTGAAATACTCAAATTTATTTTTTCTCATAATGTAATATATAATAACCTTCTTCTATTTTTTCCCAAAATTTTAAGGACAACTTTACACATAATATATTTAGGTTAGTGGTAAATTGAAAGAAATAAGAAGTGGACACTGACAAGTTTATAATTGAATATTTAAGAGAGAAATCTTAATTTCTCACCCCTTGTCCACTTTGAAGCCTGAGGCCAGTGAGGGAATCTTTGCAATTTATCCTAGGAGGGCAGCTTTTTTGGGTTTTCAAGAGAGTAAAGAGATGCCTGAGGTAGGCCTATGAGTAATGCTTTGAAGCCAGGGGGTTGACAGCAGGGGAATTGACTTTGGAGAAGATACAGAAATTCTTGTATCCCAAATGATTATAGATGAAGGTCTTCCTTGAAGGGGAAATGATAGCTAAGTCTCCATACATAATGAAAAGCCCAAAGCCAGACAGCCTACAGTTGGGTTAATTCTATTTAATTAAGGTTGGGGGACTGATTATCGTTACAATTTTAAAACTTCTTATGAAATGTGCCGTTCTACCTTATGGCTTTTCTGGTGTTTATCTGAGGGAAAGACAAGTTTGATTATTAAAATGTTGGCAATGCAATCTCCTATATAAGAGATAGCAATTTGTGCTAAGATTAACAGATGTGGGGTGACGGCTACTCAAATAGACGTAGCTTCTTGGAAGAAAAGCAAACAAAAATAGAAATGTGAACATGTGCATTTTAGATATAAACTTAGTAACATTTCTCTTTTAAATGCTCCATTAAAATTATAGTGTATAGCATAATTCTTTTCATCAAAATATAAAAATAATATGTTTAAGTAAGTTGTGAGCATAGTTTTATCATCTTCCAGAGAGTCCAAAGCAATATTTTTTAACATACAGACCAAATGCCCCCATTTGATATTATTTTGCCTTTCAATTCCCCCCCCCTTTTTTTTTTTTTTTTTTTGAGACGGAGTCTGGCTCTCACCCAGGCTGGAGTGCAGTGCCGCCATCTGGGCTCACTGCAAGCTCCGCCTCCTGAGTTCTCCCTTCTCCTCCTGCCTCAGCCTCCTGAGTAGCTGGGACCACAGGCGCCCGCCACCACACCCGACTAATTTTTTGTATTCTTAGTAGAGATGGGGTTTCACCGTGTTAGCCAGGATGGTCTCGATTTCCTGACCTCGTGATCTACCCACCTCGGCCTCCCAAAATGTTGGAATTACAGGCGTGAACCACCGCGCCCGGCCTCAATTCCCTTTTTATTTATTTATTTTTTGTTCTACAAGCCAAAGAGACAAAATGAAAGAAGCTTTGTTACATAAAGGAAAATAAAATGGTGACTGGAACTAACTTTTACTAAGTAGTTTTTCGGTTCTGTATGCTATAAAGCATATTTAACTCTTTAGATAGTTGCATTATATTCATTTTTAGATAACAAAACAAATTAGACTTTACAATGATCATTGATCTGTAAAATGTCACTGAGCTGAAATTACCAGCCTAATTTTGCACAAGATTGGCTTCCTATCCATTCCTGCACACCAGTATTTCTCAAAATTATGTAGACACTGTTCTGGTTGACATTAATATAAGTGCCTCATAGTAAAAGTTGGTGAAAAAACTGTACATACTTTCTCTTTTAAAAATTAAACACAAATAATATATAAAAGATAATGTGTTTTAAATTATAGACAGCAGTATAAAATTATTTAAGCCCAGTATTTTATTGTGTATATATTCTATGACACTTATATCAAAAGGCTTTGTAACTCTATATGGGGAAATACACCTCTGTACCATGCTATTCATCAGCCTTAAATCCATTTAGTGACTTCAAAAGCATATCTACTATTTAGTATTGCCTTATGTGCTAGACACTGTTCTTTGCACTTTACGAGAATTATATTACCATCACAATACAGATATCACTAACTCCATTTAACAGAGGAAAACTGTGACCCAAAGACTTTCAGTAACTTATTGAGGCTACACACATCATGACTGATGACTTGAACCTGTTTTTTTTTTATTCTAAGGAAGACTCTCAGGATTCCATGCATCTATACTACGTAAGTGTTGCCCTTTTATTACAGGTCACAAGTACATTCAGCTTCTTTTATTTTCAGATTTATTGTTTCATGAATGATAAGCCTGATCATTCAAATAATGAGTTATTTTTAGGAAAAAATCAGTCATAACATTTATACAGAAATGGCAGTATAAAAAGGCAATTTAATAAGTTAACTTTTAATTTTTAAAACAAATTTAGGGTTACCAATTATAGTTGTTTGTATTTATGGAATAAAAACTGATGTTAGTACAAAGCCTCAATTAGATAGAAATCATTTTTAACATTGCCAAATGCTAAAATATAAATTTTTTTTTTTCTGGTCAATACATGCATTAATTGTTCCTGACTCTCCATTTCTGATGGTCAGCTAAATTTATAAAACTTCTTATAATACTTCTAATTCTCATTTCATTAATTTCTATCCTATATGAATTTTTCTAGGTACACGTAACTTTTGTAATCTATGAAAAATTAAGTCATTCAAGAACTAATAGTCTTTAAAATTAATTTTATTAAATAACATAAATTATATGCATATTTCTAAATATTGAGAAAAATATTAAAAAGTTAAGGAAAATGTATTTTATAGTATGAAACAAAATAAAGGAGTTACGTTGCAAGTTATGGAGTAAATCCTTCTTACTTGTCTGATGATGCCTAAAATAAATTCAGTCCAATAAGTATAATTGCTTTAAATGAAAATGTAAATTTTGGTCAGAAAAAAGTTGTCTTAGGTTTTATTATTAACCTTCTAAATTTAAATTTCTCCTTGACTCTCTTTTAAATGATATACCTAAAAGATAAAAACTTACATCAGTTAAAAACTAATTTTAAAAAATCAAACCTAATTGCCTAAACCTGATGTTTACATATAGTTAAGAAAAGAAAGAGCTAAATTGATTTTAAACAATAAAATAATGCTTTGATTTATTAAAACAGCAGTATTTCTGCTGATCAGTAAGAAGTTTGGAAACAATCACTCTGCCACTTTTTGCCTAATGCTAGAGACCAAGGTTTGTATTACTCACCATATTTCCCCATTCAGAGAGAATTCTTACATGTCAGAAGCAGAAAGTTAGGCTTGACTGGTGAGACTATATGACATTAGCTCCCGGTAGGTTTAAGTCCTTTAAAGTAGGTGATATATTTGTGGAGAGAGATTTAAAAATAATCCTAGTGGTAATACAGGCTAGGAATTTAAGATTTTAAATAAATATTTTATCAACTTTCCAGAAAAATTAAAAATGACATAGGAAGAAAGTCACATGGAAAGGAAAGCCCATGAAAAATAAAAACCTACATGAGATTGAAAGATTCAAATCACAGCAAAGA